>NC_092229.1:54666430-55028930 GCF_036320965.1 Panulirus ornatus | reverse complement strand
TGAATGGGAATGATGTGGTATACCGGGGTCGACATGCTGTCAATGGATTGAACCAGGGCATGTGAAGCAGCTGGGTTGAACCATGGAAAGTTTTGTGGGGCCTGGATGTGGAAAGGGAGCTGTGGTTTCAATGCATTATGCATTACAGCTAGAAACTAAGTGTGAACAAATGTGGCCTTTGTTGTCTTTTCCTAGCGCTACCTCGTGCTCATGCGGGGGTGGGGGTTGTCATTTCATGTGTGGCGGGGTGGCAACGGGAATGAATAAGGGCAGACAGTATGAATAATGTACATGTGCATATATGTATACTTCTGTGTGTGCATATATATGTATACGTTGAGATGTATAGGTATGTATATGTGTGTGTGTGGACGTGTATGTATATACATGTGTATGTGGGTGGGTTGGGCCATTCTTTCATCTGTTTCCTTGCGCTACCTCGCTAATGCAGGAGTCAGCGACAAAGTAGAATGCAAAGAGACAGATGAAAGAATGGCCCAACCCACCCACATACACATGTATATACATACACATCCACACACGTTCATATACATGCCTATACATTTTAACATATACATGTATATATACATACACAGACATATACATATATACACATGTACATGATTCATACATGTTGCCTTTATTCATTCCCATTGCCACTACGCAACACATGAACTGACAACCTCCTCCCTCCCGCATGCATGTGAGGTAGCGCTAGGAAAATACAACAAGAGCCACATTCATTCATACTCAGTCTCTAGCTGTAATGTATAATGCACCAAAACCACAGCTCCCTTTCCACATCCAGGCTCCACAAAACTTTCCATGGTTTACCCCAGACGCTTCACATGCCCTGGTTCAATCCATTGACAGCACGTCGACCCAGGTATACCACATCGTTCCAGTTCACTCTATTCCTTACATGCCTTTCACTCTTCTGCATGTTCAGGCCCCGATCACTCAAAATGTTTTTCACTCCATCTTTCTACTTCCAATTTGGTCTCCCACTTCTCCTCATACCCTCCACCTCTGACACATATATCCTCTTTGTCAATCTTTCCTCACTCATTCTCTCCATTTGACCAAACCATTTAAAAATGCCCTTTTCTGCTCTCTCAACCTCTCTCTTTTTATTACCACACATCTCTCTTTCCCTTTCATTACTTACTCGATATATATATATATATATATATATATATATATATATATATATATATATATATATATATATATATATATATATATAATTTTATTTATTTATTATACTTTGTCGCTGTCTCCCGCGTTAGCAAGGTAGCGCATGAAAACAGACAAAAGAATGGCCCAACCCACCCACATACACATGCATATACATACACGTCCACATACGCACATGTACATGCCTATACATCTCAACGTATACATATATATACACATACAGACATATACATACATACACAGGTAGATAATTCGTACTGTTTGCACTTATTCATTCCTGTCACCACCCCGCCACACATGAAATAACAACCATCTCCCCCCACATATGCGCAAAATAGCGCTAGGAAACGACAACAAAGGCCACATTCGTTCACACTCAGTGTCTAGCTGTCACATATAATGCACTGAAACCACAGCTCCCTTTCCACACCCAGGCCCCACAGAACTTTCCATGGTTTACCCCAAACACTTTACATGCCCTGGTTCAATCTATTGACAGCACGTTGACCCCGGCATGCCACATCATTCCAATTCACTCTGTTCCTTGCACGCCTTTCACCCTCCTGCATGTTCAGGCCCCGATCACTCAAAATCTTTTTCACTCCATCTTTCCACCTCCAGTTTGGTCTCCCATTTCTCCTCGTTCCCTCCACCTCTGACACATATATATATTGGTCAATCTTTCCTCACTTATTCTCTCCATGTGACCAAACCATTTCAAAACACCCTCTTCTGCTCTCTCAACCACACTCTTTTCATTACCACATATCTCTCTTACCCTATTATTACTTACTCGATCAAACCACCTCACACCACATATTGTCCTCAAACATCTCATTTCCAGCACATCCACCCTCCTCCGCACAACTCTATCTATAGCCCATGCCTCGCAACCATATAACATTGTTGGAACCACTATTCCTTCAAACATACTCATTTTTGCTTTCCAAGATAATGTTCTCGACTTCCACACATTCTTCAATGCTCCCAGAACTTTCGCCCCCTCCCCCACCCTATGATTCACTTCCGCTTCCATGTTTCCATCCACTGCCAAATCCACTACCAGATATCTAAAACACTTCACTTCCTCCAGTTTTTCTCCATTCAAACTTACCTCCCAACCGACTTGTCCCTCAACCCTACTGTACCTAATAACCTTGCTCTTATTCAGATTTATAGTCTAAGCAAGTGTATCTGACATATTTTCCAACAGGTTCCTATCTTATCTCAAGCTCATCGTCAGTATGGCACAGGAAAGACAGATATTGTGGCTAAAGTATGGTACTTGACCTGTGTTATGCAGTTCCCACTATATGGTACCACTATGTTTCAAGTGTCTTATCGAGGATATTGGTCTTATGGCAATACTCTCATATTAGGAGTCAACTGTGATGGAATCGCCATGATCAAGCCTGATGACAAATTTATCTTGTACGAATATAGATACTGCGACATAGAATCAATCTTTTTAGACCCCAGGTAAGCCTATGTTGTAGTTTATTTTCATTTTTCATGTACTTGACCTTCAGCAAAGAGATAAATATTAGCTTTGTCTGACTTCTTACTCATGCACTACATCATCCTCCAAGCAAAAATCCAAAATTAGCATGTTTTTAGTGCATTACCACAAAATAAGCATGTCAGTTGATGATTGATTTTGAACCTTGTTAGAATGTGTTTAGTTAGTGTTTGAATAACTCCTAGGTAGCACTAATCTTATTTCACCCTTTCTGCCTAGGTACCTCTCAGAATTGACCTATCATTGAACTCTTGTCTATAAATTCATCTGAGTTTTATCATTCTGTCTGTGCAATCTAACAATTCTTTTTAACTTCTCACTTTATGTGAAGTACTGACTCTGATTGATTATAACATAGTATGAGGCAAAGATTGTGTCCCCTCAAGCACCACTGATGACCTTCCAGAGCCATTTACCTTAGCACAAAGATTATGTCTCCTTCTAGCACCACTAATGACCTTCCAGAGCCATTTACCTTAGCAAAAAGATTGTGTCCACTTCAAGCACCACTGTTGACCTTCTAGAGTCATTTACCTTAGCACAAAGATTGTGTCCCCTTTTAGCACCACTGATGACCTTCCAGTCATTTGCCTTAGCACAAAGATTGTGTCCCCTTCTAGCACCACTGATGACCTTCCAGAGCCCTTTACCTTAGCACAGAGTCATCTAATGGTTAAACATCCTCTGTCAAGAGACTTTTAGTTAGATGAGAATGCTGGTGATCAAATCACATATCTCCTTCAGAACAGATGCCAAGATTTCTGAGCCTGCCAAGTCGTAATCATTTAATCAGTAATTTGATGAATGTCGTAATCTGTATGAAAATTATGAAACTAAAATGAAAAAAAGTTGATATATTCCAGTACACAAGTACCCACAGCATACAGATTACTTTTTGGTTAAATGGCTCTTTTGAGATTCACCTACATATATATGAAAAAAGGGAATTAGCAAAGCCTCAGTTGGCAGTAGTGACTAGCATTCCTCTCTGCCGTCAGCTAATGATGTATAAGGATTTTTTATATTGTGTTCCCTTGGTTTGATGAAGGGTAAATAGTTTTTGTGATTAATTATTTGTATAATTTGGTAGTAATCATAGTAATTGAATTTAAGGTGCATGCATTAATTTGATTGTGATATTTTTTGTGTAAACATTTTACTCAACATTTCAGTATGCAAGTACTCTGATGATGTTTAGCACTGACCAACAAATAACTTATATATGTAACACTTCACCAGGTATTTTGTTCTGGCAATAGGTTCAGTGCTAATTTGACCCCCAAGTTCTTTTCACATAGAGGTATGAAGTTATTTCCCACAACATTATAGCAATAACCAATACTTCTTTTACTGTCTCATACTTGTCCATTTGTTCCCCACTTTTTAATTTAGCAAAGATGGGTAACTGAATGCCCATATTAAAGCCAGAAACCCTCCCCTCCTTGTATTTTAACTTTCTAAAAGGGGAAACAGAAGAAGGAGTCACGCGAGGAGTGCTCATCCTCCTCGAAGGCTCAAATTGGGGTGTCTAAATGTGTGTGGATGTAACCAAGATGTGAAAAAAGGAGAGATAGGTAGTATGTTTGAGGAAAGGAACCTGGATGTTTTGGCTCTGAGTGAAACAAAGCTCAAGGGTAAAGGGGAAGAGTGGTTTGGGAATGTCTTGGAAGTAAAGTCAGGGGTTAGTGAGAGGACAAGAGCAAGGGAAGGAGTATCACTACTCCTGAATCAGGAGTTGTGGGAGTATGTGATAGAGTGTAAGAAAGTAGATTCTAGATTGATATGGGTGAAACTGAAAGTTGATGGAGAGAGATGGGTGATTATTGGTGCATATGCACCTGGGCATGAGAAGAAAGATCATGAGAGGAAAGTGTTTTGGGAGCAGCTGAATGAGTGTGTTAGTGGTTTTGATGCACAAGACCGGGTTATAGTGATGGGTGATTTGAATGCAAAGGTGAGTAATGTGGCAGTTGAGGGAATAATTGGTATACATGGAGTGTTCAGTGTTGTAAATGGAAATGGTGAAGAGCTTGTAGATTTATGTGCTGAAAAAGGACTGGTGATTGGGAATACCTGGTTTAAAAAGCGAGATATACATAAGTATACGTATGTAAGTAGAAGAGATGGCCAGAGAGAGTTATTGGATTACGTGTTAATTGATAGACGCATGAAAGAGAGGCTTTTGGATGTTAATGTGCTGAGAGGTGCAAGTGGAGGGATGTCTGATCATTATCTTGTGGAGGCGAAGGTGAAGATTTGTGGGGGTTTTCAGAAAAGAAGAGAGAATGTTGGGGTGAAGAGAGTGGTGAGAGGAAGTGAGTTTGGGAAGGAGACTTGTGTGAGGAAGTACCAGGAGAGACTGAGTACAGAATGGAAAAAGGTGAGAACAAAGGAGGTAAGGGGAGTGGGGGAGGAATGGGATGTATTTAGGGAAGCAGTGATGGCTTGCGCAAAAGATGCTTGTGGCATGAGAAACGTGGGAGGTGGGTTGATTAGAAAAGGTAGTGAGTGGTGGGATGAAGAAGTAAGATTATTAGTGAAAGAGAAGAGAGAGGCATTTGGACAATTTTTGCAGGGAAAAAATGCAAATGAGTGGGAGAGGTATAAAAGAAAGAGGCAGGAGGTCAAGAGAAAGGTGCAAGAGGTGAAAAAGAGGGCAAATGAGAGATGGGGTGAGAGAGTATCATTAAACTTCAGGGAGAATAAAAAGATATTTTGGAAGGAGGTAAATAAAGTGCGTAAGACAAGGGAGCAAATGGGAACTTCAGTGAAGGGGTCTAATGGGGAGGTGATAACAAGTAGTGGTGATGTGAGAAGGAGATGGAGTGAGTATTTTGAAGGTTTGTTGAATATGTATGATGATAGAGTGGCAGATATAGGGTGTTTTGGTCGAGGTAGTGTGCAAAGTGAGAGGGTTAGGGAAAATGATTTGGTAAATAGAGAAGAGGTAGTAAAAGCTTTACGGAAGATGAAAGCCGGCAAGGCAGCAGGTTTGGATGGTATTGCAGTGGAATTTATTAAAAAAGTGGGTGACTGTATTGTTGACTGGTTGGTAAGGTTATTTAGTGTATGTGTGACTCATGGTGAGGTGCCTGAGGATTGGCGGAATGCTTGCATAGTGCCATTGTACAAAGGCAAAGGGGATAAGAGTAAGTGCTCAAATCACAGAGGTATAAGTTTGTTGAGTATTCCTGGTAAATTATATGGGAGGGTATTGATTGAGAGGGTGAAGGCATGTACAGAGCATCAGATTGGGGAAGAGCAGTGTGGTTTCAGAAGTGGTAGAGGATGTGTCGATCAGGTGTTTGCTTTGAAGAATGTATGTGAGAAATACTTAGAAAAACAAATGGATTTGTATGTAGCATTTATGGATCTGGAGAAGGCATATGATAGAGTTGATAGAGATGCTCTGTGGAAGGTACTAAGAATATATGGTGTGGGAGGCAAGTTGTTAGGAGCAGTGAAAAGTTTTTATCGAGGATGTAAGGCATGTGTACGTGTAGGAAGAGAGGAAAGTGATTGGTTCTCAGTGAATGTAGGTTTGCGGCAGGGGTATGTGATGTCTCCGTGGTTGTTTAATTTGTTTATGGATGGGGTTGTTAGGGATGTGAATGCAAGGGTTTTGGAAAGAGGGGCAAGTATGCAGTCTGTTGTGGATGAGAGAGCTTGGGTAGTGAGTCAGTTGTTGTTCGCTGATGATACAGCGCTGGTAGCTGATTCATGTAAGAAACTGCAGAAGCTGGTGACTGAGTTTGCCAGACCCACTCCCAGATATCTAAAACACTTTACTTCCTCCAGTTTTTCTCCATTCAAACTTACCTCCCAATTGACTTGACCCTCAACCCTACTGTACCTAATAGTACAGTAGGGTTGAGGGTCAAGTCAATTGGGAGGTAAGTTTGACTGGAGAAAAACTGGAGGAAGTAAAGTGTTTTAGATATCTGGGAGTGGGTCTGGCAGCGGATGGAACCATGGAAGTGGAAGTGAATCATAGGGTGGGGGAGGGGGCGAAAATTCTGGGAGCCTTGAAGAATGTTTAGAAGTCGAGAACATTATCTCCGAAAGCAAAAATGGCTATGTTTGAAGGAATAGTGGTTCCAACAATGTTGTATGGTTGTGAGGCGTGGGCTATGGATAGAGTTGTGCGCAGGAGGGTGGATGTGCTGGAAATGAGATGTTTGAGGACAATATGTGGTGTGAGGTGGTTTGATCGAGTAAGTAATGTAAGGGTAAGAGAGATGTGTGGAAATAAAAAGAGTGTGGTTGAGAGACCAGAAGAGGGTGTTTTGAAATGGTTTGGCCACATGGAGAGAATGAGTGAGGAAAGATTGACCAAGAGGATATATGTGTCGAAGGTGGAAGGAACGAGGAGAAGTGGGAGACCAAATTGGAGGTGGAAAGATGGAGTGAAAAAGATTTTGAGTGATTGGGGCCTAAACATGCAGGAGGGTGAAAGGTGTGCAAGGAATAGAGTGAATTGGAACGATGTGGTATACCGGGGTCGACGTGCTGTCAATGGATTGAACCAGGGCATGTGAAGCGTCTGGGGTAAACCATGGAAAGTTGTGTGGGGCCTGGATGTGGAAAGGGAACTGTGGTTTCGGTGCATTATTACATGACAGCTAGAAACTGAGTGTGAACGAATGGGGCCTTTGTTGTCTTTTCCTAGCGCTACCTTGCACACATGAGGGGGTAGGGGGATGTTATTCCATGTGTGGCGAGGTGGCGATGGGAATGAATAAAGGCAGTGTGAATTGTGTGCATGTGTATATATGTATGTGTCTGTGTGTGTATATATATGTGTACATTGAGATGTATGGGTATGTGTATTTGCGTGTGTGGACGTGTATGTATATTCATGTGTATGGGGGTGGGTTGGGGAAATTCTTTCATCTGTTTCCTTGTGCTTCCTCGCAAACGTGGGAGACAGCGACAAAGCAAAATAAATAAATAAATGAAAATATTATTTTTCATTATGCTTTGTCTCTGTCTCCCGCGTTTGCGAGGTAGCGCAAGGAAACAGACGAAAGAAATGGCCCAACCCACCCCCATACACATGTATATACATACACGTTCACACACGCAAATATACATACCCATACATCTCAATGTACACATATATATACACACACAGACACATACATATATACACATGCACACAATTCACACTGTCTGCTTTTATTCATTCCCATCGCCACCTCGCCACACATGGAATAACATCCCCCTCCCCTCTCATGTGTGTGAGGTAACGCTAGGAAAAGACAACAAAGGCCCCATTCGTTCACTCTCAGTCTCTAGCTGTCATGCAATAATGCCCGAAACCACAGCTTCCTTTCCACATCCAGGCCCCACAGAACTTTCCATGGTTTACCCCAGACACTTCACATGCCCTGATTCAATCCATTGACAGCACGTCGACCCCAGTATACCACATCGATCCAATTCACACTATTCCTTGCCCGCCTTTCACCCTCCTGCATGTTCAGGCCCCGATCACTCAAAATCTTTTTTACTCCATCTTTCCACCTCCAATTTGGTCTCCCACTTCTCCTTGTTCCCTCCACCTCCGACACATATATCCTCTTGGTCAATCTTTCCTCACTCATTCTCTCCATGTGCCCAAACCACTTCAAAACACCCTCTTTTGCTCTCTCAACCACGCTCTTTTTATTTCCACACATCTCTCTTACCCTTACATTACTTACTCGATCAAACCACCTCACACCACATATTGTCCTCAAACATCTCATTTCCAGCACATCCACCCTCCTCTGCACAACTCTATCCATAGCCCACGCCTCACAACCATACAACATTGTTGGAAACACTATTCCTTCAAACATACCCATTTTTGCTTTCCGAGATAATGTTCTCGATTTCCACACATTCTTCAAGGCTCCCAGGATTTTCGCCCTCTCCTCCACCCTATGATTCACTTCCGCTTCCATGGTTCCATCCGCTGCCAGATCCACTCCCAGATATCTAAAACACTCTACTTCCTCCAGTTTTTCTCCATTCAAACTTACCTCCCAATTGACTTGACCCTCAACCTTACTGTACCTAATAACCTTGCTCTTATTCACATTTACTCTTAACTTTCTTCTTTCACACACTTTACCAAACTCAGTCACCAGCTTCTGCAGTTTCTCACATGAATCAGCCACCAGCGCTGTATCATCAGCAAACAACAACTGACTCGCTTCCCAAGCTCTCTCATCCCCAACAGACTTCATACTTGCCCCTCTTTCCAAAACTCTTGCATTCACCTCCCTAACAACCCCATCCATAAACAAATTAAACTACCATGGAGACATCACACACCCCTGCCGCAAACCTACATTCACTGAGAACCAATCACTTTCCTCTCTTCCTACACTACACATGCCTTATATCCTCGATGAAAACTTTCACTGCTTCTAACAACTTGCCTCCCACACCATATATTCTTAGTACCTTCCACAGAGCATCTCTATCAACTCTATCATATGCCTTCTCCAGATCCATAAATGCTACATACAAATCCATTTGCTTTTCTAAGTATTTCTTACATACATTCTTCAAAGCAAACACCTGATCCTTACATCCTCTACCACTTCTGAAACCACACTGCTCTTCCCCAATCTGATGCTCTGTACATGCCTTCACCCTCTCAATCAATACCCTCCCATATAATTTACCAGGAATACTCAACAAACTTATACCTCTGTAATTTGAGCACTCACTCTTATCCCCTTTGCCTTTGTACAGTGGCACTATGCACGCATTCCGCCAATCCTCAGGCACCTCACCATGAATCATACATACATTAAATAACCTTACCAACCAGTCAACAATATAGTCACCCCCTTTTTTAATAAATTCCACTTCAATACCATCCAAACCTGCTGCCTTGCCGGCTTTCATCTTCCGCAACACTTTTACTTCCTCTTCTCTGTTTACCAAATCATTTTCCCTAACCCTCTCACTTTGCACACCACCTTGACCAAAACACCCTATATCTGCCACTCTATCATCAAACACATTCAACAAACCTTCAAAATACTCACTCCATCTCCTTCTCACATCACCACTACTTGTTATCACCTCCCCATTAGCCCCCTTCACTGAAGTTCCCATTTGCTCCCTTGTCTTACGCACTTTATTTACCTCCTTCCAGAACATCTTTTTATTCTCCCTAAAATTTAATGATACTCTCTCACCCCAACTCTCATTTGCCCTCTGTTTCACCTCTTGCACCTTTCTCTTGACCTCCTGTCTCTTTCTTTTATACATCTTCCACTCATTTGCATTATTTCCCCGCAAAAATCGTCCAAATGCCTCTCTCTTCTCTTTCACTAATAATCTTACTTCTTCATCCCATCACTCACTACCCTTTCTAATCAACCCACCTCCCACGCTTCTCATGCCACAAGCATCTTTTGCGCAAACCATCACTACTTCCCTAAATACATCCCATTCCTCCCCCACTCCCCTTACCTCCTTTGTTCTCACCTTTTTCCATTCTATACTCAGTCTCTCCTGGTACTTCCTCACACAAGTCACCTTCCCATGCTCACTTACTCTCACCACCCTCTTCACCCCAACATTCTCTCTTCTTTTCTGAAAACCCATGCAAATCTTCACCTTCGCCTCCACAAGATAATGATCAGACATCCCTCAAGTTACCAGCACATTAACATCCAAAAGTCTCTCTTTTGCGCGCCTGTCAATTAACACGTAATCCAATAATGCACTCTGGCCATCTCTCCTACTTACATACGTATACTCATGTATATCTCGCTTTTTAAACCAGGTATTCCCAATCACCAGTCCTTTTTCAGCACATAAATCTACAAGCTCTTCACCATTTCCATTTACAACACTGAACACCCCATGTATACCAATTATTCCCTCAACTGCCACATTACTCACCTTTGCATTCAAATCACCCATCACTATATATATATATATATATATATATATATATATATATATATATATATATATATATATATATTCCTATGAGTCCACGAGGAAAATGAAACACGATAAGGTCCCAAGTGCACTTTCGAGTAATAATGACATCATCAGGGGAGACAAAAGAGAGAAATATAACAGTCAGTTGATATACATCAAAGAGACAAAGCTAGGACGCCATTTGCTAAACATGTGATTGTCCAAAACATACAACGAGTGTTCATGAACTTATCATTTTTCAAATTTTATCAACAATAAAGTTATCTAATTTGTATAGACCATCACTGATATTAAGTTTATAATTCTTTGTGTATTTGATAATAGAAGATTCAATGATATTTCTCTTGGTAATAGAGTTAGAGTTAATATCTGAGATGGCGTTACTCAAGTCAATACAACGATCATAGTTTGTAACGTGATTAAACAAGGCATTTGATTCTTGTTACAACACTGTGGTGTGAGGTAGATTGATCGAGTAAGTAATAAAAGGGTAAGAGAGATGTGTGGTAATAAAAGGAGTGTGGTTGAGAGAGCAGAAGAGGGTGTTTTGAAATGGTTTGGTCACATGGAGAGAATGAGTGAGGAAGGATTGACCAAGAGGATATATGTGTCAGAGGTGCTGTCAGTGGATTGAACCAGGGCATGTGAAGCGTCTGGGGTAAACCATGGAAAGTTTGTGGGGCATGGATGTGGAAAGGGAGCTGTGGTTTCGGTGCATTATACATGACAACTAGAGACTGAGTGTGAATGAATGTGGCCTTTGTTGTCTTTTCCTAGCACTACCTCACGCACATGCGGGGAGAGGGGGTAGTCATTTCATGTGTGGCGGGGTGGGAACGGGAATGAATAAGGGCAAACAGTATGAATTATGTATATGTGTATATATGTATATGTCTGTGTGTGTGTATATGTATGTATGTGTTGAGATGTATAGGTATGTATATGTGCGTGTGTGGATGTGCATGTATATACATGTGTGTGTGGGTCGGTTGGGCCTTTCTTTCGTCTGTTTCCTCGCGCTACCTCGCTAACACGGGAGACAGCGACAAAGTATGATAATATATATAAGACAACAGAACAAATGGAACATCGGTGAAGGGGGCTATTGGGGAGGTAATAACAAGTAGTGGTGAAGTGAGGAGATGGAGTGAGTATTTTGAAGGTTTATTGAATGTTTGATGACAGAATGGCAGATATAGGGTGTTTTGGACGAGATGGTGTGAGAAGTGAGAGGGTCAGGGAGAATGGTTTGGTAAACAGAGAAGAGGTAGTGAAAGCTTTGCGGAAGATGAAAGCCGGCAAGGTGGTGGGTTTGGATGGTATTGCAGTAGAATTTATTAGAAAAGAGGATACTGTGTTGTTGATTAGTTGGTAAGGATATTCAATGTATGTATGGTTCATGGTGAAGTGCCTGAGGATTGGCAGAATGCATGCATAGTGCCATTGTACAAAGGCAACAGGGATAAAGGTGAATGTTCAAATTACGGAGGTATAAGTTCGTTGAGTATTCCTGGGAAATCATATGAGAGGGTATTGCTTGAGAGGAGTAAAGGCATGTTCAGGGCATCAGATTAGGGAAGAGCACTGTAGTTTCAGAAGTGGTAGAGGATGTGTGGATCAGGTGATTGTTTTAAAGAATGTATGTGAGAAATTCTTAGAAAAACAGATGGATTTCTATGTAGCATTTATGGTCTGGAGAAGGCATATGATAGGGTTGATAGAGATGCTTTGTGGAAGGTATTAAGAGTATATGGTGTAGGAGGTAAGTTACTAGAAGCAATGAAAAGTTTTTACCAAGGATGTACAGCATGTGTATGTGTAGGAAGAGAGGAGAGTGATTGGTTCCCAGTGAATGTCGGTTTGCAGCAGGGGTGCATGATGTCTCCATGGTTGTTTAATTTGTCTATGGATGGGGTTGTTAGGGAGGTGAATGCAAGAGTTTTAGAGAGGGGGGCAAGTATGCAGTCTGTTGTGGATGAGAGAGCTTTGGAAGTGAGTCGGTTGTTGTTCGATGATGATACAGCGATGGAGACTGATTCGGGTGAGAAACTGCAGAAGTTGGTGACTGAGTATGGTAGAGTGTGAAAGAAGAAAGTTGATCATAAATGTGAATAAAAGCAAGGTTATTAGGTTCAGTAGGGTAGAGGGACAAGTTAACTGGGAGGTAAGTGTGAATGGAGAAAAACTGGAGGAAGTGAAGTGTTTTAGATATCTGGGAGTAGATTTAGAAGCCGATGGAACCATGGAACCAGAAGTGAGTCACACATCTCTCTTACCATTTTATTACTTACTCGATCAAACCACCTCCCATCACATATTGTCCTCAAACATTTCGTTTCCAACACATCCACCCTCCTCCACACAACCATACAACATTGTTGGACCACTGTTCCTTCAAACATTTCCCATTTTTTTCTCTCCAACATAATGTTCTCACTTCCACACATTCTTCAGTGCTCCCAGAATCTTTTGCCCCCTCCCCCACCCTGTGGGCTCACTTCTGCTTTCATGGTTTCCCTCTGCTCTAAATCCACTCCCAGATATCTAAAACACTTCACTTCCTCCAGATTTTCTCCTTTTTAACTTACCTCCCAATAACTTGTCCCTCAACCCTACTGAACCTAATAACCTTGCTCTTATTCACTGCGACATAGAATCAATCTTTTTAGACCCCAGGTAAGCCTATGTTGTAGTTTATTTTCATTTTTCATGTACTTGACCTTCAGCAAAGAGATAAATATTAGCTTTGTCTGACTTCTTACTCATGCACTACATCATCCTCCAAGCAAAAATCCAAAATTAGCATGTTTTTAGTGCATTACCACAAAATAAGCATGTCAGTTGATGATTGATTTTGAACCTTGTTAGAATGTGTTTAGTTAGTGTTTGAATAACTCCTAGGTAGCACTAATCTTATTTCACCCTTTCTGCCTAGGTACCTCTCAGAATTGACCTATCATTGAACTCTTGTCTATAAATTCATCTGAGTTTTATCATTCTGTCTGTGCAATCTAACAATTCTTTTTAACTTCTCACTTTATGTGAAGTACTGACTCTGATTGATTATAACATAGTATGAGGCAAAGATTGTGTCCCCTCAAGCACCACTGATGACCTTCCAGAGCCATTTACCTTAGCACAAAGATTATGTCTCCTTCTAGCACCACTAATGACCTTCCAGAGCCATTTACCTTAGCAAAAAGATTGTGTCCACTTCAAGCACCACTGTTGACCTTCTAGAGTCATTTACCTTAGCACAAAGATTGTGTCCCCTTTTAGCACCACTGATGACCTTCCAGTCATTTGCCTTAGCACAAAGATTGTGTCCCCTTCTAGCACCACTGATGACCTTCCAGAGCCCTTTACCTTAGCACAGAGTCATCTAATGGTTAAACATCCTCTGTCAAGAGACTTTTAGTTAGATGAGAATGCTGGTGATCAAATCACATATCTCCTTCAGAACAGATGCCAAGATTTCTGAGCCTGCCAAGTCGTAATCATTTAATCAGTAATTTGATGAATGTCGTAATCTGTATGAAAATTATGAAACTAAAATGAAAAAAAGTTGATATATTCCAGTACACAAGTACCCACAGCATACAGATTACTTTTTGGTTAAATGGCTCTTTTGAGATTCACCTACATATATATGAAAAAAGGGAATTAGCAAAGCCTCAGTTGGCAGTAGTGACTAGCATTCCTCTCTGCCGTCAGCTAATGATGTATAAGGATTTTTTATATTGTGTTCCCTTGGTTTGATGAAGGGTAAATAGTTTTTGTGATTAATTATTTGTATAATTTGGTAGTAATCATAGTAATTGAATTTAAGGTGCATGCATTAATTTGATTGTGATATTTTTTGTGTAAACATTTTACTCAACATTTCAGTATGCAAGTACTCTGATGATGTTTAGCACTGACCAACAAATAACTTATATATGTAACACTTCACCAGGTATTTTGTTCTGGCAATAGGTTCAGTGCTAATTTGACCCCCAAGTTCTTTTCACATAGAGGTATGAAGTTATTTCCCACAACATTATAGCAATAACCAATACTTCTTTTACTGTCTCATACTTGTCCATTTGTTCCCCACTTTTTAATTTAGCAAAGATGGGTAACTGAATGCCCATATTAAAGCCAGAAACCCTCCCCTCCTTGTATTTTAACTTTCTAAAAGGGGAAACAGAAGAAGGAGTCACGCGAGGAGTGCTCATCCTCCTCGAAGGCTCAAATTGGGGTGTCTAAATGTGTGTGGATGTAACCAAGATGTGAAAAAAGGAGAGATAGGTAGTATGTTTGAGGAAAGGAACCTGGATGTTTTGGCTCTGAGTGAAACAAAGCTCAAGGGTAAAGGGGAAGAGTGGTTTGGGAATGTCTTGGAAGTAAAGTCAGGGGTTAGTGAGAGGACAAGAGCAAGGGAAGGAGTATCACTACTCCTGAATCAGGAGTTGTGGGAGTATGTGATAGAGTGTAAGAAAGTAGATTCTAGATTGATATGGGTGAAACTGAAAGTTGATGGAGAGAGATAGGTGATTATTGGTGCATATGCACCTGGGCATGAGAAGAAAGATCATGAGAGGAAAGTGTTTTGGGAGCAGCTGAATGAGTGTGTTAGTGGTTTTGATGCACAAGACCGGGTTATAGTGATGGGTGATTTGAATGCAAAGGTGAGTAATGTGGCAGTTGAGGGAATAATTGGTATACATGGAGTGTTCAGTGTTGTAAATGGAAATGGTGAAGAGCTTGTAGATTTATGTGCTGAAAAAGGACTGGTGATTGGGAATACCTGGTTTAAAAAGCGAGATATACATAAGTATACGTATGTAAGTAGAAGAGATGGCCAGAGAGAGTTATTGGATTACGTGTTAATTGATAGACGCATGAAAGAGAGGCTTTTGGATGTTAATGTGCTGAGAGGTGCAAGTGGAGGGATGTCTGATCATTATCTTGTGGAGGCGAAGGTGAAGATTTGTGGGGGTTTTCAGAAAAGAAGAGAGAATGTTGGGGTGAAGAGAGTGGTGAGAGGAAGTGAGTTTGGGAAGGAGACTTGTGTGAGGAAGTACCAGGAGAGACTGAGTACAGAATGGAAAAAGGTGAGAACAAAGGAGGTAAGGGGAGTGGGGGAGGAATGGGATGTATTTAGGGAAGCAGTGATGGCTTGCGCAAAAGATGCTTGTGGCATGAGAAACGTGGGAGGTGGGTTGATTAGAAAAGGTAGTGAGTGGTGGGATGAAGAAGTAAGATTATTAGTGAAAGAGAAGAGAGAGGCATTTGGACAATTTTTGCAGGGAAAAAATGCAAATGAGTGGGAGAGGTATAAAAGAAAGAGGCAGGAGGTCAAGAGAAAGGTGCAAGAGGTGAAAAAGAGGGCAAATGAGAGATGGGGTGAGAGAGTATCATTAAACTTCAGGGAGAATAAAAAGATATTTTGGAAGGAGGTAAATAAAGTGCGTAAGACAAGGGAGCAAATGGGAACTTCAGTGAAGGGGTCTAATGGGGAGGTGATAACAAGTAGTGGTGATGTGAGAAGGAGATGGAGTGAGTATTTTGAAGGTTTGTTGAATATGTATGATGATAGAGTGGCAGATATAGGGTGTTTTGGTCGAGGTAGTGTGCAAAGTGAGAGGGTTAGGGAAAATGATTTGGTAAATAGAGAAGAGGTAGTAAAAGCTTTACGGAAGATGAAAGCCGGCAAGGCAGCAGGTTTGGATGGTATTGCAGTGGAATTTATTAAAAAAGTGGGTGACTGTATTGTTGACTGGTTGGTAAGGTTATTTAATGTATGTGTGACTCATGGTGAGGTGCCTGAGGATTGGCAGAATGCTTGCATAGTGCCATTGTACAAAGGCAAAGGGGATAAGAGTAAGTGCTCAAATCACAGAGGTATAAGTTTGTTGAGTATTCCTGGTAAATTATATGGGAGGGTATTGATTGAGAGGGTGAAGGCATGTACAGAGCATCAGATTGGGGAAGAGCAGTGTGGTTTCAGAAGTGGTAGAGGATGTGTCGATCAGGTGTTTGCTTTGAAGAATGTATGTGAGAAATACTTAGAAAAACAAATGGATTTGTATGTAGCATTTATGGATCTGGAGAAGGCATATGATAGAGTTGATAGAGATGCTCTGTGGAAGGTACTAAGAATATATGGTGTGGGAGGCAAGTTGTTAGGAGCAGTGAAAAGTTTTTATCGAGGATGTAAGGCATGTGTACGTGTAGGAAGAGAGGAAAGTGATTGGTTCTCAGTGAATGTAGGTTTGCGGCAGGGGTATGTGATGTCTCCGTGGTTGTTTAATTTGTTTATGGATGGGGTTGTTAGGGATGTGAATGCAAGGGTTTTGGAAAGAGGGGCAAGTATGCAGTCTGTTGTGGATGAGAGAGCTTGGGTAGTGAGTCAGTTGTTGTTCGCTGATGATACAGCGCTGGTAGCTGATTCATGTAAGAAACTGCAGAAGCTGGTGACTGAGTTTGCCAGACCCACTCCCAGATATCTAAAACACTTTACTTCCTCCAGTTTTTCTCCATTCAAACTTACCTCCCAATTGACTTGACCCTCAACCCTACTGTACCTAATAGTACAGTAGGGTTGAGGGTCAAGTCAATTGGGAGGTAAGTTTGACTGGAGAAAAACTGGAGGAAGTAAAGTGTTTTAGATATCTGGGAGTGGGTCTGGCAGCGGATGGAACCATGGAAGTGGAAGTGAATCATAGGGTGGGGGAGGGGGCGAAAATTCTGGGAGCCTTGAAGAATGTTTAGAAGTCGAGAACATTATCTCCGAAAGCAAAAATGGCTATGTTTGAAGGAATAGTGGTTCCAACAATGTTGTATGGTTGTGAGGCGTGGGCTATGGATAGAGTTGTGCGCAGGAGGATGGATGTGCTGGAAATGAGATGTTTGAGGACAATATGTGGTGTGAGGTGGTTTGATCGAGTAAGTAATGTAAGGGTAAGAGAGATGTGTGGAAATAAAAAGAGTGTGGTTGAGAGACCAGAAGAGGGTGTTTTGAAATGGTTTGGCCACATGGAGAGAATGAGTGAGGAAAGATTGACCAAGAGGATATATGTGTCGAAGGTGGAAGGAACGAGGAGAAGTGGGAGACCAAATTGGAGGTGGAAAGATGGAGTGAAAAAGATTTTGAGTGATTGGGGCCTAAACATGCAGGAGGGTGAAAGGTGTGCAAGGAATAGAGTGAATTGGAACGATGTGGTATACCGGGGTCGACGTGCTGTCAATGGATTGAACCAGGGCATGTGAAGCGTCTGGGGTAAACCATGGAAAGTTGTGTGGGGCCTGGATGTGGAAAGGGAACTGTGGTTTTCGGTGCATTATTACATGACAGCTAGAAACTGAGTGTGAACGAATGGGGCCTTTGTTGTCTTTTCCTAGCGCTACCTTGCACACATGAGGGGGTAGGGGGATGTTATTCCATGTGTGGCGAGGTGGCGATGGGAATGAATAAAGGCAGTGTGAATTGTGTGCATGTGTATATATGTATGTGTCTGTGTGTGTATATATATGTGTACATTGAGATGTATGGGTATGTGTATTTGCGTGTGTGGACGTGTATGTATATTCATGTGTATGGGGGTGGGTTGGGGAAATTCTTTCATCTGTTTCCTTGTGCTTCCTCGCAAACGTGGGAGACAGCGACAAAGCAAAATAAATAAATAAATGAAAATATTATTTTTCATTATGCTTTGTCTCTGTCTCCCGCGTTTGCGAGGTAGCGCAAGGAAACAGACGAAAGAAATGGCCCAACCCACCCCCATACACATGTATATACATACACGTTCACACACGCAAATATACATACCCATACATCTCAATGTACACATATATATACACACACAGACACATACATATATACACATGCACACAATTCACACTGTCTGCTTTTATTCATTCCCATCGCCACCTCGCCACACATGGAATAACATCCCCCTCCCCTCTCATGTGTGTGAGGTAACGCTAGGAAAAGACAACAAAGGCCCCATTCGTTCACTCTCAGTCTCTAGCTGTCATGCAATAATGCCCGAAACCACAGCTTCCTTTCCACATCCAGGCCCCACAGAACTTTCCATGGTTTACCCCAGACACTTCACATGCCCTGATTCAATCCATTGACAGCACGTCGACCCCAGTATACCACATCGATCCAATTCACACTATTCCTTGCCCGCCTTTCACCCTCCTGCATGTTCAGGCCCCGATCACTCAAAATCTTTTTTACTCCATCTTTCCACCTCCAATTTGGTCTCCCACTTCTCCTTGTTCCCTCCACCTCCGACACATATATCCTCTTGGTCAATCTTTCCTCACTCATTCTCTCCATGTGCCCAAACCACTTCAAAACACCCTCTTCTGCTCTCTCAACCACGCTCTTTTTATTTCCACACATCTCTCTTACCCTTACATTACTTACTCGATCAAACCACCTCACACCACATATTGTCCTCAAACATCTCATTTCCAGCACATCCACCCTCCTCTGCACAACTCTATCCATAGCCCACGCCTCACAACCATACAACATTGTTGGAAACACTATTCCTTCAAACATAGCCATTTTTGCTTTCCGAGATAATGTTCTCGATTTCCACACATTCTTCAAGGCTCCCAGGATTTTCGCCCTCTCCTCCACCCTATGATTCACTTCCGCTTCCATGGTTCCATCCGCTGCCAGATCCACTCCCAGATATCTAAAACACTCTACTTCCTCCAGTTTTTCTCCATTCAAACTTACCTCCCAATTGACGACCCTCAACCTTACTGTACCTAATAACCTTGCTCTTATTCACATTTACTCTTAACTTTCTTCTTTCACACACTTTACCAAACTCAGTCACCAGCTTCTGCAGTTTCTCACATGAATCAGCCACCAGCGCTGTATCATCAGCAAACAACAACTGACTCGCTTCCCAAGCTCTCTCATCCCCAACAGACTTCATACTTGCCCCTCTTTCCAAAACTCTTGCATTCACCTCCCTAACAACCCCATCCATAAACAAATTAAACTACCATGGAGACATCACACACCCCTGCCGCAAACCTACATTCACTGAGAACCAATCACTTTCCTCTCTTCCTACACTACACATGCCTTATATCCTCGATGAAAACTTTCACTGCTTCTAACAACTTGCCTCCCACACCATATATTCTTAGTACCTTCCACAGAGCATCTCTATCAACTCTATCATATGCCTTCTCCAGATCCATAAATGCTACATACAAATCCATTTGCTTTTCTAAGTATTTCTTACATACATTCTTCAAAGCAAACACCTGATCCTTACATCCTCTACCACTTCTGAAACCACACTGCTCTTCCCCAATCTGATGCTCTGTACATGCCTTCACCCTCTCAATCAATACCCTCCCATATAATTTACCAGGAATACTCAACAAACTTATACCTCTGTAATTTGAGCACTCACTCTTATCCCCTTTGCCTTTGTACAGTGGCACTATGCACGCATTCCGCCAATCCTCAGGCACCTCACCATGAATCATACATACATTAAATAACCTTACCAACCAGTCAACAATATAGTCACCCCCTTTTTTAATAAATTCCACTTCAATACCATCCAAACCTGCTGCCTTGCCGGCTTTCATCTTCCGCAACACTTTTACTTCCTCTTCTCTGTTTACCAAATCATTTTCCCTAACCCTCTCACTTTGCACACCACCTTGACCAAAACACCCTATATCTGCCACTCTATCATCAAACACATTCAACAAACCTTCAAAATACTCACTCCATCTCCTTCTCACATCACCACTACTTGTTATCACCTCCCCATTAGCCCCCTTCACTGAAGTTCCCATTTGCTCCCTTGTCTTACGCACTTTATTTACCTCCTTCCAGAACATCTTTTTATTCTCCCTAAAATTTAATGATACTCTCTCACCCCAACTCTCATTTGCCCTCTGTTTCACCTCTTGCACCTTTCTCTTGACCTCCTGTCTCTTTCTTTTATACATCTTCCACTCATTTGCATTATTTCCCCGCAAAAATCGTCCAAATGCCTCTCTCTTCTCTTTCACTAATAATCTTACTTCTTCATCCCATCACTCACTACCCTTTCTAATCAACCCACCTCCCACGCTTCTCATGCCACAAGCATCTTTTGCGCAAACCATCACTACTTCCCTAAATACATCCCATTCCTCCCCCACTCCCCTTACCTCCTTTGTTCTCACCTTTTTCCATTCTATACTCAGTCTCTCCTGGTACTTCCTCACACAAGTCACCTTCCCATGCTCACTTACTCTCACCACCCTCTTCACCCCAACATTCTCTCTTCTTTTCTGAAAACCCATGCAAATCTTCACCTTCGCCTCCACAAGATAATGATCAGACATCCCTCAAGTTACCAGCACATTAACATCCAAAAGTCTCTCTTTTGCGCGCCTGTCAATTAACACGTAATCCAATAATGCACTCTGGCCATCTCTCCTACTTACATACGTATACTCATGTATATCTCGCTTTTTAAACCAGGTATTCCCAATCACCAGTCCTTTTTCAGCACATAAATCTACAAGCTCTTCACCATTTCCATTTACAACACTGAACACCCCATGTATACCAATTATTCCCTCAACTGCCACATTACTCACCTTTGCATTCAAATCACCCATCACTACATATATATATATATATATATATATATATTCCTATGAGTCCACGAGGAAAATGAAACACGATAAGGTCCCAAGTGCACTTTCGAGTAATAATGACATCATCAGGGGAGACAAAAGAGAGAAATATAACAGTCAGTTGATATACATCAAAGAGACAAAGCTAGGACGCCATTTGCTAAACATGTGATTGTCCAAAACATACAACGAGTGTTCATGAACTTATCATTTTTCAAATTTTATCAACAATAAAGTTATCTAATTTGTATAGACCATCACTGATATTAAGTTTATAATTCTTTGTGTATTTGATAATAGAAGATTCAATGATATTTCTCTTGGTAATAGAGTTAGAGTTAATATCTGAGATGGCGTTACTCAAGTCAATACAACGATCATAGTTTGTAACGTGATTAAACAAGGCATTTGATTCTTGTTACAACACTGTGGTGTGAGGTAGATTGATCGAGTAAGTAATAAAAGGGTAAGAGAGATGTGTGGTAATAAAAGGAGTGTGGTTGAGAGAGCAGAAGAGGGTGTTTTGAAATGGTTTGGTCACATGGAGAGAATGAGTGAGGAAGGATTGACCAAGAGGATATATGTGTCAGAGGTGCTGTCAGTGGATTGAACCAGGGCATGTGAAGCGTCTGGGGTAAACCATGGAAAGTTTGTGGGGCATGGATGTGGAAAGGGAGCTGTGGTTTCGGTGCATTATACATGACAACTAGAGACTGAGTGTGAATGAATGTGGCCTTTGTTGTCTTTTCCTAGCACTACCTCACGCACATGCGGGGAGAGGGGGTAGTCATTTCATGTGTGGCGGGGTGGGAACGGGAATGAATAAGGGCAAACAGTATGAATTATGTATATGTGTATATATGTATATGTCTGTGTGTGTGTATATGTATGTATGTGTTGAGATGTATAGGTATGTATATGTGCGTGTGTGGATGTGCATGTATATACATGTGTGTGTGGGTCGGTTGGGCCTTTCTTTCGTCTGTTTCCTCGCGCTACCTCGCTAACACGGGAGACAGCGACAAAGTATGATAATATATATAAGACAACAGAACAAATGGAACATCGGTGAAGGGGGCTATTGGGGAGGTAATAACAAGTAGTGGTGAAGTGAGGAGATGGAGTGAGTATTTTGAAGGTTTATTGAATGTTTGATGACAGAATGGCAGATATAGGGTGTTTTGGACGAGATGGTGTGAGAAGTGAGAGGGTCAGGGAGAATGGTTTGGTAAACAGAGAAGAGGTAGTGAAAGCTTTGCGGAAGATGAAAGCCGGCAAGGTGGTGGGTTTGGATGGTATTGCAGTAGAATTTATTAGAAAAGAGGATACTGTGTTGTTGATTAGTTGGTAAGGATATTCAATGTATGTATGGTTCATGGTGAAGTGCCTGAGGATTGGCAGAATGCATGCATAGTGCCATTGTACAAAGGCAACAGGGATAAAGGTGAATGTTCAAATTACGGAGGTATAAGTTCGTTGAGTATTCCTGGGAAATCATATGAGAGGGTATTGCTTGAGAGGAGTAAAGGCATGTTCAGGGCATCAGATTAGGGAAGAGCACTGTAGTTTCAGAAGTGGTAGAGGATGTGTGGATCAGGTGATTGTTTTAAAGAATGTATGTGAGAAATTCTTAGAAAAACAGATGGATTTCTATGTAGCATTTATGGTCTGGAGAAGGCATATGATAGGGTTGATAGAGATGCTTTGTGGAAGGTATTAAGAGTATATGGTGTAGGAGGTAAGTTACTAGAAGCAATGAAAAGTTTTTACCAAGGATGTACAGCATGTGTATGTGTAGGAAGAGAGGAGAGTGATTGGTTCCCAGTGAATGTCGGTTTGCAGCAGGGGTGCATGATGTCTCCATGGTTGTTTAATTTGTCTATGGATGGGGTTGTTAGGGAGGTGAATGCAAGAGTTTTAGAGAGGGGGGCAAGTATGCAGTCTGTTGTGGATGAGAGAGCTTTGGAAGTGAGTCGGTTGTTGTTCGATGATGATACAGCGATGGAGACTGATTCGGGTGAGAAACTGCAGAAGTTGGTGACTGAGTATGGTAGAGTGTGAAAGAAGAAAGTTGATCATAAATGTGAATAAAAGCAAGGTTATTAGGTTCAGTAGGGTAGAGGGACAAGTTAACTGGGAGGTAAGTGTGAATGGAGAAAAACTGGAGGAAGTGAAGTGTTTTAGATATCTGGGAGTAGATTTAGAAGCCGATGGAACCATGGAACCAGAAGTGAGTCACACATCTCTCTTACCATTTTATTACTTACTCGATCAAACCACCTCCCATCACATATTGTCCTCAAACATTTCGTTTCCAACACATCCACCCTCCTCCACACAACCATACAACATTGTTGGACCACTGTTCCTTCAAACATACCCATTTTTGCTCTCCAACATAATGTTCTCACCTTCCACACATTCTTCAGTGCTCCCAGAATCTTTGCCCCCTCCCCCACCCTGTGACTCACTTCTGCTTTCATGGTTCCATCTGCTGCTAAATCCACTCCCAGATATCTAAAACACTTCACTTCCTCCAGATTTTCTCCATTCTAACTTACCTCCCAATTAACTTGTCCCTCAACCCTACTGAACCTAATAACCTTGCTCTTATTCATATATACTCTCAGCTTTCTTCTTTCGCACACTTTACCAGATTCAGTCACCAACTTCTGTAGTTTCTTACCCAAATCAGCTACCAATTCTAGTGCATTTTGTCAGCTTCTGTTATCCCTAGCAATTTCCTAAGATCCTTTCATGTTGTCCTCCAGACAGTATGTTTTAAGCATGAGCTTATTTATACCCTTGCCATACCATTGATGCTTTCATCTGACAGGCTTTCCATCTCCCAACCAATGGCATTTGAATTGTTCATTGAGAACATTTTCATTGTCTCACTTTCCCTTTTCTTCTTTCTTTCAACTCTCATGATTGTTATTGCTTCTGAGTTGTATTAATAGGATTAAGAGACATGCTTTAACCTTGCTTAGTATGACTGAGAAGTTCATTTTTTCCTATGGCTTATCAGACTTTATTTCCTGGTTCATGCAATGCTAGTGCTTCCTCGAATATCAAGGAATGATGATGTCAGAGTGGAATGAAGAAGGAAAATGGGGAAGCCAAGAAGGTGGAAGGATGGAGCAAAAGGTGCTATGAAGGCTCAGGGCCAGGATATACGTGAGGGTGTGAGGTATGCAAGGGAAGGAGTGAATCAGAGCAGTGTGGTTCACAGGGGATGATGTGCTTTCACTGGGCTGAACCAGGGTATATGCAGCAGCCTGGAGAAACCATGGGAAGGTCTGTGGAGCCTAATTGTAGATATTTAGCTCAGGTTTTGATGCATTATTTTCAACAGCTAGAGTGGATATGAGTGAATTAGGATATTTCTTCATCTGTTCTTGGCAGTACCTCCCTAATGCAAGAAATGGCAAACATGTATGAAAGAATAGATATTTGTCTTTTTGGCTAAAAATTACTAAAGTAGCCCACTCCACCTTTGACATGAAAGATGGTATCTGTGGTTGTTAATTTGAATGAATTTTTTTTCTTTCATATTGACTTCCATATGACTGTGTTTTACTGGGCATCCAAATATGACTTTGCCTGCTAGTTTATTACATTGTTCTCATTAGTGTATGAATTGTAGATGGCTTAGAGTAATTAGGATGCTGGATGTGTTTACTTATTGTGATTACCCATTTGTACTTTGTGGGGAAAGAGTTTTGCACTCATGGGACCCTGTCTCTTGAAAATTTTCTGTCATGTAAGTTATTAAATTTATGTATTTACAGCTGCCTCTTATGGCTATGTAAACATACCACCCCTCAGATACTGTCTTGATTCATCAGTTAATTCACCAGTGTTTCTGTAAATATGTACCTCTGAAATACCCCTGGAGCCCCCTTTAGTGTCTTTCTCCATGTATCACCTGCAGAACAGGAGCTTCTGCAGAGAAGTATCAAGAAATTTTTCCTGCTTGTACTATTATTGTGCGTATGACTTTGTGTATGTAGTAAAGTAATCGTACTTTATGGGGAGGGAGCTTTGCACCCATGGGGCTCCATCTCTATCTTTCTGTAGTGGCATACAACTTTTTTAAACTCCTATATTCTGTCAGCATTCATAGTTTCATTATGTAGCTTATTCCTTTCATCTATAAGTAAGTTACTATAAAAGTCTTTTCTTACAAGAAATGTTCAGTAAGTGTTTGTGAATGTGTCTGACATCGTCAAAAGAAGAATTTTAGAAATATATCGTGGTATTAATAGTAAACATTTAAGTATGGCATATGAGCCAGATAAGATTTGAGGTAATGTTAATGAGTTGTGATATTTCATATAAGGTGGAATTATCATTATTGTTGTTACCTTGCCTTTCAGTGATAATTTTATAACCATCAACCTTCTGCGCACACTACCAGATGCACACAAATGTTTTGTATTTGAAACTAAAGAGAAGGAAGAGATTGGATTTCTTATTGCCAGTTATTCACCGCTGTTGGCTTCATGGATCAAAGAAATGGACTCAAACAAAAAGGTGTGCTTTTTGATTTGTACAATTTCCATTCTTTATGTATATGAACTTTAGGAGTACTATAGTCTCCTTGTTTTGAACTATATTAGGGTCAAATTTTTTGAAAACTCAGAGGAGCAAAGTTTGCATGGGGCTGTATTTGGCAATATTTTGATATCTTTGTATTAAGTACTATGCTGTGTACAGCTGTTACCACATTGTTCCTATGAATAGTATATATGTCAAGATTAAACTCATTCTCATAGAAAAATAAAGTGCAGTGCATATTAGCACTGTTGAATTTTACTGAGCATATGACACTAGATATTATAACATATTTGAAAATTAATGAGTGTGAAGCATGAAACACTGGATCACAAGTCATAAGCTTTTGTGTTGTAGTGGTTAGCATTGCTGGCTGTGAATTATGCATGGGCTTGCCAGGGTTTGAATCCTGAACAAGAGATTCCTGAGGTAGGATAGTAAAAGTAAGTAAAGAGAATATTTGTTCATTGCAGGTTTTCACAATGCAGATGTGCTTATCCACATTGAAATATGTGTGACATTAATTTCCTCAACACAAATTTGATTGTCTTCTGGTGTCAGTTTGGAATGACACATACACTGCACAGATCATGTGGTGGATATGTGCAGCATCTCCCACCACATTCTACCACCCTCACTGATTTTGCAGTTTACTTATTGCCCCAGTCCAGTGTGCTTGTCCCCAGCCATTAGATTTTTATATTACTGAGGCCAGTTTGCTGTGTACCCTAACTTCAGTATGTCACTGAAATGTAAGGGCTATCTAAGTGACAGTGGGGTGAAGAGATCTGTGAGGTTATGACATTATCTGAAAATTTCATACTTTTAGATGTTACATGATGGTATGAGTATAGCATCTGTTGGCCATATGATGAGAATGAGTCAAATATAAGCACAGTTTGTGCCAATGAGGATACAATCCATACAAATGTAAAGGTATGACAGGTAAAGCATGGAAATGAGTGAGTAAGGCCTTTTCTTTGGCTCTTCCGGAGGCTACTTTCCTTGCGCAGGAAATGGCTGACAATTATGAAAGAAAAGATATGTGTGTCAGAGGCGGAGGGAACAAGGAGAAGCAGGAGACCAATTTAGAAGTGGAAGGATGGAGTGAAAAAGATTTTGAGTGATCAGGGCCTGAACATGCTGGAGGGTGAGAGGCATGCAAGAAATAAAGTGAATTGGAACATTGTGGTATACCAGGGTCAACATGCTGTCAGTGGACTGAATCAGGCCCTTGAAACATCTGGGGTAAACCATGGAAAGGTTTGTGGGGTCTGGATGTGGATAGGGAGCTGTGGTTTTGGTTCATTACACATGACAGCTAGAGACTGAGTGTGAACTAATGTGGCCTTTTTTTTTGTCTGTTCTCCTGGTGCTACCTTTCCCCACAAGAAATAGCATCACCACCCACTGTGTCATCAAGGTAGCACCAGGAAAACAGACAAAAAAAGCCACATTTGTTCACATCCAGTCTCTAGCTGTCATGTGTAATGCTTTACCCCAGACGTTTTACATGCCCTGGTTCAATCAATTGACAGCATGCCCACCCTTGTAGAGTACATTGTTCCAATTCACTATTCCTTGCACCCCTCTCACTCTCTTGTATGTTCAGGTCCTGGTTGCTCAAAATCTTTTTCACTCCATCCTTCCACCTCCAATTTGGTCTCCCACTTCTCCTTCCCTCCACTTGTGACAACCTTTCCTCACTCATTCTCTCCATAAGTCCTAATCATTTCAACACACCCTCTTCTACTTTCTCAACCAAACTCTTTTTATTACCACACATCTCCCTTGCCCTTTCATTATTTACTCGATCAAACCACCTCACACCACATATTGTCCTCAGACATTTCATTTCCAACACATTCACCCTCCTCCATACAGCGCTAGCTATACCCCATGCCTCACAACCAGATAATATTGTTAGAACTACTATTCCTTCAAACATACCCATTTTCACACTCTGAGAGAACATTTTCTCCACACATTCTTCATCACTTCCTGAACCTTTGCCCCTTTCCCTCCCTATGGCTCATTTCCACCTTCTGTTAAGTCCACTCCCAGATATCTAAAACACTTCACTTCCTCCAATTTTTCTCCATTCAAACTAACTTGTCCCTCAACCCTGCTGAGCCTAATAACCTTGCTCTTATTCACATTTACTCTCAACCTTCTCCTCTCACACACTTTTCCAAACTCAGTCACCAACTTCTACAGTTTCTCCCTTCAGTCATCTGCTACTGCTGTATCATCAGAGAACAACAACTGACTCACTTCTCAAGCCCTCTCATCCCCAACAGACTACATACTCGCCCCTCTCTCCAAAACCTTTGCATTTACCTCCCTAACCACCCCATCCATAAACAAATTAAACCACCATGAGGACACCACACACCTGTGTCGCTGACTGACCTTTCCTGGGAACCAATCATTCTCTTCTCTACCTACTTGTACACATGCTTTGCACCCTCAATAAAAACTTCTCACTGCTTCTAGCAGCTTACCTCCCACACCATATACTCTTGTGACCTTCCACAAAGCATCTCTATCAACCCTATCATATGCCTTCTCCAGATCCATAAATGCTAGATACAAATCCATCTGTTTCTCGAAGTATTTCTCACACACATTTTTCCAAGCAAACACCTGATTCACACATCCTCTACCCCTTCTGAAACCACACTGATCCTCCCCAGTCTCTCTGTACATGCCTTCACCCTCTCAATCAATACCCTCCCATACAATATCCCAGGAATACTCAGCAAACTTATGCCTTTGTAGGTAGAACACTCACCTTTATCCTCTTGTCTTTGTGCAGTGGCACTATACATGCATTCCGCCAATCTCCAGGCACTTCACCATGATCCATACATACACTGAAGATCCTTATCAACCAATCAACAACACAATTACACCCTTTCTTGATAAATTCAATTGCTATGCCATCCAAATTTGCCAACTTGCCAGATTTCATCTTTGGCAATGCTTTTACCACCTCTTCTTTCTTAACCAAACCATTCTGTCTGGTCCTGTTACTTTGCACACCACCCTGACCAAAACACCATACATTTGCCTGGTCCTGTTACTTTGCACACCACCCTGACCAAAACACCATACATTGACCATTCTATCATGAAACACGTTCAACAAACCTTCAGAATACTCACTTCATTATTACCTGTTTTCACTTCCCCCTTGCCCTTTTCACCAATGTTCCCATTTGTTCTCTTGTCCTACGTATGTTATTTACCTCTTTCCAAAACATCTATTTATCCTCCCTAAAGTTTAATAATATTTTCTCACCTGAACTCTCATTTGCCCTCTACCACTATCCTTGCACCTTCCTCTTGACCTCCTGTTGCTTTCTCTTATACATCTCCCAGTCATTTATGCTCCTTCCTTGTAAGTATTGTCCAAACACCTCTCTTTTCTCTTGCACTAACAACTTTACTTCTTCGCACTAACAACTTTACTTCTTCATCTCACCACTCACTGCCCTTTCTAATCTGCCCACCTCCCACTTTTCTCATGCCACTTGCATCTTTTGCACATGCCATCACTGCTTCTCTAGATATATTGTATTTAAATCATCCCAGGGGATAGGGGAAAAAGAATACTTCCCACATATTCCCTGCGTGTCGTAGAAGGCGATTAAAGAGGGTGGGAGCAGGGGTCCGGAAAACCCCACCTCCTTGTATAGAGATTTCTTAAAGAGGAAACAGAAGGAGGAGTCATGCAGGGAGTGACCATCCTCCTCGAAGGCTCAGATTAGGGTGTCTAAATGTGTGTGGATGTAACCAAGATGAGAAGAAAGGAGAGATAGGTAGTATGTTTGAGGATAGGAATCTGGATGTTTTGGCTCTAAGTGAAATGAAGCTCAAGGGTAAAGGGGAATAGTGGTTTGGAAATGTCTTGGGGGTAAAGTCAGGAGTTGATGAGAGGATAAGAGCTAAGGAAGGTGTAGCACTACTCCAGAAGCAGGAATTGTGGGAGTATGTGATAGAGTGTAAGAAAGTAAATTCTAGATTGATGTGGGTAAAACTGAAAGTAGACGGAGAGAGATGGGTGATTACTAGTGCCTGTGCACCTGGTCATGAGAAGAAAGATTATGAGAGGCAAGTGTTTTGGGAGCAGCTGAGTGAGTGTGTCAGTAGCTTTAATGCCAAGACTTGGTTTTAGTGATGGGTGACTTGAATGCGAAAGTGAGTAATATGGCAGTTGAGGGTATTATTGGTGTACATGGGGTGTTCAGTGTTGTAAATGGAAATGGTGAAGAGCTTGGGGATTTGTTTGCTGCAAAAGGACTGGTGATTGGGAATACCTGGCTTAAAAAGAGAGATACATATAAGTATACATGTGTGAGTAGGAGAGGTGGTCAAAGGGTGTTATTGGATTGCATGTTAATTGATACGCTTGTAAAAGAGAGACTTTTGGATGTAAATGTTATGAGAGGGGCAGCTGGAGGGATGTCTGATCTTGTGGAGGCAAAGGTGAAGATTTGTAGAGGTTTTCATAAAAGAAGAGAGAATGTTGGGGAGAAGACAGTGGTGAGAGTAAGTGATCTTGGGAAGGAGATGGTGAGGAATACCAGGAGAGATTGAGTGTTGAATAGCAGAAGGTGAGAGCAAATGACGTGAGAGGAGTTGGAGAGGAATGGGATGTATTCAGGGAAGCAGTGATAGTGCAAAAGAGGCATGTGGCATGAGAAAGGTGGGAGGCAGATTAGAAAGGGTAGTGAGTGGTGGGATGAAGAAGTACGGATATTAGTGAAAGAGAAGAGAGAGGCATTTGGATGATTTTTGCAGGGAAGTAGTGCAAATGACTGGGAGATGTATAAAAGAAAGTGGCATGAGTTCAAGAGAAAGGTGCAAGAGGTGAGAAAGAGGGCAAATGAGAGTTGGGGTGAGAGAGTATCATTAGATTTTAGGGAGGATAAAAAGATGTTTTAGAAGGAGGTAAATAACATGTGTAAGACAAGAGAGCAAATGGGAACATCAGTGAAGTGGGCAAATGGGGAGGTAATAACAAGTAGTGATGAAGTGAGAAGGAGATTGAGTGAGTATTTTTAAGGTTTGTTGAATGTGTTTGATGATAGATTGGCAGATATAGTGTGTTTTGGTTTGGGTGGTGTGCAAAGTGAGAGGGTCAGGGAGAATGGTTTGGTAAACAAAGAAGAGGTAGTGAAAGCTTTGCAAAAGATGAAAGCTGGCAAGGCAGTGGGTTTGGATGGTATTGCAGTGGAATTTATGAAAAATGCATAGTGCCATTGTACAAAGGCAAAGGGGATAAAGGTGAGTGTTCAAATCATAGGGGCATTAGTTTGTTAAGTATTCCTGGGAAATTATATGGGAGGATATTGATTGAGAGGGGTAAAGGCATGTATAGAGCATCAGATTGGGGAAGAGCAATGTGGTTTCAGAAGTGGTAGCTGATGTGTGGATCAGGTGTTTGCTTTGAAGAATGTATGTGAGAAATACTTAGAAAAACTGATGGATTTGTATGTAGCATTTATGGATCTGAAGAAGGCATATGATAGGGTTGATAGAGATGCTCTGTGGAAGGTTTTAAGAGTATATATGGTGTGGGAGGTAAGTTGACAGAAGCGGTGAAAAGTTTTTATCAAGGATGTAAGGCACGTGTACAAGTAGGAAGAGAGAAAAGTGATTGGTTCCCAGTGAATGTAGGTTTGTGGCAGGGGTGCATGATGTCTCCATGGTTGTTTAATTTGTTTATGGATGGGGTGGTTAGGGAAGTGAATGCAACAGTTTTAGAGAGAGGAGCAAGTATGCAGTTTGTTGTGGATGAGAGGGCTTGGGAAGTGAGTCAGTTGTTGTTCGCTCATGATACAGCGCTGGTGGCTGATTCAGGTGAGAAACTGCAGAGGTTGGTGACTAAGATTGGTAAAGTGTGTGTAAGGAGAAAGTTAAGAGTAAATATGAATAAGAGCAAGGTTATTAGGTTCAATAGGGTTGAGGGGCAAGTTAATTGGGAGGTAAGTTTGAATGGAGAAAACCTGGAGGAAGTGAAGTGTTTTAGATATCTGGGAGTTGACTTAGCAGCAGATGACCCATGGAAGCAGAAGTGAGTCACAGGATGGGGGAGAGGGTGAAGGTTCTGGGCGCATTGAAAAATGTGTGGAAGGTGAGAACGTTATCTCGGAGAGCAAAAATGGGTATTTTTGAAGGAACAGTGTTTCCAACGATGTCATGTGGTTGTGAGGCATGGGCTATAGATAGGGTTGTGCGGAGGAGGGTGGATGTGTTGGGAATGAAATGTTTGAGGACAGTATGTGGTGTGAGGTGGTTCGATCAAGTAAGTAATGAAAGGGTAAGAGGGATGTGTGGTAATAAAAAGAGCGTGGTTCAGAGAGCAGAAGAGGGTGTGTTGAAATGGTTTGGACCCATGGAGAGAATGAAAGGAAGATCGACAAAGAGATATATGTGTCAGAGGTCAAGGGAACAAGTAAAAATGGGAGACCAAAGTGAAGGTGGAAAGATGGTGTGATAAAGATTTTGAGCAATCGGGGCCTGAACATAAAGGAGGGTGAAAGGAGTGCAGGGAATAGAGTGAATTGGAATAATGTGGTATACCGGGGCTAATGGCTGTCATTGGATTGAACCAGGGCATGTGAAGCATCACTTCCGCTTCCATAGTTCCATCTGCTGCTAAGTCCACTCCCAGATACCTAAAACACTTCACTTCCTCCAGTTTTTCTCCATTCAAACTTACCTCCCAATTAACTTGCCCCTCTACCCTGCTGAACCTAATAACCTTGCTCTTATTGACATTTAATCTCAATTTTCTCCTTTCACACACTTTACCAAACTCAGTCACCATCCTCTACAGTTCTTCATCACTCTCAAAACATTTCCCCCCTCCTCCAGCAAACAACAACTGACTCACTTCCCAATCCCTCTCAACTACAATTTTTATTTCCACACATCTCTCTTACCCTTTCATTACTTACTCGATCAAACCACCTCACACTGCATATTATCCTCAAACATTTCATTTCCAACACATCCACCCTCCTCCATACAACCCTATCCATAGCCCATGCCTCGCAACCACATAATATTGTTGGAACTACTATTCCTCCAAAGATACCCATTTTTGCTTTTCAAGATAATGTTCTCTCCTTCCACACATTCTTCACTCTCAAAACCTTTGCCCCCTCCTCCACCCTGTGACTCACCTCTGCTTCCATTCTTTGCTAGGTCTACTTCCAAATATCTAAAACACTTCACTCCCTCCAATTTTTCTCCATTCAAACTTACATCCCAATTTACTTGTCCCTCAACCCTACAGAACCTAATAACCTTGCTCTTATGTCACATTTTCTCTCAACTTTTTCCTTTCACACATTTTTTCAAACTCAGTCACCAACCTTTGCAGTTTCTCCCTCTAATCAGCCACCAGAGCTGTATCATCAGCGAACAACAACCGATTCACTTCCCAGGCCCTCTCATCCCCAACAGACTGCATACTCACCCCTCTCTCCAACACTCTTGCATTTACTTCCCTAACCACTCCATCCATAAACAAATTAAAAAACCATGGGGAAATCACACATCTCTGCCGCAGACCTACCTTTGCTGGGAACCAATCATTCTTCTCCCTTCCTGCTCGTACAAATGCCTTACATCCTTGATAAAAACTTTCACTGCTTTTAGCAACTTATCCCCGACACCATATACTCTTAAGACCTTCCACAAAGCATCTCTATCAACCCTATCATATGCCTTCTCCAGATTCATAAATGCTACATACAGATCCATCAGTTTTTCTAAGTATTTCTTACACACACATTCTTCAAAGCAAAAACCCTGATCCACACATCATCTACCACGTCTGAAACCACACTGCTCTTCCCCAATCTGATGCTCTGTATATGCCTTCACCTCTTAATTAATTTTTTTTTTTCATTTTTTGCTTTGTCGCTGTCTCCCGCGTTAGTGAGGTAGCGCAAGGAAACAGACAAAAGAATGGCCCAACCCACCCACATACACATGTATATACATACTTCCCAGGCCCTCTCATCCCCAACAGACTGCATACTCACCCCTCTCTCCAACACTCTTGCATTTACTTCCCTAACCACTCCATCCATAAACAAATTAAAAAACCATGGGGAAATCACACATCTCTGCCGCAGACCAACCTTTGCTGGGAACCAATCATTCTTCTCCCTTCCTGCTCGTACAAATGCCTTACATCCTTGATAAAAACTTTCACTGCTTTTAGCAACTTATCCCCGACACCATATACTCTTAAGACCTTCCACAAAGCATCTCTATCAACCCTATCATATGCTTTCTCCAGATTCATAAATGCTACATACAAATCCATCAGTTTTTCTAAGTATTTCTTACACACACATTCTTCAAAGCAAAAACCCTGATCCACACATCATCTACCACGTCTGAAACCACACTGCTCTTCCCCAATCTGATGCTCTGTATATGCCTTCACCCTCTTAATTAATTTTTTTTTTCATTTTTTGCTTTGTCGCTGTCTCCCACGTTAGTGAGGTAGCACAAGGAAACAGACAAAAGAATGGCCCAACCCACCCACATACACATGTATATACATACACGTCCACACACACACACATATACATACCTATACATCTCAACGTATACATATATATACACACACAGACATATACATATGTACACATGTACTCAATTCATACTGTCTGCCCTTATTCATTCCCATCGCCACCCCGCCACACGTGAAATAACAACCACCTCCCCCCTAATGTGCGCGAGGTAGCGCTAGGAAAAGACAACAAAGGCCACATTCATTCACACTCAGTCTCTAGCTGTCATGTAATAATGCACAGAAACCACAGCTCCCTTTCCACATCCAGGCCCCACAGAACTTTCCATGATTTACCCCAGATGCTTCACATGCCCTGGTTCAATCCATTGACAAGCACGTCGACCCTGGTATACCACATCGTTCCAATTCACTCTATTCCATGCACACCTTTCACCCTCCTGCATGTTCAGGCCCCGATCACTTAAAATCTTTTTCACTCCATCTCTCCACCTCCAATTTGGTCTCCCACTTCTCCTCATTCCCTCCACCTCTGACACATATATCCTCTTGGTCAATCTTTCCACACTCATTCTCTCTATGTGACCAAACCATTTCAAAACATCCTCCTCTGCTCTGTCAATCACACTCTTTTTATTACCACACATCTCTCTTACCCGATTATTACTTACCCAATCAAACCACCTCACACCACATATTGTCCTCGAACATCTCATTTCCAGCACATCCACCCTCCTCTGCACAACTCTATCCATAGCCCGTGCCTCGCAACCATATAACATTGTTGGAACCACTATTCCTTCAAACATACCCATTTTTGCTTTCCGAGATATGTTCTCAACTTCCACACATTTTTCAACGCTCCCAGAACTTTCACCCCCTCCCCCACCCTATGATTCACTTTCGCTTCCATGGTTCCATCCGCTGCCAAATCCACTCCCAGATATTTAAAACACTTCACTTCCACCAGTTTTTCTCCATTCAAACTTACCTCCCAATTGACTTGTCCCTCAACCTTACTGTACCTAATAACCTTGCTCTTATTCACATTTATTCTCAGATTTCTTCTTTCACACACTTTACCAAACTCAGTCACCAGCTTCTGCAGTTTCTCACATGAATCAGCCACCAGCGCTGTATCATCAGCGAACAACAACTGACTCACTTCCCAAGCTCTCTCACCCACAACAGACTGCATACATGCCCCTCTTTCCAAAACTCTTGCATTCACTTCCCTAACAACCCCATCCATAAACAAATTAAACAACCATGGAGACATCACACACCCCTGCCACAAACCTACATTCACTGAGAACCAATCACTTTCCTCTCTTCCTACACGTACACATACCTTACAGCCTTGATAAAAACTTTTCACTGCTTCTAACAACTTGCCTCCCACACCATATATTCTTAATACCTTCCACAGAGCATCTCTGTCAACTCTATCATATGCCTTCTCCAGATCCATAAATGCTACATGCAAATCCATTTGCTTTTCTAATTATTTCTCACATACATTCTTCAAAGCAAACACCTGATCCACACATCCTCTACCACCTCTGAAACCACACTGCTCTTCCCTAATATGATGCTCTGTACATGCCTTCACCCTCTCAATTAATACCCTCCCAAATTTTTTCCCAGGAATACTCAACAAACTTATGCCCATGTAGTTTGAACACTCACCTTTACCCCCTTTGCCTTTGTACAATGGCATTATGCATGCATTCTGCCAATCCTCAGGCACTTCACCATGAGCCATACATACATTAATTATCCTAACCAACCAATCAACAACACAGTCACCCCCATTCTTAATGAACTGAACTATAATACCATCCAAAACTGTTGCCTTGTTGGATTTCATCTTCAGCAAAGCTTTCACTACCTCTTCTCTCTTTACCAAACCATTCTCCCTGACCCTCTCACTTCACACACCACCCTGACCAAAACACCCTATATCTGCCACTCTAACATCAAACACATTCAACAAACCTTAAAAATACTCACTCCTTCTCCATCTTACTTAATCACTACTTGTTATTACCTTCCGACTTGCCCCCTTCACCAATGTTCCCATTTGTTCTAATCTTACACAAGTCATTTACCTCCTTACAAAGCATCTTTTTACTCTCTAAAATTTAATGATACTTTCTTACCCTAACTCTCATTTGCCCTCCTTTTCAACCCTTGCACCTTTTTCTTGACCTCCTGCCGCTTTCTTTTATACATATCCCAATCATTTGCCCTATTTCCCTGCAAGTATCTTCCATATGCTTTCTTTTTTCTTTCACTAACAGCCTTACTTCCTCATCCCACCGCTCACTACCCTTTCTAATCTGCCCACCTCCCACCTTTCTTATGCCACATGCATCTTTTGCGCAAGCCATCATTGCTTCCCTAAATACATCACATTTCTCACCTACTCTCCTCATGTCATTTGCTCTCATTTTTTGTCATTCTACTCTCAGTCTTTCCTGGTACTTCCTCACACAAGTCTCCTTTCCAAGCTCACTTATTCTCACCACTTTCTTCTCCTCAACATTCTCTCTTCTTTTTGAAAACCTCTACAAATCTTCTCCTTTGCTTCCACAAGATAATGATCAGACACCCCTCCAGCTGCCCCTCTCAGCACATTAACACTCAAAAGTCTCTTTTTTACATGCCCATGAATTAATAAGTAATCCAGTAATGCCCTTTGACCATCTCTCTTACTCACATATATATACTTATGTATATCTCCCTTTTTAAACTAAGCATTCCCAATCACCAGTCTTTTTCAGCACACAGATCCACAATCTCTTCACCATTTCCATTTACAACACTGAACACCCCATGTACACCAATTATACTCTCAACTGCCACATTACTCACCTTCACATTTAAATCACCCATCACTATAACCCAGTCTTGTGTATCAAAGCTACTAACACACTCACTTAGCTGCTTCCAAAACACTTGCCTCATGATCTGTCTTCTCATGACCAGGTGCATAGGCACCAATAATCACCCATCTCTCTCCATCCACTTTCAGTTTTACCCACATCCATGTACAATTTACTTTCTTACTCTCTATCACATATTTCCAGAACTCTGCTTCAGGAGTAGTGGTACTCCTTCCTTAGCTCTTGTCCTTTCACCAACCCCTGACTTTACTCCCAATACTTTCCCAAACCACTCTCCCCCTTTCCCCTTGAGCTTCGTTTCTCTCAGAGCCAGAACATCCAGGTTTCTTTCCTCTGACATACTACTTATCTCTCCTTTCTTTTCATCTTGGTTACATCCACACATTCAGACAACCCAATTTGAACCTTCAAGGAGGAAGACAAACTTACCATTTGACTCCTTCTGTTTCCCTTTTTAGAAATCTAAGTACAAGGAGAAAAGGGTTTCTAGCCCCCTGCTCCCACCTGTAGCAGCTTTCTACGACACACGGGAATACATAGGATGTATTCTTTCTGCCCAATCTCTTGTTTTTCTTTCTTTCATACTATTCGCCATTTCCCGCATTAGCGAGGTAGCGTTAAGAACAGAGGACTGGGCCTTAGAGGGAATATCCTCACCTGGCCCCTTCTCTGTTCCTTCTTTTGGAAAATTAAAAAAAAAAAAAAAAAAATGAGAGGGGAGGATTTCCAGCCACTCGCTCCCTCCCCTTTTAGTCGCCTTCTACGACACGCAGGGAATATGTGGGAAGTATTCTTTCACCCCTATCCCTGTAATCTTTGCCCATGATTCTGTTCAAAAGTGGTGTTTGTACTTATTCCAACATCAACACATCTGTTCCATGGCTAAAGGACCTTGAGTCCCCAAATTTCGATGTTCTGTGGCTCAAGGTCTGTCTCTCAACTACCACACTTTTCTTGTTTCACCTATTCCTCTCCAAATCCTACAAATTTCATATCTTTCTTTGACAATCTAAACTCCTGCTGTAAGACTGTGACATACTCTCACATGCAAGCCAAGATCCTCTACCTCAAGGATTTCAATTTTCACCATAGGGAATGGTTGAATTCCTCCCATACTATAGTTGAGGAATTGAAACCCTGATGTTCCCTATTCTCTGTGATTTAGAGCAAATTATCTCCTGCCCTACTCATATTCCTGACAGTTGTGACCACTGTTCTAATATTCTGGATTTGTTCTTCACTTCTAGTCCATCCTGCTATAAGTACATGATCTTGCCTTCAATCGGTTCATCTGATCACACTCTCATACATTTATCTATCTCAATGGCACATCCCCCTCCAGCAGCCCCTTCTAAGCATAAATACTGGCACCTCAACAAAGCTGACTGGAATAACTACGTGACTTCTTTTCTGACTTTCCTTGGGTGAATTACTGTCTTTTATATGGTGATACTTCTGTCTCCACCAAATGTATAGCAAAGGTTATCCTTGCAGGAATGGAAGAATTTATCCCCTCTTCCTCCAAGATGACCACTTCATCCAATCCATGGTTCAGCCATTCCTGTTCTGAGGCTCATCCAGTCCATGGTTCAGCCATTCCTGTTCTGAGGCCATTCAGGCAAAGGATCAGGCATATTGGGCTTGGGAAAACTCTCCTTCCTCTAACCCCCATTCGGCTTTTATCACTGCCCATAATCACTGCAAGCATGTTATTCAAAGATATGTGATAACCTCTCTTTGTCATCCAACGAGAGGTCTTTCTGGTCTTTGGCTGAGGGCATTTGTAATGACTTTTGTCTCTTTACCTTTCCTTCACTTTTCCATTCTGACAATACTGTAGCTGTCTCTCCAATAGACAAAGCAACTCTCTTTTGTTCCCGTTTCTCCTCTAACTCTACCTTAGATGATTCCAACATTCCTTCATTCCCTGATGCTCCTCTTACTAATCCTATGTTCCTCCCCATGATCTCTTTTTGGATTGTCCGAAAAGCACTTCTTTCTCTGGACACAAGCAAGGCTTATAGTCCTGATGACTTCCATCCCCGTTTACTGAAAGTGTGCCTCTGAAGTTGCATTTGTGCTTGCTCATCTGTTCCATTTCTGTTTGAAAACCAAAACTCTTCCTTCTCCTTAGAAGCATGCATTGACACATCCCATCCTAAGGAAGGATGACTGTTCTAACCCCTTTGACTATCATCCTGTTTCTTTGACATCTACCATTTCCAGAGCCTTTGAATCCTTCCTCAACTCCCATATCTATAGACATCTTGGATTTCACGGTCTTCTCGCTGATCACCAGTATGGCTTAAGGCAAGATCCTTTAGTTATATTCTTTCCTATCTTACTATGTCTGGTCATTTTCCATGAGAGATTCTGGAGAATCCTGCATAGTTACACTTGAATGGGTTTGGCATCAGGGTTTCATCTCTAAGCTCCCCTTTTTTGGCTTCCCTCCCTCACTTTTTTCCCTCATATTCAGCTTCTTCTGTGGCCAATCTATTTCTGTGGTTGTTGTTGGATCAGCTTCCCCTTGCTTCTCTCTCAATAGCAGTGTCTCTAAAGGGTCTGTCCTGTCCACTACACCTTTTATCCTTTCTGTCAAAGATTTCCTCTCACAAATAACCAATTGCACTCATACACTGATTACTCAACTCTGCATTCCTACACATCCTTCAGTTCTGCTCCTTCCATCACATGATTTGCATCTCGTCTCAACACAACTTCCTCAGTAAACTTAGGCTTGGACACGGTATCTCAGTGGGATAGATGAAACCTGCTTAAGTTTAATGCCTCCAAGACCCAGTTTCTACCCATCTCTTTGTTGAAAACTCCTTAAAACTCTCGTCTCTCCTTTGACGGTTTTGTAATTCTACCTCTAGATGCATTGAACATACTTGGTATTATTGTCATGTCCACTCTCTCTTGGTAACCCTACATTATGGAAATAGCTAAGTCTTTCCCTAAGAAACTGGAAGTCCTGTTTAGATTTTGAAATTTCTTTTCTTGTGAGCAGTTGCTCTGTTTATACAAGGGATTGATTCATCTTTGGAGTACTTCTCTTTCATCTGGGTAGGTTCTAGCTCTGCATCTTTACTTGTTAGTGATGATTTGAAAGCAGTCCAACTTATAAACTCTCCTAAGCAAACTTCAGAGCTTAACCTGCTTACCTTATGGTGCAATGTTGATACATTTTCCTTCTGCTATAGGTATTACTTTGGATTTTGCTTCTTAGAATTGGTTGCTTGTGTGCTCCCACAAGTAGCTGGACCATGCAGTACTTGGTAAGCTGCTGTGCCTTGTGATTACTGTGTGGCCGTTTTGAAAGCTTTTTCTTTCCCCATGCCTCAAAGCTTTGGAACTCTTTACCTTCTCATGTCTTTCCCAATAACTATGACCTGGCACATTATAAGTGACAGGTTTTTCATTTCCTCCAAAATTCATAAATACTTTTCCATGTTTCTTCTTTCTCCCTTTCATAATGTTTTCCTTATTTCAGTTAAGATCTGGCCTAGACATGGACTTCTGTTCTTGACTGGAGCCTCCAACATAAAACACAACTCCCTTCACCTATTCTCTCCATGTGTCCAAACCATTCCAGCGCACCCTGTGTAGCTCTGTCAACTATATCCTTATTACCATACCTTTCTCTTACCCTATCATTTCTTACTGAATCAACTCTCTTCACACCTCATATTGTCCTTGAACATTTTGTCACCAATACATTCACCCTCTTCCTTACATTCTCATATAGAGCCCATACCTTACATATATATATACTACACTGTTGGGATTACTGTACCATCAAAGAGGCCCATCTTCACCATCCCAGGTAGTGAACTCTTTTTCCACATATTTTTCAGTGCTACCAGGACCTTCACTCTTTCACCTACCTTATAACTCAGTTCAGTTTCCATGGTTTCATTCTCTGTCATGCCCACTCCCAGCTATGTAAAACATTTCACTTCCTTCAAGTTTCTCCATTGAAACGAACACCCTCAACTAACCTTTCTCCCCCCTGGTGCTAAGCCTTGCCCTTATTCATATGCTCTCTCAAATTCAGAAACCAGTTTCTACAGTTTCTCACTTGAATCTGCCACCAGCACTGTATCATAAGAAAACAGTAGCTGCACCCATGCTAGATTGCAGACCTAACCTTCTCCCCAAAACCCTTACATTCACTTCCCTCACCTCCCCATTCTTAAACAGATTGGACAACTTGATAACACCACACACCCCTACTGTAGACCCACTTTCATTTAGAACTATTCACCGTCCTCTCAGCCTATTCACGTAAATGCCTTATTTTTTTTTTTCATAAAACTCCCATTGGTTCTACTTGTTTTCTTCTTGTGCCTTATGTTTGTAACACATTCCACAAAGAATCTCTATGAACCCTTTCATATGCTTTCTTAAGATCCAAAAATGCCACTTACAAATCCTTGTTTCTCAATTTCTCACACACACACACACACACACACACACACACACACACACACACACACACACACACACACTTCAAAGTAAATACCTCATCAACAAATCTTATTCTGCAACTGAAACCACATTGTTCCTCACCTATCTGATGCTCAGTGCATGCCACCACCCTCTCAATCACTACTCCCCCAAGCAACTTACAAGATACACTCCAGAAACTTATACCTTTATAATTCAAACAATCGCCTTTATCCTTCTTACCTTTATACAGTGGTACTATACAGGCATTCTTCCAATCCTCAGGCACTGAACCATGATCCATACACACTAAAAAATCCTAACTAACCAGTCAACGACACAGCCACCCCCTTTCTCGAGAAATTAATCTGCAATACCATCCTCTCCAGCTGCCTTGCTGCATTTCATCGTTTACCACCTCTTTTCTTTTCACCAAACCACTTTCCATGACTCCCTCACCTTGCATATTTCCTTGACCCAAACACCCTACATCTGCCACTTCATCATCAGACTCATTCAACAAAACCTTCTAAGTAAAGATTGAGCATCCCTAATCTGAAAATCCAAAATCTGAAATGCTCCAAAATCCAAAACTTTTTGAGCAGCAACATAACATTACAAGTGGAAAATTCCACACCACAGCATTGTAGGTGGAAACTGATATCATGTAATTGTTTGTTGTTTAACTGCTGATACAGGTGTTCTGCTGATGCTACTGTACTGCTTGGTTACCCTAAATACATGTTTTTTACTGTATTAATGGTATTTCATATTTCTTACTGTTATGTACTTGTGTGTGAATAAGTGCAAGAAATTGATTGCTTATCAGCAGCATATGAATTCAGAGTTAGGAATGAAGGTGATGCCAAACAACCATAGATTGTCTACATGGGCAGTTGAGGTTGTGATACCTAGCTTTCTGATGGTTCACTATTACATAAACTTTGTTTCATGCGCAAAATTAATAAGAATATTGTACAAATTACCTTCAGGCTATGTGTATAAAGTATATATAAAACATAAGTGGATTTTTGTGTTTAGACTTGGGTCCCATCCCCAAGATATCTCATTATGTATGTGCAACTATTCCAAAATCTGAAACACTCTGGTCCCATGCATTTCGGATAAGGGATACTCAACCTGTATTCACTCCAACTCCTTCTCACCTCATCACAGTCTTTTTCCACTTCCCCACTTAACCCTTTCACCGATTTTCCCTTTTTTCTTGATTTTTCACACTGAATCTAGTAAAATGTAAGAGGATTGCAATAGTCAGTGAAATACACCTGTAATACTGTTGACAACCCAATCCACCAATGAAACCTATGTTTGAATTAACAGTTTATTGCCATTTTGTATGTATTCTTATGTATTTATATTGCAATCTCCATCCCATCAATTAATGCCATACTTCCTAGACTCTGAAAAATTGTTTTGCATGTGAAAAGCAATTTTTCTCTTCTGAAGTTAAAGCACATTATACAAGAAAAATTTAAATGACCAAGAAACAAGTGTTTCATTCTTCACCTTACCTAGGGAGAAATAACAAGTTTCTGTTGAAAGTGTATTACTATGATAGTGGTAAGTGCTACACTTCTGTTGTTAACATGTCTTGCCAGGCACAAACTCCACCTTCTACTGATGCTTTATGTGCAATTACCCTTGTTCCTCATGTCTCCATTGCTTCTGATGATGAGTATAACATTTCATTATGATGATTATTGTTTGGCTTTTGGTGGTTTTCGTTGTCTAGGGGGATCCCAACAGGATGATGTTCCTTACCTTTTCCTCCAGACCTGTTGTAACATAATACCAATTGGGATATATTTTGTACTCTGATCCAACCCATTTTCTTCACTAATATATGAATTGCAAAAATCATACTGGTATAAGAGTAACTCAAAAACATTTAGAATTACATTAAAACACATATACACAATTATTAGGGGTTTACCTGAATTTCTGATTTTGGTAAATTTGTGTGAAATAAATAGAATTTAAATTGTTGAAGCTCAAATTAGTACGGCTTTACTTCATTATTATCTAAAAGGAATATTCAGACATTTTTTTTTACCAATATTCAGATGTCCTTCACCTTTCTCTCATGCACCTGGGGCTGTACCGTTGGGGTGAGAAGGGTTACTTATATTGGAGTCTAAGAATAACCAGTTTTGTGCACACCATAGCATATAATGTCCTACCATTGTTGTTCATCATGGTTTTAAATCTGCATTTGTCTTTATTTCTGAAGGAAACTGAAAGGCTCCTCGTAGAATTGAAATACCATAAATACTCCAGGAAATGAGAAAATTAGAAAACTATTAATACATCCCAAGTGCATGTCTACAGCTTTTCTTGCGTTGTATGTATATGTACAGGCCTGCCAATCTTTTAGGTACTTAGATGGCTTTTCAATTAAAAAGATGATAAAAACAGTAATCAGGCAAATTTGAGGAAGATTTTCCTATTAATACTGAAAATTTTTGCTTAGTAACTACCTGCAAATATATAGTGTTTCTGTTTTGTCTCATAGGTGAAGCAGATTACAGGTGAGGATCGTGTGAGATTGTACTACAATTTGGTGCATACCAGACGACAGATTATAGATTCAAACATACTCAAGAAACCACAGGACCAGGGCAGCAACTTCATTGTCAGCACGCTTAGAAGGTGTGAACAAACTCCTACGTGGTTATCCCAAAACCCTAACAATTATCTCTGTAAGTCTTTGATTTTCCAGCTTGATTACAGGATCAGCTTTTCCCATCAACCCAGAGATGCAGTAATTAACACAAAGTATATTATATATTTTTTGTAAATGTAATTGCTTCCTACCTTAGCCCTACAACATCAGGAGCAAATGAACAATGGTGATATTTGCACACATCCATTTTCTAGCTGGTATGTATAGTATACTGAAACCAGAGCCAACCATAAACAGCTAAACCCCACAGACTACTCTGTGGTTTATTTTATACAGGAAAATAGATTACTTTGATAAGTGTTTATGCACTGAGTAAAACAAATCAACATATTAGATATGAAAAGATGATTGTAAGGTATATTGAATATAGGTAAGCATTTGAAAAAGGATAGTGAATGGTTAACTTGCTAGTGAAAGGCGAAAGAGAGATATATAGCTGTTACTTTCCAAAGAAGGAATACAAGTGATTGGGAAGTGTACTAGAGAAAGTGAGAGGAGGTCAAGAGGAAGAAAAAGATGTTGAAAGGGGTTGAGTTTTGAAAGGGGTTGAGTTAGTATCAGCTTATCAGCAATCATAAAATTTTTTGGAAGAAGATTAATGGTGTGAAAAAACAAGAGAACAAATGGGAGTATCAGTGAAGGGGTCAGATTGGGAAGTGGTAACTGGCAGAGATGAGGTAAAGAGATGGACTGAGTATTTTGAAGGACTTTTAAATGTGTTCAGTGTGGTAGAAGATATGGGGCGCTTTGGATGTGGAGGTATTTGGGTTGAGAGAGTCATGGTAAGTAGTGTGGTGAATAAAGAATTGGTGATGAAATCCTTGCATAAGATGAAGTGTGGCATAGTGGCTGAAATGGATGAGATTGCAGTTGAATTTCTTAAGACTGTTTGGTTGTTGTCATCTATGGATTATATTTTACACTGTCTCAGTGGAATTCAAATGAACACATGTATTTTGCTTTGTGAGGCTGTACATTTTATTTTGCTTGTCAGTCCTCAAGTTAAAGGTAAAAGGCTTTCCAAAAATTAAGTTAACTATTATTTCTGAATATTATTCTAACATTTTTGAATGTGCTTCATTAAGCATAAGGAAATATGGTGTGGTTTTCTTTGATATATATACATAGGTGGTATTCTGTCCACAAACAGTTTCTTGCCACAAATAACACATGACAACACCTAGCTTACATAACTCATTCTTCGCAACACTAGATTTTCCTGCGGTGAACGCTTTGTGCTGGCTCTGCCTTTTGGCAAAATGTTAGGAACAATAGATTGAAGTGGTAGATAGGAATGTTAGACAGGAGTTTCAGGTACAAATGTTAGGTAGAAGTACTAGTTAGGAGCATTAGCTGAGAGCTTGAGGCAGAAGTAGTAGGTTGTAACATTAGGCAGGAACATTAGGTAGACACATTAGATGGAAGTAGTTAGTAAGAAAATTAGGCAGTAGTCTTTGAAAACACTCTACTAGGGTTACCCTCTATCAGTGGCCTGTTAAGGGTGAGCCACTAAAGGCTAAGAAGCAGCACTGGATTCCAACAGTTATGGAGACTCTTTTGCCATGGCCACCTCTTTGAGGAAGTTCCTAAAGGGCACAGGTGTCAGAGATATAGATAGAAGACTGTGTTGTTGGTTGGTTAGGATTGCATTTGGAACATGATGAGATGTCTGAGGTTGGTAGAATACCTATTATGTAGCGCCATTGTTTAAAGGCAAGGAGACAAAAATGAATGTTCACATCACAAAGATGTTGAGTGGTGACTTAGGGTTTTGGTATGCACAGAACATCAGGAGTAGAGGATATGTGGATAAGGTGTATACTTTGGAGAATTTGTATGAGAAACAGAAAGATCTGTATGTGCATTTACAGATCTGGAAAGGCACTATCAATGGAACTGTTGTGTGAAAGTGTTATGAATTTATAGCATGGGAGGAAAATTTTGGAAGCAGTGAGAAGTTTTTGTCAAGAGAGTAAGGTGTGTGTGTGAGTAAGAAGAGAGAGGGTTATGTGGTCCCAAGTGGAGGTGAGTCTGCTGAAAGAGAATGTGATGTCACCATGGCTATTTTGTCTGTTTATAGATGGGATGTGAGGGAGGTAAATGCAAGGGTTTTGGGGAAAGAAGCATGTCTGCAGTTTATCAGGGGTTGGGAACACCTTGGAGGTGACACAGCAGTGGTGGTAAATGTGATAGAGAATTTGCCAAAACTGGTTTCTGGGTTTGAGTGTCTGTGTGAAGGGAGAAAGTTGAGAGTAAATGTGAATAAAAGCAAAATTATTAGGTTTAACAGAGGATAAAGACAGGTTAGTATGAGTGTGAGTTTGAATGCAGAGAACTTTGAGGAAGTGAAGTATTTTAGATGCCTGGGAATGGACATGGTAGTAAATGGAACCATGGAAGCTAAATAGAGGAAGAGGACAGATGATGGAATGAAGGTCCTAGGTACAATTAGAAATGTGCGGAAAGAGCAGTCACTGTTAGTAAGTGAAATGAGATAGTCCCAGTAGTGTTGCATGAAAGTGAGGTGTGGACCCAAGATGACAAAGTACAAAAGAGGGCAAATGTATTAGTACTGAAATATTTAAGGACATTTTGTGTGAGGAAGGTTGATAAAATAAGAAATGAGAGGGTACAAGACAGTCATGGTAGTAAGAGGAGTATGTATGAGAAGCTGAAGAGGATGTGCTGAATGGTTTGGACATATGGAGAGGATGAGTTAGGAGAGGGCATTCATGTCAGAAGTGGAGGGAATAGGGAAAAGGGAAAAACCAAGGAGGTGGAAGAATAGAGTGAAAGATGCTTTGAAGGTTTGGGGCTTGAACATTCAAGAGGGTGTGAGGCATGCAAGGGATATGGCAAATTAGAGCGTATATGGTGTAAAGGGGATGACATACTATCATTGAGTTGAATTTCGGATATATAAAGCAGATAAAGCAGTTGAAGGAACCATAGAAAATTGTGTGGGGTCTGGTTGTGGACTGGAGGCTCTGGTTTTGATGTATTATATATGATAGCTAAAATGTGAATGCAAGTGAATGAGGACATTTCATCATCTGTTCCTGATGCTGTCTCCCCAACATGAGGAATGGCATTGAAAAAGTCACCTTTAGAGCGGTAGTATCAGTAAGACCATTGTCTCATCAAAGAAAGGTGTCTACATTTCCCTGTAAATGGAAGTAGCTCAGCCTTGGGCTGCAGGAGCCTTTAGGAAAGTCCTGGGTAATACCAGGACTCCTTCATAGAAATTAGATCTGAGGTACTTGTAAATAGAATGACATATTTAAAGATATTTTTGGTTAATGTGCTGTCAGTGGACTGAACCAGGGCATGTGAAGTGTCAAGGTAAACCATGGAAAGGTCTGTGGAGACTGTGGTTGTGCATACAGTGCTATGGTTTTGGTTTATTACACCATTGCACATGACAATCAGGGAATGGCTGTAGCAAATGTGAACTTTCATTTTCTGTTCTTGGTGTGATCATGGCTGAATGATTGATGTTCCCAACTACCACATAAAGGTCCCGAGTTCGAGTCCTTGCTGTTGGAGGGCATTATGTGTTCTATGAAAATACATGATCATATGCACTATATTCATGTGTATACGGAGGTGGAAGGATGGAGTGGAAAAGATATTGAGCGATCAGGACCCTGAATATACATGAGGGTGAGAGGCATGCAAGGAATAGAGTGACTTGGAAGAATATGGTATACTGAGTTTGATTTGCTGTCAATGGACTGAACTAGTGCATGTGAAACTTCTGGGGTAAACCATGGAAAGGTCTATGGGGCCTGGATATGGATAGGGAGCTGTGGTTTTGGTGCTTTACACATGACAGCTAGAGACTGAGTGTGAATGAATGTGGCCCTTTTTGTCTGTTCTCCTGGTGCTGCCTCATTGAAGCAAGAGGTAGTGATGATGTTTCCTGTGGGGTGGGGTGGCACCAGGAATGGATGAAGGCAAGCTAGCATTAATATGTACCATGTGTATACTTGTATACGTCTGTGTATTTGTGGGCATTTATATATATATATATATATATATATATATATATATATATATATATATATTTTTTTTTTTTTTTTCTTTTTTTTCAAACTATTCGCCATTTCCCGCATCAGCAAGGTAGCGTTAAGAACAGAGGACTGGGCCTCTGAGGGAACATCCTCACCTGGCCCCCTTCTCTGTTCCTTTTTTTGGAAAATTAAAATAGAAACAAGAGGGGAGGATTTCCAGCCCCCCACTCCCTCCCCTTTTAGTCGCCTTCTACGACACACAGGGAATACGTGGGAAGTATTCTTTCTCCCCTACCCCCAGGGATTATATATATATATATATATATATATATATATATATATATATATATATATATATATATATATATATTTATTTTGCTTTGTCGCTGTCTCCCGCGTTTGCGAGGTAGCACAAGGAATCAGACGAAAGAAATGGCCCAACCCAACCCCATACACATGTATATACATACACGTCCACACACGCAAATATACATAACCATACATCTCAATGTACACATATATATACATACACAGACACATACATATATACACATGCACACAGTTCACACTGTCTGCCTTTATTCATTCCCATCGCCACCTCACCACACATGGAATAACATCCCCCTTCCCCCTCATGTGTGCGAGGTAGCGCTAGGAAAGGACAACAAAGGCCCCATTCGTTCACACTCAGTCTCTAGCTGTCATGCAATAATGCCCGAAACCACAGCTCCCTTTCCACACCCAGGCCCCACAGAACTTTCCATGGTTTACCCCAGACGCTTCACATGCATTGATTCAATCCATTGACAGCACGTCGACCCCGGTATACCACATCGATCCAATTCACTCTATTCCTTGCCCGCCTTTCACCCTCCTGCATGTTCAGGCCCTGATCACACAAAATCTTTTTCACTCCATCTCTCCAATTTGGTCTCCCACTTCTCCTCGTTCCCTCCACCTCCGACACATATATCCTCTTGGTCAAGCTTTCCTCACTCATTCTCTCCATGTGCCCAAACCATTTCAAAACACCCTTTTCTGCTCTCTCAACCACGCTCTTTTTATTTCCACACATCTCTCTTACCCTTACATTACTTACTCGATCAAACCACCTCACACCACACATTATCCTCAAACATCTCATTTCCAGCACATCCACCCTCCTGCACACAACTCTATCCATAGCCCACGCCTTGCAACCATACAACATTGTTGGAACCACTATTCCTTCAAACATACCCATTTTTGCTTTCGGAGATGATATTCTCGACTTCCACGCATTCTTCAAGGCCCCCAGGATTTTCGCCCCCTCCCCCACCCATTGATTCACTTCCGCTTCCCTGGTTCCATCCGCTGCCAGATCCCTTCCCAGATATCTAAAACACTTTACTTCCTCCAGTTTTTCTCCACTCCATTCAAACTTACCTCCCAATTGACTTGACCCTCAACCCTACTGTACCTAATAACCTTGCTCTTATTCACATTTACTCTTAACTTTCTTCTTTCACACACTTTACCAAACTCAGTCACCAGCTTCTGCAGTTTCTCACATGAATCAGCCACCAGTGCTGTATCATCAGCGAACAACAACTGACTCACTTCCCAACCTCTCTTATCTCCAACAGACTTCATTCTTGCCCCTCTTTCAAAACTCTTGCATTCACCTCCCTAACAACCCCATCCATAAACAAATTAAACAACCATGGAGACATCACACACCCCTGCCACAAACCTACATTCACTGAGAACCAATCACTTTCCTCTCTTCCTACACGCACACATGCCTTACATCCTCGATAAAAACTTTTCACTGCTTCTAACAACTTGCCTCCCACACCATATATTCTTAGTACCTTCCACAGAGCATCTCTATCAACTCTATCATATGCCTTCTCCAGATCCATAAATGCTACATACAAATCCATTTGCTTTTCTAAGTATTTCTCACATACATTCTTCAAAGCAAACACCTGATCCAAACATCCTCTACCACTTCTGAGACCACACTGCTCTTCCCCAATCTGATGCTCTGTACATGCCTTCACCCTCTCAATCATTACCCTCCCATATAATTTCCCAGGAATACTCAAAAAACTTATACCTCTGTAATTTGAGCACTCACTCTTATCCCCTTTGCCTTTGCACAATGGCACTATGCACGCATTCCGCCAATCCTCATGCACCTCTCCATGAATCATACATACATTAAATAACCTTACCAACCAGTCAATAATACAGTCACCCCCTTTTTTAATAAATTCCACTGCAATACCATCCAAACCTGCTGCCTTGCCGGCTTTCATCTTCTGCAAAGCTTTTGCTACCTCTTCTCTGTTTACCAAATCATTTTCCCTAACCCTCCCACTTTGCACACCACCTCGACCAAAACACCCTACATCTGCCACTCTATCATCAAACACATTCAACAAACCTTCAAAATACTCACCCCATCTCCTTCTCACATCGCCACTACTTGCTATCACCTCCCCATTAGCCCCCTTCACTGAAGTTCCCATTTGCCCCCTTGTCTTACGCTCTTTAGTTACCTCCTTCCAGAACATCTTTTTATTCTCCCATAGAATTTAATGATACTCTCTCACCCCAACTCTCATTTGCTTTGTCGCTGTCTCCCGCGTTAGCAAGGTAGCGCAAGGAAACAGACGAAAGAATGGCCCAACCCACCCACATACACATGTATATACATAAACCTCCACACACGCAAACATACATACCTGTACATCTCAACATATACGTATATATACACACACAGACATATACATATATACACATGTACATAATTCATACTGTCTGCCTTTATTCATTCCCATCGCCACCTCGCCACACATGAAATAACAACCCTCTCCCCCCTCGTGTGTGCGAGGTGGCGCTAGGAAAAGACAACAAAGGCCCCATTCATTCACACTTAGTCTCTAGCCGTCATGTAATAATGCACCAAAACCACAGCTCCCTTTCCACATCCAGGCCCCACAGAACTTTCCATGGTTTACCCCAGACGCTTCACATGCCCTGGTTCAATCCATTGACAGCACGTTGACTGTGGTATACCACATCATTCCAAATCACTCTATTCCTTGCACGCCTTTCACCCTCCTGCATGTTCAGGCCCCGATCACTCAAAATCTTTTTCACTCCATCTTTCCCCCTCCAATTTGGTCTCCCACTTCTTCTCGTTCCCTCCACCTCTGACACATATACCCTCTTTGTCAATCTTTCCTCACTCATTCTCTCCATGTGACCAAACCATTTCAAAACACCCTCTTCTGCTCTCTCAATCACACACTTTTTATTACCACACATCTCTCTTACCCTTACGTTACTTACTAGATCAAACCACCTCACACCACATATTGTCCTCAAACATCTCCTTTCCAGTAACTCTACCCTCCTGCACACAACTCTATTCATAGCCCACGCCTCGCGACCATACAACATTGTTGGAACCACTATTCCTTCAAACGTACCCATTTTTGCTTTCCAAGATAATGTTCTCGACTTCCACACATTCTTCAAGGCTCCCAGAATTTTCACCCCCTCCCCCACTCTATGATGCATTTCCGCTTCCATGGTTCCATCTGCTACCAAATCCACTCCCAGATATCTAAAACACTTCACTTCCTCCAGTTTTTCTCCATTCAAACTTACCTCCCAATTGACTTCTCCCTCAACCCTACTGTACCTAATAACCTTGCTCTTATTCACATTTACTCTCAGCTTTCTTCTTTCACACACTTTACCAAACTCAGTCACCAGCTTCTGCAGTTTCTCACATGAATCATCCACCAGCGCTGTATCATCAGCGAACAATAACTGACTCACTTCCCAAGCCCTCTCACCCACAACAGACTGCATACTTGCCCCTCTTTCCAAAACACTTGCATTTACCTCCCTAACAACCCCATCCATAAACAAATAAAACAACCATGGAGACATTACACACCCCTACTGCAACCCAACATTCACTGAGAACCAGCCACTTTCCTCTCTTCCTGCACGTACACACGCCTTACATCCTCAGTAAAAACTTTTCACTGCTTCTAACAACTTGCCTCCCACACTATATATTCTTAATACCTTCCACAGAGCATCTCTATCAACTCTATCATATGCCTTCTCCAGATCCATAAATGCTACATACAAATCCATTTGCTTTTCTAAGTATTTCTCACATACATTCTTCAAAGCAAACACCTGATCCCCACATCCTCTACCACTTCTGAAACCACACTGCACTTCCCCAATCTGATGCTCTGTACATGCCTTCACCCTCTCAATCAATACCCTCCCATATAATTTACCAGGAATACTCAACAAAATTTATACCTCTGTAATTTGAGCACTCACCTTTGTCCCCTTTGCCTTTGTACAATGGCACTATGCAAGCATTCCGCCAATCCTCAGGCATCTCACCATGAATCATACATACATTAAATAACCTTACCAACCAGTCAACAATACAGTCATATATATGTGTGTGTGCTGGAAATGAGATGTTTGAGGACAATATGTGGTGTGAGGTGGTTTGATCAAGTAAGTAATAATAGGGTAAGAGAGATGTGTGGTAATGAAAAGACTGTGGGTGCGAGAGCAGAAAAGGGTGTTTTGAAATGGTTTGGTCACATGGAGAGAATGAGTGAGGAAAGATTGACCAAGAGGATATATGTGTCAGAGGGAATGAGAAGTGGGAAACCAAATTGGAGGTGGAAAGATGGAGTGAAAAAGATTTTGAGTGATCGGGGCCTGAACATGCAAGAGGGTGAAAGGCGTGCAAGGAATAGAGTGAATTGGAATGATATGGTATACCGGGGTTGACGTTCTGTCAATGGATTGAACCAGGGCATGTGAAGCGTCTGGGGTAAACCATGGAAAGTTCTGATGATACAGCACTGATGGCTGATTCGGGTGAGAAACTGCAGAAGCTGATGACTGAGTTCGGTAAATTGTGTGAAAGAAGAAAGCTGAGAGTAAATGTGAATAAGAGCAAGGTTATTAGGTACAGTAGGGTTGAGGGAGAAGTCAATTGGGAGGTAAGTTTGAATGGAGTGGAGAAAAACTGGAGGAAGTGAAGTGTTTTAGATATCTGGGAGTGGATTTGGCAGCGGATGGAACCATGGAAGTGGAAGTGAATCATAGGATGGGGGAGGGGGCGGAGGTTCTTGGAGCGTTGAAAAATGTGTGGAAGTAGAGAACATTATCTTGGAAAGCAAAAATGGGTATGTTTGAAGGAATAGTGGTTCCAACAGTGTTACATGGTTGCGAGGCATGGGCTATAGATAGAGTTGTGCGGAGGAGGGTAGATGTGCTGGAAATGAGATGTTTGAGTACAATATGTGGTGTGAGGTGGTTTGATCGAGTAAGTAATGAAAGGGTAAGAGAGATGTGTGGTAATAAAAAGAGTGTGGTTGAGAGAGCAGAAGAGGTGTTTTGAAATGGTTTGGCCACATGGAGAGAATGAGTGAGGAAAGATTGACAAAGAGGATATATGTGTCAGAGGTGGAGGGAATGAGATGTGGGAGACTAAATTGGAGATGGAAAAATGGAGTGAAAAAGATTTTGAGCGATTGGGGCCTCAACATGCAGGAGGGTGAAAGGCGTGCAAGGAATAGAGTGAATTGGAATGATATGGTATACTGGGGTCGATGTGCTGTCAGTTGGATTGAACCAGGGCATGTGAAGTGTCTGGGGTAAACCATAGAAAGTTTTGTGGGGCCTGGATGTGGAAAGGGAGCTGTGGTTTCGGTGCATTATACATGACAGCTAGAGACTGAGTGTGACCTTTGTTGTCTTTTCCTAGCGCTGGCTTGCATGCATGCGGGGGGAGGGGGTTGACATTTCATGTGTGGTGGGGTAGTGACAGTAATGAATAAAGGCAGCAAGTATGAATTATGCACATGTGTATATATGTATATGTCTGTGTATGTATATACGTGTATATGTTGAAATGTATAGGTATGTACATGTGCATGTATGGACATTTATGTATATACTTATATATGTGGGTGGGTTGGACCATTCTCTCGTCTGTTTCCTTGTGCTACCTCGCTAATGTGGGAGACAGCGACAAAGTATAATAATGATAGTAATAATGATAATAATATACACATATACATACCTCTGCAATTCATTCCATATCCATGTTTTGACTGCCTATGTTAGTGTTGGGAGGACTATGCTGTCCTTTAATCCTGTCTTCTTCTTCAATACTTGCACCTCTACTCTTCATTATTCTGTAAAGGGACCCAGTGACTTTCCTTCCCTATACTGCTCTCTCCTTTATCTCCTTCCATATCACCGAACTTACCTAAAACAGCTTCTAACTACTTATATTCTCTCACCTGTCGCAGTCTTTTCCCCTCCATGTCTAAAACACAATTTAGTACACTTTCTTCTTTCACTCTTTATGGTTTTGCAAGATCTATAGCTTCACTCTGTATCATTTCAAGCAAAATTACCTCATTTTTACTTGCATTTGCCTTCAGTTGCCTACACCTACACATATTATAGAATACACTAGAACTTTATGCAACTTCTCTTCAGTCTCATCAAACAATACAGTGTCATCAGCAAATAGGCTTGCCACTAACCACCATACCTCACTGCCACACTCCATCTCTGAACCTCCTTTCCCTAATTTTGCTTTCATCTCTCTTAGTACTCCATCCATATATATATTCAAAAGCCACAGTGACTTCACACAGCCCTGCCTAACACCCACATGTGCACCGAACCTTGGTTAACTCTCCGTCCACTCTTCCACATGCATTTGCTCCTCAATAGAAGGCTTTCACACCATCCAACATTTGTTCCCCTACCCATATAGTCTTAACACATCTTAGAAAGCATTGCACTCATCTCTGTCAAATGCTTTCTCCAGATCCATAAATACTGCATATAACATATAACATCTTACTTTTCACTAAATATTTTTCCACAGTCATCTATACCACTTTCAATCTGATCCACAAATCCCCTACCTTTCCTGAAACCCCTTTGCCCCTTTTTCTGCATTCAGACACTTCCATCACTCTGTCAATCAGCATTCTTGCGTATACTTTTCCTAATGTACTTAACAGAATTTTTCCCATATAATTGATACATACATCCTTAGCACCTTCTCTTTTGAATATTGGAACAATAATAGCTTTCAACCAATCCTCAGGCATAACCATCTGTTTCCATGCTAAATTACATATCAGGTGCATCTAGCCTATCACACTATCTCCTCCACACTTCAGCATTTCAGCCATTAATCTGTCTACTCCAGGTGCCTCTCCTACCTTCAGCCTCATTTCAAACTTCCTTTCCTACATTTAGCCTCATTTCAAACTTCAACATAAAACACTAAGACCCTTTTGCAATCCAAACTCTTCCTGTTATCTTCAACTACTCCTAGTTACACAATAAAGTCCCAAACATCTGGAAGCTTACCAACATAGTACCCACCCTGAAACTCCTCAAGGCACCCAACTCCTACTCATCATGCTGCCATATATTGCTGCTCTATCTAATATCCAAACCTTGAAAAAATAATCCACAACAGAATTAAGTGAAATATCTCACTCACTTACACAACATGGAAGAAAGAGTAAATGTGTTCTGGGAGTTATTTATGAAAGAATGCTTGTGTAGACATCCATGCTTTACAGCTAGAAGAATTATACAAATATTTGTATTATTTGCATTTTATTTGTATGTCCATGAGCTGTGATGATATTTTTTAACTTTTTCCTATAGATTAAACAGACAGAAGCTGGAGAAACTTCGCCAAGACTATGGTGAAAACTCTGAAACATACAAGGGCTTCCATCATATGTTTTGGGCATTTTCCAAGGCTCCACTTACTCAGACCTTGACTAAAATACTGTCTCCAGAAGTGGAACAACAAGCACTTCAGGTTTCCCTTGCTATCCTTACATATGCTGGTCTGAATCCTAATGGTAAGTTCTTTCTCGCTTTGCAGCTCTGAGAATGAAAAAAATTTCATTTCAGATATTTCTTTGTTTTTTTGTACACAATTATTCTAAAGTATCTATGTAAAAAGGTGGTGCAAATGAAGATGTTCGTCTCACTTGACAAGTCAACTTACTGTCTACCTGTTCCATCTTTAGAATTGGGAATTAAGTGAATGATGACAAACTGGTAGATAGATAAATGGTTGTTGTAGGTAATTACTGACATTATAACATTACAAGACCAAACCAGGATGGCTTGCTAAAGCTGGTGATACCAATGCTGTTTCTTGTGGGGCAGGGTAGTGCCAGGAATGGATGAAGGCAAGCAAGTATGAATGTGTACTGGTATATATATATATATATGTATATATATATATATATATATATATATATATATATATATATATATATATATATATATATATATATATTTTTTTTTTTTTTTTATACTTTGTCGCTGTCTCCCGCGTTTGCGAGGTAGCGCAAGGAAACAGACGAAAGAAATGGCCCAACCCCCCCCATACACATGTACATACACACGTCCACACACGCAATATACATACCTACACAGCTTTCCATGGTTTACCCCAGACGCTTCACATGCCTTGATTCAATCCACTGACAGCACGTCAACCCCTGTATACCACATCGCTCCAATTCACTCTATTCCTTGCCCTCCTTTCACCCTCCTGCATGTTCAGGCCCCGATCACACAAAATCCTTTTCACTCCATCTTTCCACCTCCAATTTGGTCTCCCTCTTCTCCTCGTTCCCTCCACCTCCGACACATATATCCTCTTGGTCAATCTTTCCTCACTCATTCTCTCCATGTGCCCAAACCACTTCAAAACACCCTCTTCTGCTCTCTCAACCACGCTCTTTTTATTTCCACACATCCCTCTTACCCTTACGTTACTTACTCGATCAAACCACCTCACACCACACATTGTCCTCAAACATCTCATTTCCAGCACATCCATCCTCCTGCGCACAACTCTATCCATAGCCCACGCCTCGCAACCATACAACATTGTTGGAACCACTATTCCTTCAAACATACCCATTTTTGCTTTCCGGGATAATGTTCTCGACTTCCACACATTTTTCAAGGCTCCCAAAATTTTCGCCCCCTCCCCCACCCTATGATCCACTTCCGCTTCCATGGTTCCATCCGCTGACAGATCCACTCCCAGATATCTAAAACACTTCACTTCCTCCAGCCTCTCACCATTCAAACTCACCTCCCAATTGACTTGACCCTCAACCCTACTGTACCTAATAACCTTGCTCTTATTGACATTCACTCTTAACTTTCTTCTTCCACACACTTTACCAAACTCCGTCACCAGCTTCTGCAGTTTCTCACATGAATCCGCCACCAGCGCTGTATCATCAGCGAACAACAACTGACTCACTTCCCAAGCTCTCTCATCCCCAACAGACTTCATACTTGCCCCTCTTTCCAAAACTCTTGCATTTACCTCCCTAACAACCCCATCCATAAACAAATTAAACAACCATGGAGACATCACACACCCCTGCCGCAAACCTACATTCACTGAGAACCAATCACTTTCCTCTCTTCCTACACGTACACATGCCTTACATCCTCGATAAAAACTTTTCACTGCTTCTAACAACTTGCCTCCCACACCATATATTCTTAATACCTTCCACAGAGCATCTCTATCAACTCTATCATATGCCTTCTCCAGATCCATAAATGCTACATACAAATCCATTTGCTTTTCTAAGTATTTCTCACATACATTCTTCAAAGCAAACACCTGATCCACACATCCTCTACCACTTCTGAAACCACACTGCTCTTCCCCAATCTGATGCTCTGTACATGCCTTCACCCTCTCAATCAATACCCTCCCATATAATTTACCAGGAATACTCAACAAACTTATACCTCTGTAATTTGAGCACTCACTCTTATCCCCTTTGCCTTTGTACAATGGCACTATGCAAGCATATATATATATATATATATATGTGTGTGTGTGTGTGTGTGGAAGTCAAGAACATTATCTCAGAAAGCAAAAATGGGTATGTTTGAAGGAATAGTGGTTCCAACAATGTTGTATGGTTGCGAGGCGTGGGCTATGGATAGAGTTCTGCGCAGGAGGATGGATGTGTTGGAAATGAGATGTTTGAGGACAATGTGTGGTGTGAGGTGGTTTGATCGAGTAAGTAACGTAAGGGTAAGAGAGATGTGTGGAAATAAAAAGAGCATGGTTGAGAGAGCAGAAGAGGGTGTTTTGAAGTGGTTTGGGCACATGGAGAGAATGAGTGAGGAAAGATTGACCAAGAGGATATATGTGTCGGAGGTGGAGGGAACGAGGAGAAGAGGGAGACCAAATTGGAGGTGGAAAGATGGAGTGAAAAAGATTTTGTGTGATCGGGGCCTGAACATGCAGGGGGGTGAAAGGAGGGCAAGGAATAGAGTGAATTGGAGCGATGTGGTATACTGGGGTTGACATGCTGTCAGTGGATTGAATCAAGGCATGTGAAGCGTCTGGGGTAAACCATGGAAAGCTGTGTAGGTATGTATATTTGTGTGTGTGGACGTATGTATATACATGTGTATGGGGGTGGGTTGGGCCATTTCTTTCGTCTGTTTCCTTGCGCTACCTCGCAAACGCGGGAGACAGCGACAAAGTATAATAAAAAAATAACATACATATACACATACATATATATATACATATGAAAAATGTAAGAAATAATTTAGAAAACTGAAACTTCTAGCTTGAAATGAAGTGAAAAATGAATGTCACATAATGGTTCAACCTCTGGCTATGGAAAAGGGAAATGTATAATTTATTTACACAAACGTCAATAGTAGTTTTCATCAATTTAACCACTGTATCATACTGCCTGGTCCACTTCTCTCATCATGAAACAGGAATATTGGAAGGTATTAAGAATATATGGTGTGGGAGGCAAGTTGTTAGAAGCAGTGAAAAGTTTTTATCGAGGATGTAAGGCATGTGTACGTGTAGGAAGAGAGGAAAGTGATTGGTTCTCAGTGAATGTAGGTTTGCGGCAGGGGTGTGTGATGTCTCCATGGTTGTTTAATTTGTTTATGGATGGGGTTGTTAGGGAGGTGAATGCAAGAGTTTTGGAAAGAGGGGCAAGTATGAAGTCTGTTGTGGATGAGAGAGCTTGGGAAGTGAGTCAGTTGTTGTTCGCTGATGATACAGCGCTGGTGGCTGATTCATGTGAGAAACTGCAGAAGCTGGTGACTGAGTTTGGTAAAGTGTGTGAAAGAAGAAAGTTAAGAGTAAATGTGAATAAGAGCAAGGTAAACAGGTACAGTAGGGTTGAGGGTCAAGTCAATTCGGAGGTAAGTTTGAATGGAGAAAAACTGGAGGAAGTAAAGTGTTTTAGATATCTGGGAGTGGATCTGGCAGCGGATGGAACCATGGAAGCGGAAGTGGATCATAGGGTGGGGGAGGGGGCAAAAATCCTGGGAGCCCTGAAGAATGTGTGGAAATCGAGAACATTATCTCGGAAAGCAAAAATGGGTATGTTTGAAGGAATAGTGGTTCCAACAATGTTGTATGGTTGCGAGGCGTGGGCTATGGATAGAGTTGTGCACAGGAGGATGGATGTGCTGGAAATGAGATGTTTGAGGACAATGTGTGGTGTGAGGTGGTTTGATCGAGTAAGTAACGTAAGGGTAAGAGAGATGTGTGAAAATAAAAAGAGCGTGGTTGAGAGAGCAGAAGAGGGTGTTTTGAAATGGTTTGGGCACATGGAGAGAATGAGTGAGGAAAGATTGACCAAGAGGATATATGTGTCAGAGGTGGAGGGAACGAGGAGAAGTGGGAGACCAAATTGGAGGTGGAAAGATGGAGTGAAAAAGATTTTGAGTGATCGGGGCCTGAACATGCAGGAGGGTGAAAGGAGGGCAAGGAATAGAGTGAATTGGATCGATGTGGTATACTGGGGTTGACGTGCTGTCAGTGGATTGAATCAGAGCATGTGAAGTGTCTGGGGTAAACCATGGAAAGCTGTGTAGGTATGTATATTTGCGTGTGTGGACGTATGTATATACATGTGTATGGGGGTGGGTTGGGCCATTTCTTTCATCTGTTTCCTTGTGCTACCTCACAAATGCGGGAGACAGAAAAAAAAAAAAAAATATATATATATATATATATATATATATATATATATATATATATATATATATATATATCATTATCTTGTGGAGGCTAAGGTGAAGATTTGTATGGGTTTTCAGAAAAGAAGAGTGAATGTTGGGGTGAAGAGGGTGGTGAGAGTAAGTGAGCTTGAGAAGGAGACCTGTGTGAGGAAGTACCAGGAGAGACTGAGTACAGAATGGAAAAAGGTGAGAACAATGGAAGTAAGGGGAGTGGGGGAGGAATGGGATGTATTTAGGGAAGCAGTGATGGATTGCGCAAAAGATGCTTGTGGCATGAGAAGAGTGGGAGGTGGGTTGATTAGAAAGGGTAGTGAGTGGTTGGATGAAGAAGTAAGAGTATTAGTGAAAGAGAAGAGAGAGGCATTTGGACGATTTTTGCAGGGAAAAAATGCAATTGAGTGGGAGATGTATAAAAGAAAGAGACAGGAGGTCAAGAGAAAGGTGCAAGAGGTGAAAAAAAGGGCAAATGAGAGTTGGGGTGAGAGAGTATCATTAAATTTTAGGGAGAATAAAAAGATGTTCTGGAAGGAGGTAAATAAAGTGCGTAAGACAAGGGAGCAAATGGGAACTTCGATGAAGGGCGCAAGTGGGGAGGTGGTAACAAGTAGTGGTGATGTGAGAAGGAGATGGAGTGAGTATTTTGAAGTTTTGTTGAATGTGTTTGATGATAGAGTGGCAGATATAGGGTGTTTTGGTCGAGGTGGTGTGCAAAGTGAGAGGGTTAGGGAAAATGATTTGGTAAACAGAGAAGAGGTAGTGAAAGCTTTGCGGAAGATGAAAGCCGGCAAGGCAGCAGGTTTGAATGGTATTGCAGTGGAATTTATTAAAAAAGGGGGTGACTGTATTGTTGACTGGTTGGTAAGGTTATTTAATGTATGTATGACTCATGGTGAGGTGCCTGAGGATTGGCGGAATGCGTGCATAGTGCCATTGTACAAAGGCAAAGGGGATAAGAGTGAGTGCTCAAATTACAGAGGTATAAGTTTGTTGGGTATTCCTGGTAAATTATATGGGAGGGTATTGATTGAGAGGGTGAAGGCATGTACAGAGCATCAGATTGGGGAAGAGCAGTGTGGTTTCAGAAGTGGTAGAGGATGTGTGGATCAGGTGTTTGCTTTGAAGAATGTATGTGAGAAATACTTAGAAAAGCAAATGGATTTGTATGTAGCATTTATGGATCTGGAGAAGTCATATGATAGAGTTGATAGAGATGCTCTGTGGAAGGTATTAAGAATATATGGTGTGGGAGGAAAGTTGTTAGAAGCAGTGAAAAGTTTTTATCGAGGATGTAAGGCATGTGTACGTGTAGGAAGAGAGGAAAGTGATTGGTTCTCAGTGAATGTAGGTTTGCGGTAGGGGTGAGTGATGTCTCCATGGTTGTTTAATTTGTTTATGGATGGGGTTGTTAGGGAGGTAAATGCAAGAGTTTTGGAAAGAGGGGCAAGTATGAAGTCTGTTGTGGATGAGAGAGCTTGGGAAGTGAGTCAGTTGTTGTTCGCTGATGATACAGCGCTGGTGGCTGATTCATGTGAGAAACTGCAGAAGCTGGTGACTGAGTTTGGAAAAGTGTGTGGAAGAAGAAAGTTAAGAGTAAATGTGAATAAGAGCAAGGTTATTAGGTACAGTAGGGTTGAGGGTCAAGTCATTTGGGAGGTGAGATTGAATGGAGAAAAACTGGAGGAAGTGAAGTGTTTTAGATATCTGGGAGTGGATCTGGCAGCGGATGGAACCATGGAAGCGGAAGTGGATCATAGGGTGGGGGAGGGGGCGAAAATCCTGGTGGCCTTGAAGAATGTGTGGAAGTCGAGAACATTATCTCGGAAAGCAAAAATGGGTATGTTTGAAGGAATAGTGGTTCCGTCAATGTTGTATGGTTGCGAGGCGTGGGCTATGGATAGAGTTGTGCGCAGGAGGATGGATGTGCTGGAAATGAGATGTTTGAGGACAATGTGTGGTGTGAGGTGGTTTGATCGAGTGAGTAACGTAAGGGTAAGAGAGATGTGTGGAAATAAAAAGAGCGTGGTTGAGAGAGAAGAAGAGGGTGTTTTGAAGTGGTTTGGGCACATGGAGAGAATGAGTGAGGAAAGATTGACCAAGAGGATTTATGTGTCGGAGGTGGAGGGAACAAGGAGAAGAGGGAGACCAAATTGGAGGTGGAAAGATGGAGTGAAAAAGATTTTGTGTGATCGGGGCCTGAACATGCAGGAGGGTGAAAGGAGGGCAAGGAATAGAGTGAATTGGAGCGATGTGGTATACCGGGGTTGACGTGCTGTCAGTGGATTGAAGCAGGGCATGTGAAGCGTCTGGGGTAAACCATGGAAAGCTGAGTAGGTATGTATATTTGCGTGTGTGGACGTATGTATATACATGTATATGGGGGGGGGTTGGGCCATTTCTTTCGTCTGTTTCCTTGCGCTACCTCGCAAACGCGGGAGACAGCGACAAAGTATAATGAAAATAAAAAATATATATATATATATATATATATATATATATATATATATATATATATATTCCACTGCAATACCATCCAAGCCTGCTGCCTTGCCGGCTTTCATCTTCCGCAAAGCTTTTACTACCTCTTCTCTGTTTACCAAATCATTTTCCCTAACCCTCGCACTTTGCACACCACCTCGACGAAAACACCCTATATCTGCCACTCTATCATCAAACACATTCAACAAACCTTCAAAATACTCACTCCATCTCCTTCTCACATCACCACTACTTGTTATCACCTCCCCATTTGCACCCTTCACTGAAGTTCCCATTTGCTCCCTTGTCTTACGCACTTTATTTACCTCCTTCCAGAACATCTTTTTATTCTCCCTAAAATTTAATGATACTCTCTCACCCCAACTCTCATTTGCCCTTTTTTTCACCTCTTGCACCTTTCTCTTGACCTCCTGTCTCTTTCTTTTATACGTCTCCCACTCAATTGCATTTTTTCCCTGCAAAAATTGTCCAAATGCCTCTCTCTTCTCTTTCACTAATACTCTTACTTGGAATTTATTAAAAAAGGGGGTGACTGTATTGTTGACTGGTTGGTAAGGTTATTTAATGTATGTATGACTCATGATGAGGTGCCTGAGGATTGGCGGAATGCGTGCATAGTGCCATTGTACAAAGGCAAAGGGGATAAGAGTGAGTGCTCAAATTACAGAGGTATAAGTTTGTTGAGTATTCCTGGCAAATTATATGGGAGGGTATTGATTGAGAGGGTGAAGGCATGTACAGAGCATCAGATTGGGGAAGAGCAGTGTGGTTTCAGAAGTGGTAGAGGATGTGTGCATCAGGTGTTTGCTTTGAAGAATGTATGTGAGAAATACTTAGAAATGCAAATGGATTTGTATGTAGCATTTATGGATCTGGAGAAGGCATATGATAGAGATGAAAGAGATGCTCTGTGGAAGGTATTAAGAATATATGGTGTGGGAGGCAAGTTGTTAGAAGCAGTGAAAAGTTTTTATCAAGGATGTAAGGCATGTGTACGTGTAGGAAGAGAGGAAAGTGATTGGTTCTCAGTGAATGTAGGTTTGCGGCAGGGGTGTGTGATGTCTCCATGGTTGTTTAATTTGTTTATGGATGGGGTTGTTAGGGAGGTGAATGCAAGAGTTTTGGAAAGAGGGGCAAGTATGAAGTCTGTTGGGGATGAGAGAGCTTGGGAAGTGAGTCAGTTGTTGTTCGCTGATGATACAGCGCTGGTGGCTGATTCATGTGAGAAACTGCAGAAGCTGGTGACTGAGTTTGGTAAAGTGTGTGAAAGAAGAAAGTTAAGAGTAAATGTGAATAAGAGCAAGGTTATTAGGTACAGTAGGGTTGAGGGTCAAGTCAATTGGGAGGTGAGTTTGAATGGAGAAAAACTGGAGGAAGTGAAGTGTTTTAGATATCTGGGAGTGGATGTTGCAGCGGATGGAACCATAGAAGCGGAAGTGGATCATAGGGTGGGGGAGGGGGCGAAAATTCTGGGAGCCTTGAAGAATGTGTGGAAGTTGAGAACATTATCTCGGAAAGCAAAAATGGGTATGTTTGAAGGAATAGTGGTTCCAACAATGTTGTATGGTTGCGAGGCGTGGACTATGGATAGAGTTGTGCGCAGGAGGATGGAAGTGCTGGAAATGAGATGTTTAAGGACAATGTGTGGTGTGAGGTGGTTTGATCGAGTAAGTAATGTAAGGGTAAGAGAGATGTGTGGAAATAAAAAGAGCGTGGTTGAGAGAGGAGAAGAGGGTGTTTTGAAATGGTTTGGTCACATGGAGAGAATGAGTGAGGAAAGATTGACCAAGAGGATATACGTGTCGGAGGTGGAGGGAACGAGGAGAAGAGGGAGACCAAATTGGAGGTGGAAAGATGGAGTGAAAAAGATTTTGTGTGATTGGGGCCTGAACATGCAGGAGGGTGAAAGGAGGGCAAGGAATAGAGTGAATTGGAGCGATGTGGTATACCGGGGTTGACGTGCTGTCAGTGGATTGAATCAAGGCATGTGAAGCATCTGGGGTAAACCATGGAAAGCTGTGTAGGTATGTATATTTGCGTGTGTGGACGTATGTATATACATGTGTATGGGGGTGGGTTGGGCCATTTCTTTCGTCTGTTTCCTTGCGCTACCTCGCAAACGCAGGAGACAGCGACAAAACAAAAAAAAAAAATATATATATATATATATATATATATATATATTCATTTTGCTTTGTCGCTGTCTCCCGCGTTTGCGAGGTAGCGCAAGGAAACAGACGAAAGAAATGGCCCAACCTACTCCCATACGCATGTATATACATACACGTCCACCCATGCAAATATACATACCCATACATCTCAATGTACACATATATATACACACACAGACACATACATATATACACATGCACACAATTCACACTGTCTGCCTTTATTCATTCCCATCGCCACCTCACCACACATGGAATAACATCCCCCTCCCCCCTCATGTGTGTGAGATAGCGCTAGGAAAAGACAACAAAGACCCCATTTGTTCACACTCAGTCTCTAGCTGTCATGCAATAATGCACGAAACTACAGCTCCCTTTCCACATCCAGGCCCCACAGAACTTTCCATGGTTTACCCCAGACGCTTCACATGCCCTGATTCAATCCTTTGACAGCACGTCAACCCCGGTATACCACATCGATCCAATTCACTCTATTCCTTGCCCGCCTTTCACCCTCCTGCATGTTCAGGCCCCGAACACTCAAAATCTTTTTCACTCCATCTTTCCACCTCCAATTTGGTCTCCCACTTCTCCTCGTTCCCTCCACCTCTGACACATATATCCTCTTGGTCAATCTTTCCTCACTCATTCTCTCCATGTGCCCAAACCATTTCAAAACACCCTCTTCTGCTCTCTCAACCACGCTCTTTTTATTTCCACACATCTCTCTTACCCTTACATTACTTACTCGATCAAACCTCCTCATACCACATATTGTCCTCAAACATCTCATTTCCAGCACATCCACCCTCCTGCGCACAACTCTATCCATAGCCCACGCCTCGCAACCATACAACATTGTTGGAACCACTATTCCTTCAAACATACCCATTTTTGCTTTCCGAGATAATGTTCTCGACTTCCACACATTCTTCAAGGCTCCCAGGATTTTCGCCCCCTCCCCAACCCATTGATTCAATTCCGCTTCCATGGTTCCATCCGCTGCCAGATCCACTCCCAGATATCTAAAACACTTTACTTCCTCCAGTTTTCCTCCATTCAAACTTACCTCCCAATTGACTTGACCCTCAACCCTACTGTACCTAATAACCTTGCTCTTATTCACATTTACTCTTAACTTTCTTCTTTCACACACTTTACCAAACTCAGTCACCAGCTTCTGCAGTTTCTCACATGAATCCGCCGCCAGCACTGTATCATCAGCGAACAACAACTGACTCACTTCCCAAGATCTCTCATCCCCACAGACTTCATACTTGCTCCTTTTTCCAAAACTCTTGCATTCACCTCCCTAACAACCCCATCCATAAACAAATTAAACAACCATGGAGACATCACACACCCCTGCCGCAAACCTGCATTCACTGAGAACCAATCACTTTCCTCTCTTCCTACACGTACACATGCCTTACATCCTCGATAAAAACTTTTCACTGCTTCTAACAACTTGCCTCCCACACCATATATTCTTAGTACCTTCCACAGAGCATCTCTATCAACTCTATCATATGCCTTCTCCAGATCCATAAATGCTACATACAAATCCATTTGCTTTTCTAAGTATTTCTCACATACATTCCTCAAAGCAAACACCTGATCCACACATCCTCTACCACTTCTGAAACCACACTGCTCTTCCCCAATCTGATGCTTTGTACATGCCTTCACCCTCTCAGTCAATCCCCTCCCAAATAATTTACCAGGAATACTCAACAAACTTATACCTCTGTAATTTGAGCACTCACTCTTATCCCCTTTGCCTTTGTACAATGGCACTATGCACGCATTCCGCCAATCCTCATGCACCTCACCATGAATCATACATACATTAAATAACCTTACCAACCAGTCAACAATACAGTCACCCTCTTTTTTAATAAATTCCACTGCAATACCATTCAAACCTGCTGCCTTGCCGGCTTTCATCTTCCGCATAGCTTTTACTGCCTCTTCTCTGTTTACCAAATCATTTTCCCTAACCCTCTCACTTTCCACACCACCTTGACCAAAACACCCTATATCTGCCACTCTATCATCAAACACATTCAACAAACCTTCAAAATACTCACTCCATCTTCTCACATCACTACTACTTGTTATCACCTCCCCATTAGCCCCCTTCACTGAAGTTCCCATTTGCTCCCTTTTCTTACGCACTTTATTTACCCCCTTCCAGAACATCTTTTTATTCTCCCTAAAATTTAATGATACTCTCTCACCCCAACTCTCATTTGCCCTCTTTTTCACCTCTTGCACCTTTCTCTTGACCTCCTGTCTCTTTCTTTTATACATCTCCCACTCATTTGCATTTTTTCCCTGCAAAAATCGTCCAAATGCCTCTCTCTTCTCTTTCACTAATAATCTTACTTCTTCATCCCACCACTCACTACCCTTTCTAATCAACCCACCTCCCACGCTTCTCATGCCACAAGCATCTTTTGTGCAAGCCATCACTGCTTCCCTAAATACATCCCATTCCTCCCCCACTCCCCTTACTTCCATTGTTCTCACCTTTTTCCATTCTGTACTCAGTCTCTCCTGGTACTTCCTCACACAAGTCTCCTTCCCAAGCTCACTTGCTCCCACCACCCTCTTCACCCCAACATTCTCTCTTCTTTTCTGAAAACCCATACAAATCTTCACCTTCGCCTCCACAAGATAATGATCAGACATCCCTCCAGTTGCACCTCTCAGCACATTAACATCCAAAAGTCTCTCTCGCGCGCCTGTCAATTAACATGTAATCCAATAACGCTCTCTGGCCATCTCTCCTACTTACATACGTATACTAATGTATATCTAGCTTTTTAAACCAGGTATTCCCAACCACCAGTCTTTTTTCAGCACACAAATCCAGAAGCTCTTCACCATTTCCATTTACAACACTGAACACCCCATGTATATCAATTATTCCCTCAACTGCCACATTACTCACACATATATATATATAACGCGGGAAACAGCGACAAAGCAAAATAAATAAATAAATATATATTATTATTTTTATTTTTATTATACTTTGTCGCTGTCTCCCGCGTTTGCGAGGTAGCGCAAGGAAACAGACGAAAGAAATGGCCCAACCCCCCCCATACACATGTATATACATACATCCACACACGCAAATATACATACCTACACAGCTTTCCATGGCTTACCCCAGACGCTTCACATGCCTTGATTCAATCCACTGACAGCACGTCAACCCCGGTATACCACATCGCTCCAATTCACTCTATTCCTTGCCCTCCTTTCACCCTCCTGCATGTTCAGGCCCCGATCACACAAAATCTTTTTCACTCCATCTTTCCACCTCCAATTTGGTCTCCCTCTTCTCCTTGTTCCCTCCACCTCCGACACATATATCCTCTTGGTCAATCTTTCCTCACTCATCCTCTCCATGTGCCCAAACCACTTCAAAACACCCTCTTCTGCTCTCTCAACCACGCTCTTTTTATTTCCACACATCTCTCTTACCCTTACGTTACTCACTCGATCAAACCACCTCACACCACACATTGTCCTCAAACATCTCATTTCCAGCACATCCATCCTCCTGCGCACAACTCTATCCATAGCCCACGCCTCGCAACCATACAACATTGTTGGAACCACTATTCCTTCATACATACCCATTTTTGCTTTCCGAGATAATGTTCTCGACTTCCACACATTCTTCAAGGCCCCCAGAATTTTCGCCCCCTCCCCCACCCTATGATCCACTTCCGCTTCCATGGTTCCATCCGCTGCCAGATCCACTCCCAGATATCTAAAACACTTCACTTCCTCCAGTTTTTCTCCATTCAAACTCATATATATATATATATATATATATATATATATATATATATATATATATATATATATATATATATATATATTTCAAGCAAGGAAATAATGATTATTATGAATAAATAAATTATTGTGTAAATAAATTATACATTTCCTTTTTCCATAGCCAGAGGTTGAACCATTATGTGACATTCATTTTTTCATTCATTTCAAGCTAGAAGTTTCAGTTTTCTAAATTTGCTTCTTACATTTTTCATATGTATATATATGTATGTGTGTGTGTGTGTGTATATGTGTGTATGTATGTGTATGTGTGTGTATGTGTATATGTATATATATATGTATATTATCCCTGGGGATAGGGGTGAAAGAATACTTCCCACGTATTCCTCGCGTGTCGTAGAAAGCGACTAGAGGGGACGGGAGCAGGGGGCCAGAAATCCTCCCTCCTTGTATTAACTTTCTAAAATGGGAAACAGAAGAAGGAGTCACGCGGGGAGTGTTCATCCTCCTCGAAGGCTCAGAGTGGGGTGCCTAAATGTGTGTGGATGTAACCAAGATGTGAAAAAAGGAGAGATAGGTAGTATGTTTGAGGAAAGGAACCTGGATGTTTTGGCTCTGAGTGAAACGAAGCTCAAGGGTAAAGGGGAAGAGTGGTTTGGGAATGTCTGGGGAGTAAAGTCAGGGGTTAGTGAGAGGACAAGAGCAAGGGAAGGAGTAGCAGTACTCCTGAAACAGGAGTTGTGGGAGTATGTGATAGAATGTAAGAAAGTAAATTCTCGATTAATATGGGTAAAACTGAAAGTTGATGGAGAGAGGTGGGTGATTATTGGTGCATATTTACCCAGGCATGAGAAGAAAGATCATGAGAGGCAAGTGTTTTGGGAGCAGCTGAATGAGTGTGTTAGTGGTTTTGATGCACGAGACCGGGTTATAGTGATGGGTGATTTGAATGCAAAGGTGAGTAATGTGGCAGTTGAGGGAATAATTGGTATACATGGGGTGTTCAGTGTTGTAAATGGAAATGGTGAAGAGCTTGTAGATTTATGTGCTGAAAAAGGACTGACGATTGGGAATACCTGGTTTAAAAAGCGAGATATACATAAGTATACTTATGTAAGTAGGAGAGATGGCCAGAGAGCGTTATTGGATTACGTGTTAATTGACAGGCGTGCGAAAGAGAGACTTTTGGATGTTAATGTGCTGAGAGGTGCAACTGGAGGGATGTCTGCTCATTATCTTGTGGAGGCTAAGGTGAAGATTTGTATGGGTTTTCAGAAAAGAAGAGTGAATGTTGGGGTGAAGAGGGTGGTGAGAGTAAGTGAGCTTGGGAAGGAGACCTGTGTGAGGAAGTACCAGGAGAGACTGAGTACAGAATGGAAAAAGGTGAGAACAATGGAAGTAAGGGGAGTGGGGGAGGAATGGGATGTATTTAGGGAATCAGTGATGGATTGCGCAAAAGATGCTTGTGGCATGAGAAGAGTGGGAGGTGGGTTGATTAGAAAGGGTAGTGAGTGGTGGGATGAAGAAGTAAGAGTATTAGTGAAAGAGAAGAGAGAGGCATTTAGACGATTTTTGCAGGGAAAAAATGCAATTGAGTGGGAGATGTATAAAAGAAAGAGACAGGAGGTCAAGAGAAAGGTGCAAGAGGTGAAAAAAAGGGCAAATGAGAGTTGGGGTGAGAGACTATCAGTAAATTTTAGGGAGAATAAAAAGATGTTCTGGAAGGAGGTAAATAAAGTGCGTAAGACAAGGGAGCAAATGGGAATTTCAGTGAAGGGCGCAAATGGGGAGGTGATAACAAGTAGTGGTGATGTGAGAAGGAGATGGAGTGAGTATTTTGAAGGTTTGTTGAATGTGTTTGATGATAGAGTGGCAGATGTAGGGTGTTTTGGTCGAGGTGGTGTGCAAAGTGAGAGGGTTAGGGAAAATGATTTGGTAAACAGAGAAGAGGTAGTGAAAGCTTTGCAGAGGATGAAAGCCGGCAAGGCAGCAGGTTTGGATGGTATTGCAGTGGAATTTATTAAAAAAGGGGGTGACTGTATTGTTGACTGGTTGGTAAGGTTATTTAATGTATGTATGACTCATGGTGAGGTGCCGGAGGATTGGCGGAATGCGTGCATAGTGCCATTGTACAAAGGCAAAGGGGATAAGAGTGAGTGCTCAAATTACAGAGGTATAAGTTTGTTGAGTATTCCTGGTAAATTATATGGGAGGGTATTGATTGAGAGGGTGAAGGCATGTACAGAGCATCAGATTGGGGAAGAGCAGTGTGGTTTCAGAAGTGGTAGAGGATGTGTGGATCAGGTGTTTGCTTTGAAGAATGTATGTGAGAAATACTTAGAAAAGCAAATGGATTTGTATGTAGCATTTATGGATCTGGAGAAGGCATATGATAGAGTTGATAGAGATGCTCTGTGGAAGGTATTAAGAATATATGGTGTGGGAGGCAAGTTGTTAGAAGCAGTGAAAAGTTTTTATCGAGGATGTAAGGCATGTGTACGTGTAGGAAGAGAGGAAAGTGATTGGTTCTCAGTGAATGTAGGTTTGCGGCAGGGGTGTGTGATGTCTCCATGGTTGTTTAATTTGTTTATGGATGGGGTTGTTAGGGAGGTAAATGCAAGAGTTTTGGAAAGAGGGGCAAGTATGAAGTCTGTTGGGGATGAGAGAGCTTGGGAAGTGAGTCAGTTGTTGTTCGCTGATGACACAGCGCTGGTGGCTGATTCATGTGAGAAACTGCAGAAGCTGGTGACTGAGTTTGGTAAAGTGTGTGGAAGAAGAAAGTTAAGAGTAAATGTGAATAAGAGCAAGGTTATTAGGTACAGTAGGGTTGAGGGTCAAGTCAATTGGGAGGTGAGTTTGAATGGAGAAAAACTGGAGGAAGTGAAGTGTTTTATATATCTGGGAGTGTATCTGGCAGCGGATGGAACCATGGAAGCGGAAGTGGTTCATAGGGTGGGGGAGGGGGCGAAAATTCTGGGGGCCTTGAAGAATGTGTGGAAGTCGAGAACATTATCTCGGAAAGCAAAAATGGGTATGTTTGAAGGAATAGTGGTTCCAACAATGTTGTATGGTTGCGAGGCGTGGGCTATGGATAGAGTTGTGCGCAGGAGGATGGATGTGCTGGAAATGAGATGTTTGAGGACAATGTGTGGTGTGAGGTGGTTTGATCGAGTGAGTAACGTAAGGGTAAGAGAGATGTGTGGAAACAAAAAGAGCGTGGTTGAGAGAGCAGAAGAGGGTGTTTTGAAGTGGTTTGGGCACATGGAGAGAATGAGTGAGGAAAGATTGACCAAGAGGATATATGTGTCGGAGGTGGAGGGAACGAGGAGAAGAGGGAGACCAAATTGGAGGTGGAAAGATGGAGTGAAAAAGATTTTGTGTGATCGGGGCCTGAACATGCAGGAGGGTGAAAGGAGGGCAAGGAATAGAGTGAATTGGAGCGATGTGGTATACCGGGGTTGACGTGCTGTCAGTGGATTGAATCAAGGCATGTGAAGAGTCTGGGGTAAACCATGGAAAGCTGTGTAGGTATGTATATTTGCATGTGTGGACGTATGTATATACATGTGTATGGGGGGGGTTGGGCCATTTCTTTCGTCTGTTTCCTTGCGCTACCTTGCAAACGCGGGAGACAGCGACAAAGTATAATAAAAAAAAAGAAATAATGATATATATATATATATATATATATATATATATATATATATATATATATATATATATATATATATATAAGTTTGTATAAGTAGGTATAAGTTTGTATAAGTAGGTATAAGTTTGTTGAGTATTCCTGGTAAATTATATGGGAGGGTATTGATTGAGAGGGTGAAGGCATGTACAGAGCATCAGATTGGGGAAGAGCAGTGTGGTTTCAGAAGTGGTAGAGGATGTGTCGATCAGGTGTTTGCTTTGAAGAATGTATGTGAGTAATACTTAGAAAAGCAAATGGATTTGTATGTAGCATTTATGGATCTGGAGAAGGCATATGATAGAGTTGATAGAGATGCTCTGTGGAAGGTATTAAGAATATATGGTGTGGGAGGCAAGTTGTTAGAAGCAGTGAAAAGTTTTTATCGAGGATGTAAGGCATGTGTACGTGTAGGAAGAGAGGAAAGTGATTGGTTCTCAGTGAATGTAGGTTTGCGGCAGGGGTGTGTGATGTCTCCATGGTTGTTTAATTTGTTTATGGATGGGGTTGTTAGGGAGGTGAATGCAAGAGTTTTGGAAAGAGGGGCAAGTATGAAGTCTGTTGGGGATGAGAGAGCTTGGGAAGTGAGTCAGTTGATATTCGCTGATGATACAGCGCTGGTGGCTGATTCATGTGAGAAACTGCAGAAGCTGGTGACTGAGTTTGGTAAAGTGTGTGAAAGAAGAAAGTTAAGAGTAAATGTGAATAAGAGTAAGGTTATTAGGTACAGTAGGGTTGAGGGTCAAGTCAATTGGGAGGTAAGTTTAAATGGAGAAAAACTGGAGGGAGTAAAGTGTTTTAGATATCTGGGAGTGGATCTGTCAGCAGATGGAACCATGGAAATGGAAGTGGATCATAGGGTGGGTGAGGGGGCGAAAATTCTGGGAGCCTTGAAGAATGTGTGGAAGTCGAGAACATTATCTCGGAAAGCAAAAATGGGTATGTTTGAAGGAATAGTGGTTCCAACAATGTTGTATGGTTGTGAGGCGTGGGCTATGGATAGAGTTGTGCGCAAGAAGATGGATGTGCTGGAAATGAGATGTTTGAGGACAATGTGTGGTGTGAGGTGGTTTGATTGAGTAAGTAGCGTAAGGGTAAGAGAGATGTGTGGAAATAAAAAGAGCGTGGATGAGAGAGCAGAAGAGGGTGTTTTGAAATGGTTTGGGCACATGGAGAGAATGAGTGAGGAAAGATTGACCAAGAGGATATATGTGTCGGAGGTGGAGGGAACGAGAAGTGGGAGACCAAATTGGAGGTGGAAAGATGGAGTGAAAAAGATTTTGTGTGATCGGGGCCTGAACATGCAGGAGGGTGAAAGGAGGGCAAGGAATAGAGTGAATTGGAGCGATGTGGTATACCGGGGTTGACGTGCTGTCAGTGGATTGAATCAGGGCATGTAAAGCGTCTGGGGTAAACCATGGAAAGCTGTGTAGGTATATATATTTGCGTGTGTGGACGTATGTATATACATGTGTATGGGGGTGGGTTGGGCCATTTCTTTCGTCTGTTTCCTTGCGCTACCTCGCAAACGCGGGAGACAGCGACAAAGCAAAAATATATATATATATATATATATATATATATATATATATATATATATATATATATATATATATATTATCCCTGGGGATAAGGGAAAAAGAATACTTCACACGTATTCCCTGTATGTCATAGAAGGCGACTGAAAGGGGAGGGAGCAGGGGGTTGGAAATCCTCCCCTCTGTTTTTAAATTTTCCAAAAGATGGAACAGAGAAGGGGGCCAAGTGAGGATTTCCCTCAAAGGCTCAGTCCTCTGTTCTTAATGCTACCTTGCAGATGTGGGAAATGGCCTTCCACACATTTTTCAACACCCAGAACTTTCACTCCCTCCCCCACCCTGTGACTCACTTCTGCTTCCATGGTTCCATCCGCTGCCTAATCCACTCCCAGATATCTTAAACACTTCACTTCCTCCAATTATTCTCCATTCAAACTTACCTCCCAAATGACTTGTCCCTCAACCCTACTGTACCTAATAACCTTGCTCTTATTCACATTTACTCTCAGCTTTCTTCATTCACACACTTTACCAAACTCAGTCACCAGCTTCTGCAGTTTCTCTTCTGAATCAGCCACCAGCACTGTATCATCCTAAAGCAACAACTGACTCACTTCCCAAGCCCTTTCATCCACAACAGACTACATACTTGCCCCTCTCTCCAAATCTCTTGCATTCAGCTCCCTAACCACCCCATCCATAAACAAATTAAACAACCATGGAGACATCACGCACCCCTGCCACAAACCAACATTCACGGGGAACCAGTCACTTTCCTCTCTTCCTACTCGTACACATGGTGTACATCCTCGATAAAAACTTTTCACTGATTCTAGCAACTTGCCTCCCACACCATATACTTTTAATACCTTCAACAGAGCATCTTTATCAACTCTATCATATGCCTTCTCCAGATCCATAAATGCTCCATACAAATCCATTTGTTTTTCTAAGTATTTCTCACATACATTCTTCAAAGCAAACACCTGATCCACACATTCTGTACCACTTCTGAAACCATACTGCTCTTCCTCAGTCTGATGCTTTGTACATGCCTTTACCCTCTCAATCAGTACCCTCCCATATAATTTCCAAGGAATACTCAACAAACTTATACCTCTGTAATTTGAACACTCACCTTTATGGCCTTTGCCTTTGTATGATGGCCCTAGGCATGCATTCCACCAATCCTTAGGCACTTCACCATGAGCCATACATACATTGAATATTCTCACCAACCAATCAACAACACAGTCACCCCCCTTTTTTAATAAATTCCACTGCAATACCATCCAAACCTGCCGCCTTGCCATCTTTCATCATCCGCAAAGCTTTCACTACCTCTTCTGTGTTTACCAAACCATTCTCCTTGACCCTTTCACTTTGCACACCACCTTGACCAAACATCCTATATACTCTATCATCTATTACATTCAACAAACCTTCAAAATACTCACTCCATCTCCTCACATCACCACTACTTGTTATTACCTCCCCATTAGCCTCCTTCACTGATGTTCCCATTTGTTCTCTTGTCTTACGCACTTCATTTACCTCCTTCCAGAACATCTTTTTATTCTCCTTAAAATTTAACGATACACTCTCTTTGCCCTCTTTTTCACCTCTTGCACTTTTCTCTTGACCTCCTGCCTCTTTCTTTTATACATCTCCTAGTCATTTGCACTATTTCCCTGCAAAAATCATCCAAATGCCTCCCTCTTCTCTTTCACTAACAATTTTACTTTTTCATCCCACCTCTCACTACCCTTTCTAATCTGCCCACCTCCCACCTTTCTCATGCCACAGGCATCTTTTGCGCAAGCCATCACTGCTTCCCTAAATACATGCCATTCCTCCCCCACTCCCCTTACATCCTTTGCTCTCACCTTTTTCCATTCTGCACTCAATCTCTCCTGATACATCTTCACACAAGTATCCTTACCAAGCTCACTTACTCTCACAACTCTCTTCACCCCAACATTCTCTCTTCTTTCCTGAAAGCCTCTACAAATCTTCACCTTCGCCTCCACAAGATAATGATCCGACATCCCTCCAGTTGCTCCTCTCAGCACATTAACATCCAAAAGTCTCTCCTTCACGCACCTATCAATTAACACATAATCCAATAATGCTCTCTGGCTGTCTCTCCTACTGATATACATATACTTATGTATATCTCTCTTTTTGAACCAGGTATTCCCCATTACCAATTCTTTTTCAGCACACTAATCTGCAAGCTCTTCACCATTTCCATTTACAACTTTGAACACCCCATGTACACCAATTATTCCCTCAACTGCCACATTACTCACCTTTGCATTCAAATCACCCACCACTATAACCCGGTCTCATGCATCAAAACTACCAACACACTCACTCAGCTGCTCCCAAAACACTTGCCTCTCATGATCTTTCTTCTCATGACCAGGTGCATGGGCACCTATACTCACCCATCTCTCTCCATCCACTTTCAGTTTTACCCATATCAGTCTAGAGTTTACTTTCTTACACTCTATCACATACTCCCACAACTCCTGTTTCAGGATTAGTGCTACTCCTTCCTTTGCTCTTGTCCTCTCACTAACCCCTGACTTTACTCCCAAAATATTCCCAAACCACTCTTCCCCTTTACCCTTGAGCTTTGTTTTACTCAGAGCCAAAACATCCAGGTTCCTTTCCTCAAACATACTACTTATCTCTCCTTTTTTCTCATCTTGGTTACATCCACACACATTTAGACACCCCAATTTAAGCCTTCGAGGAGGATGAGCACTCCCCGCACAAGGAGGGGAGGGTTTCTAGCCCCCCCCCATTCCCGTCCCCTTTAGTTGCCTTCTACTGCACGCAGGGAATGCCGTTTCCACACCAGTGAAGTAGCGCCAAGAAACAGACGAAGAATGGCCCATTCACTCATATGCATGTACATGAGGGGAAGTAATAATAGTAATGATGAAGTGAGAGGGAGATGGAGTGAGTATTTTGAAGGTTTCCTAAATGTGTTTGATGATAAAGTGGAAGATGTAAGGATGATTTGCTCGGGATTATGTGCAGAGTGAGAGGGGTCAGGGAGAATAGTTTGGTTAAGGGAGAAGAGGGAGTGAAAGCTTTGTGGAAGATGAAAACCAGCAGGACGGCGGGTCTAGATGGTATTGCAGTAGAATTTATTAAGAAAGGGGGTGACTGTGTTGTTGATTGGTTGGTAAGGATTTTCAGTGTATGTATGGATCAGAGTGAAGTGCTGAGGATCGGCAGAATATTATTTGATTGGTTGGTAAGGATTTTCAGTGTATGTATGGATCAGAGTGAAGTGCCTGAGGATCGGCAGAATGCATGCATAGTGCCATTGTACAAAGGCAAAGGGGATAAAGGAAGAGTGTTAGAACTACAGAGGCATAAGTTTGTTGAGTATCCAGGGAAATTGTATTGGAGGGTATCACTTGAGAGGGTGAAGGTATGTATAGTGTCAAACTGGTGAGGAGCAGTGTGGTTTCAGAAGCGGTAGAGGATGTGTGGATGTTTGCTCTGAAGAATGTGTATGAGAAATGCTTAGAAAAACAGATGGATTTGTATGTAGCATTTATGGGTGTGGAGAAGGCATATGATAGGGTTGCTAGAGATGCTTTATGGAAGGTCTTAAGTGTATATGGTGTCGGAGGTAAGCTGATAGAAGCAGTAAAAGTTTTTATCAAGGATGTAAGGCATGTGTACGAGTAGGAAGAGAGGAGAATGAAGGTTGGTCTGTGGCAGGGGCGTGTGATGTCCCCATGGTTGTGTGATTTATTTATGAATGGGTTGGTTAAGGAGGTTAGTGCTAGAGTTTTGGAGAGAGAGGCAAGTATGCAGTCTGTTGGGGATGAGAGGGCGTGGGAAGTAAGTCATTTGCTGTTTGCCAATGATGCAGCTCTGGTGGCTGATTCGAGTGAGGAACTGTAGAAGTTAGTGACTGAGTTTGGAAGAATGTGTGAAAGAGGGAAGTTGAAAGTAAATGTAAATAAAATCAAGGTTATTAAGTTTCGTAGGATTGAAGGTCAGGTTAATTGGGATGTAAGTTTAAGTAGAGAAAGCTTAGAGAAAGTGAAGTATTTTAGGTACTTAGGAGAGGACACGGCAGCAAGTGGAACCACGGAAGCAAATGTGAGTCACAGGATTGGGTAGGGGGGCAAAGTTTCTGGGAAGACTTAAGGATGTGTAGTAGGAAAGTTATCTGGAAGGCCAATAATGGATATGTTTGAAGGTATAGTAGTCCCAACAATATTATTTGGATGTGAGGCCTGGTATATAGGTAAGGCTATATGCAGGAGGCTAGATGTGTTCAAAATGAAATGTATGAGGACAGTACATAGTATGAGGTGGTTTTGACTGAGTAAGTCATGAAAGGGTAAGAGAGATGTGTGATAATAAAAAGAGTGTGTTTGAGAGCTGAAGAGAATGTGCTGAAATGTTTTGGACATATGGAATGAATGAGTGAAGAAAAGTTGACAAAGAAGATATGTGCCAGAGGTGGAGGGAACAAGGAGAATGGGGAGACCATATTGGAGATGGAGGGATGGAGTGAAAAAGATTTTCAGTGATTAGGGCATGCATGGAATAGAGTTAGTTGGAACAGTATGTTATACTGGGGTCAATGTACTGTGACTGAAGTAGGGCATGTGGAACATCTGGGGTAAGCCATGGAAGGGTCCATGGGGCCTGACTGTGGATGGGGAGCTGTGGTTTCGGTGCACTACACATGACAGCTCGTGTATGGATGTGAGTGAATGTGTCCTTTCTTTGTCTGTTTCCTGGTGCTACCTTGCTGTCACAAGGGGTGGCAATTGGGTGTGGAGGAAAAGAGAATGGATGAAGGTGAGCAAGTCATGTCTTTCTTAGCAGTGCACTCCTTTCACATTTCAGAAAGTTAAGGCCTCAACACCTTAAAGCCTTGATTACTTGATTCTTCTGTTTCCTCATAACTTAACTTTTCCACTTCTCCATGCTCCTTCCACTCTTACACAAAGATCCCCTCTATTGGTCTCTCCTCACTCATCTTCTTTACATATGCAAACCATTTCAACATACCCTGGTCAGCCTCTCAGTCAGACTATAATCACTATTACACCTCTTCTTGACAATGTCATTTCCTACACAACTAAACCACCTTCACATCAATCCTCTTACTTTCCTTTGCATTCAGAGCCCAAGACATACATGCATACAATAGTGTTGGAACTACTATACCTGCAGTCATACCCATATTTACCCTAAAAGATACTGACCTTTCCTTCCATCCACTTCATGCCCACAAGACCTTTACTCCCATTTCCACCTTGTGACTCACTTCAGCCCACATAATTTCAGCCCCTGTTATGTCCACTCCCTGCTTCTTCGTCTAGGTCCTACCCATTTAAGGTATAGAAATCATCCTTCTCATTCCATGCTGCACTTCACCCTTCTTATATCTCTTTTACCTTTCAACTTCCTTCTGAACAACATTTTTTCTGTATAGGAAGATGAAATGGCTAGAAGCAGAATGGCCTGTGTTGCTTAGATTTTGTTCATATTGCATGAGTATCAACATGTGAAATTCACTGGTCATTAGAAATCTTGCTTGTTTTGCAGGAGACAGCATAAAAGATGCAGATATTGAACTGTTCTATCATTTCTTTCATCTACTGTGTTGTGTCTTTCTTCCTGGTGGGAGGCATCATCTCAGTGTGCAGCTTATAGACAGTAGGGAACAGTTCTACATATGCCATAACAAATAACATCCCACAAACCCTACCTGGCCCCTGGGTTAAACTGGAGTTACAGGGGTCTTAAAAACAGAGTAGTCACTTATACTATACCTTTTCTCTTGTTAGTATTTGCATGGGCTATAGATAAGGCTATGTGGAGGAGGGTGGATGTGTTGGAAATGATATGTTTGGGGACAGTATGTGGTGTAAGAGGGTTTAATTAAGTAATGAAAGGGTAAGATAGATGTGTGGCAACAAAAAGAGTGTGGTTGAGAGAGCTGAAGAGGGTGTGCTGAATGAAAGTTTGGACTTTTGGAGAAAATGAGTGAGGAAAGGTTGACAAAGAGGATGAATGTGTAAGAAGTAGAGGGAACCAGGTGAATGGGGAGACTAAACAGAAATGGAAGGAAGGGATGAAAAAGATTTTGAGCGATCAGGGCTTGAACATGCAAGAGGGTGAAAGGCGTGCATGGGACAGAGCAAATTGGAATGATGTGGTATACTTGGGTCAATGTGTTTTCAGTGGAGTGAACTAGGGCATGTGAAGCATCTGGGGTAAACCATAGAAAGGTCTACGGGCCCTGGTTTTGAGTAGGGAGCTATGGTTTCTGTGCATTACACCTAACAGCTAGAGCATGGATGTGAATGGATATGGCCTTTCTTTGTTTGTTCCTGGCACTACCTTGCTAACACAGGAAATGGTGATCAAGTATGAAAGAAAGAAAAAGAGAAAGAAGTAAATGTTCCTGTTAGTCAGACATTACTGATGCACTGTTAACATAAAGATGAAAAGTTTTGAATATACCTAAATTGTCTTCATGGACGTGTATCCAGGGGCTGTAAAAAAGATATATACCTCAACCATTGTAATGTGAAACTAGTTGTATTTTTTTGTGAAAAAAAGTAGAGTGTACTAATATTAACTTAAAGTCATTTACAGCTGAGGCAGCAGTAACAAGTGATGAACAGCAACTGACTATGGTACAAGGAATTGTAGAGCAGTGTATGAAAAGGGATGTTCTTCTTAATGAGACTTATCTCCAGCTTGTAAAACAGACGACAGACCACCCAGGTGAGAACATAGAATGTGGATAAGAGTCAGTCTAACCATTGAAAGTTCTCTTTACAGTTAATATATAGAACTTATGATTTATGAATGGCTTCTGGTGAATTGAATACAGATACTGCAGGAACTTTTCTGTTCCTGTAGGTGATTTGTTGGTGACCCCCCTTAAGAAAATATGATAGCACCATCTAGAAATAGCTTTGTTCCTTCCATATTAATTTTTAAGTGGCCCTGTGGTGCTCCAAATGTTGATATCTTTGGTTTGATTCTGTCCCCATGTCTTAATCACTCATATATTGTACACGCTTATCCAAATTTTGTTTTTATGGAATATATTGACTTCTTTGTGATATTTTAACAATCTTTTATTCGTTATTCTGTATTGCTCCACTCATTGAAAGTATTTCTTAAGCTCAAATTAATGGGCAAAGTAAGCACATGTATTTATCTCTAGGGAAAGTAATATGTGATCTGAGCAGAATACCAATAGTGAATCTCTTTTTCTCAAAAGTAAATTTCTTCACCTTGAAGTTTATATAGTTTTTGTGTATTAATATGGTTTTTATTTTCCATTTTGTAGCATAACTTTGCATTAATTCCTTTGGGTTATTTTTTTAGGACTGTGTTTTTATTTATTTCATGCATCCTATTCAAGAATATAGTTTGGACCTTAGGAAAAGGAAATTAAGAAACAGTATTATAAAAGGGAGGCAAAAATAAACAATGAAAACTTATAACAGTAGCGTATAGTATAAACGAGGATTAGTATTTATAGAATGCCGTCTTTTTTATGTTCATTGTTTGTATCTTCTTTGCTGTCAGTTTCAATAAGTGATTTTATGATCACCATATAAGGTGATTAAGGTGGTTAAGGACCCATAAGGGCTGGAATTAGTGAAGTTATGTTAGATTCTTAATTATAAATTGTCAAAAAAATTGGAAATGTATATCACCTTGTTACAGCTGTCTTAATACAATAATTTTGATTTCCAGAGTCTTTTATTTGCATAGTGTGTAGTCAATAGTAATGAATGTATTACCTTCTTTAAAGCTTGCATTAATGATATGGTGATCATAATTTGTAATACATACTATAATCCACTGTCTAATTTTTTCCATAGATCCTAACTCCAGGGTTAACCTTAGACACTGGTCCCTGCTGACCCTATTCTGTTCCGTTATACCTCCAACTGACAAGGGGATAAGGAAATACCTGCGTGCACATCTACAACGTTGTGCAACAGATTATGTCTCAGAAGAGGGCAAATATGCTCGCTATGCTGAAAAGGTAAACTGCTGCACTTTAGTTGGTAGGAGGGTCAAAGGGAATGCAGATATGAACTAACAGATGAACTAAGTATGAAGAAGCTCTCAGTAAGTTCCTTCATCCAACTCTTTCTTTATCACCAGTGTTTGGTTAAAGCGCTAAGCAACAGACGACGACAGTGGACACCTTCCAAACAGGAGATACTCTGTACCATAAATCGTAGACCAATTTATGCTCGATTCCACTTTATGGATGGCCAGTTTCACTCCCTTGAGTTTGATGCTTCAGCCACTGCCACTGAGGTTGTGGAACTCATAAGGCATAAAATTGGCTTAAAAAATACAGCAAAAGGTATTGTGCATATTACGTTTGATTTAGTAGATAAAACCTTTTTTAAGCATTTTTCTAGAGTTTGATGAATTATGATTTCTAGCCATCTTAGCAGCAATCAGTATGAGAGTGAAGACATTGGCAGATAACTTTGTAATCTATTGATAAAGGTTAATTAGTGTGAATGTGTTGACATATTTAGTTATTTTTAGATGATACAAGTATTTTTATTTATTTTGCTTTGTCGCTATCTCCCGCGTTAGCGAGGTAGCACAAGGAAACAGACGAAAGAATGGCCCAACCCACCCACATACACATGTATATACATACACGTCCACACACACAAATATACATACCTATACATCTCAACGTATACATATATATACACATACAGACATTTACATATATACACATGTACATAATTCATAGTCTGCCTTTATTCATTCCCATCGCCACCCCACCACATATGAAATAACAACCCCCTCCCCCCTCATGTGTGCGAGGTAGCGCTAGGAAAAGACAACAAAGGCCACATTCGTTCACATTCAGTCTCTAGCTGTCATGTAATAATGCACCGAAACCACAGCTCCCTTTCCACATCCAGGCCCCACAGAACTTTCCATGGTTTACCCCAGACACTTCACATGCCCTGGTTCAATCCATTGACAGCACGTTGACCCCGGTATACCACATCGTTCCAATTCACTCTATTCCTTGCATGCCTTTCACCCTCCTGCATGTTCAGGCCCCAATCACTGAAAATCTTTTTCACTCCATCTTTCCACCTCCAATTTGGTCTTCCATTTCTCCTCGTTCCCTCCACCTCTGACACATATATCCTCCTTGTTAATCTCTCCTCACTCATTCTATCCATGTGACCAAACCATTTGAAAACAACCTCTTCTGCTCTCTCAACCACACTGTTCTATTACTACACATCTCTCTTACCCTTTCATTACTTACTTGATCAGACCACCTCACACCACATATTGTCCTCAAACATCGCATTTCCAGCACATCCACCCTCCTCTGCACAACTCTATCTATTGCCCACGCCTTGCAACCATATAACATTGTTGGAACCACTATTCCTTCAAACATACCCATTTTTGCTTTCAGAGATAATGTTCTCGACTTCCACACATTCTTCAGCGCTCCCAGAACTTTCGCCCCCTCCCCCACCCTATGATTCACTTCTGCTTCCATGGTTCCATCCGCTGCCAAATCCACTCCCAGATATCTAAAACACTTCACTTCCTCCAGTTTTTCTCCATTCAAACTTACCTCCCAATTGACTTGACCCTCAACCCTACTGTACCTAATAACCTTGCTCTTATTCACATTTACTCTCATCTTTCTTCTTTCACACACTTTACCAAACTCATTCACCAGCTTCTGCAGTTTCTCACACGAATCAGCCACCAGTGCTCTATCATCAGCGAACAACAACTGACTCCTTTCCTAAGCTCTCTCATCCACAACAGACTGCATACTTGCCCCACTTTCCAAAACTCTTGCATTCACCTCCCTAACAACTCCATCCATAAACAAATTAAACGACCATGGAGACATCACACACCCCTGCCGCAAACCTACTTTCACTGAGAACCAATCACTTTCCTCTCTTCCTACATGTACACATGCCTTACATCCTCGATAAAATCTTTTCACTGCTTCTAACAACTTGCCTCCCACACCATATATTCTTAATACCTTCCACAGAGCATCTCTGTCAACTCTATCATATGCCTTCTCCAGATCCATAAAATGTTACATACAAATCCATTTGCTTTTCTAAGTATTTCTCACATACATTCTTCAAAGCCTGATCCACACATCCTCTACCACTTCTGAAACCACACTGCTCTTCCCCAGTCTGATGCTCTGTACATGCCTTCACCCTCTCAATCAATACCCTCCCATGTAATTTCCCAGGAATACTCAACAAATTTATACCTTTGTAATTTGAGCACTCACTTTTATCCCCTTTGCCTTTGTACAATGGCACTATGCAAGCATTCCGCCAATCCTCAGGCACCTCACCATGAGTCATGCATACATTAGATAACCTTACCAACCAGTCAACAATAAAGTCACCCCCTTTTTGTATAAATTCCACTGCAATACCATCCAAACCCGCTGCCTTGCCGGCTTTCATCTTCCACAAAGCTTTTACTACCTCTTCTCTGTTTACCAAATCATTCTCCCTAACCCTCTCACTTTGCACACCACCTCGACCAAAACACCCTATATCTGCCACTCTGTCATCAAACACATTCAACAAACCTTCAAAATACTCACTCTATCTCCTTCTCTATCTCCTTCCTCGCGTGTCGTAGAAAGCGACTAGAGGGGACGGGAGCGGGGGGCCGGAAATCCTCCCCTCCTTGTATTAACTTTCTAAAATGGGAAACAGAAGAAGGAGTCACGCGGGGAGTGATCATCCTCCTCGAAGGCTCAGAGTGGGGTGCCTAAATGTGTGTGGATGTAACCAAGATGTGAAAAAAGGAGAGATAGGTAGTATGTTTGAGGAAAGGAACCTGGATGTTTTGGCTCTGAGTGAAACGAAGCTCAAGGGTAAAGGGGAAGAGTGGTTTGGAAATGTCTGGGGAGTGAAGTCAGGGGTTAGTGAGAGGACAAGAGCAAGGGAAGGAGTAGCAATACTCCTGAAACAGGAGTTGTGGGAGTATGTGATAGAATGTAAGAAAGTAAATTCTCGATTAATATGGGTAAAATTGAAAGTTGATGGAGAGAGGTGGGTGATTATTGGTGCATATGCACCTGGGCATGAGAAGAAAGATCATGAGAGGCAAGTGTTTTGGGAGCAGCTGAATGAGTGTGTTAGCGGTTTTGATGCACGAGACCGGGTTATAGTGATGGGTGATTTGAATGCAAAGGTGAGTAATGTGGCAGTTGAGGGAATAATTGGTATGCATGGGGTGTTCAGTGTTGTAAATGGAAATGGTGAAGAGCTTGTAGATTTATGTGCTGAAAAAGGATTGATGATTGGGAATACCTGGTTTAAAAAGCGAGATATACATAAGTATACTTATGTAAGTAGGAAGGATGGCCAGAGAGCGTTATTGGATTACGTGTTAATTGACAGGCGTGCGAAAGAGAGACTTTTGGATGTTAATGTGCTGAGAGGTGCAACTGGAGGGATGTCTGATCATTATCTTGTGGAGGCTAAGGTGAAGATTAGTATGGGTTTTCAGAAAAGAGGAGTGAATGTTGGGGTGAAGAAGGTGGTGAGAGTAAGTGAGCTTGGGAAGGAGACCTGTGTGGGGAAGTACCAGGAGAGACTGTGTACAGAATGGAAAAAGGTGAGAACAATGGAAGTAAGGGGAGTGGGGGAGGAATGGGATGTATTTAGGGAATCAGTGATGGATTGCGCAAAAGATGCTTGTGGCATGAGAAGAGTGGGAGGTGGGCTGTTTAGAAAGGGTAGTGAGTGGTGGGATGAAGAAGTAAGAGTATTAGTGAAAGAGAAGAGAGAGGCATTTGGACGATTTTTGCAGGGAAAAAATGCAATTGAGTGGGAGAAGTATAAAAGAAAGAGACAGGAGGTCAAGAGAAAGGTGCAAGAGGTAAAAAAAAGGGCAAATGAGAGTTGGGGTGAGAGACTATCAGTAAATTTTAGGGAGAATAAAAAGATGTTCTGGAAGGAGGTAAATAGGGTGCGTAAGACAAGGGAGCAAATGGGAACTTCAGTGAAGGGCGTAAATGGGGAGGTGATAACAAGTAGTGGTGATGTGAGAAGGAGATGGAATGAGTATTTTGAAGGTTTGTTGAATGTGTCTGATGACAGAGTGGCAGATATAGGGTGTTTTGGTCGAGGTGGTGTGCAAAGTGAGAGGGTTAGGGAAAATGATTTGGTAAACAGAGAAGAGGTAGTAAAAGCTTTGCGAAAGATGAAAGCCGGTAAGGCAGCAGGTTTGGATGGTATTGCAGTGGAATTTATTAAAAAAGGGGGTGACTGTATTGTTGACTGGTTGGTAAGGTTATTTAATGTATGTATGACTCATGGTGAGGTGCCTGAGGATTGGTGGAATGCGTGCATAGTGCCATTGTACAAAGGCAAAGGGGATAAGAGTGAGTGCTCAAATTACAGAGGTATAAGTTTGTTGAGTATTCCTGGTAAATTATATGGGAGGGTATTGATTGAGAGGGTGAAGGCATGTACAGAGCATCAGATTGGGGAAGAGCAGTGCGGTTTCAGAAGTGGTAGAGGATGTGTGGATCAGGTGTTTGCTTTGAAGAATGTATGTGAGAAATACTTAGAAAAGCAAATGGATTTGTATGTAGCATTTATGGATCTGGAGAAGGCATATGATAGAGTTGATAGAGATGCTCTGTGGAAGGTATTAAGAATATATGGTGTGGGAGGCAAGTTGTTAGAAGCAGTGAAAAGTTTTTATCGAGGATGTAAGGCATGTGTACGTGTAGGAAGAGAGGAAAGTGATTGGTTCTCAGTGAATGTAGGTTTGCGGCAGGGGTGTGTGATGTCTCCATGGTTGTTTAATTTGTTTATGGATGGGGTTGTTAGGGAAGTAAATGCAAGAGTCCTGGAAAGAGGGGCAAGTATGAAGTCTGTTGGGGATGAGAGAGCTTGGGAAGTGAGTCAGTTGTTGTTCGCTGATGATACAGCGCTGGTGGCTGATTCATGTGAGAAACTGCAGAAGCTGGTGACTGAGTTTGGTAAAGTGTGTGGAAGAAGAAAGTTAAGAGTAACTGTGAATAAGAGCAAGGTTATTAGGTACAGTAGGGTTGAGGGTCAAGTCAATTGGGAGGTGAGTTTGAATGGAGAAAAACTGGAGGAAGTGAAGTGTTTTATATATCTGGGAGTGGATCTGGCAGCGGATGGAACCATGGAAGCGGAAGTGGATCATAGGGTGGGGGAGGGGGCGAAAATTTTGGGAGCCTTGAAAAATGTGTGGAAGTCGAGAACATTATCTCGGAAAGCAAAAATGGGTATGTTTGAAGGAATAGTGGTTCCAACAATGTTGTATGGTTGCGAGGCGTGGGCTATGGATAGAGTTGTGCGCAGGAGGATGGATGTGCTGGAAATGAGATGTTTGAGGACAATGTGTGGTGTGAGGTGGTTTGATCGAGTAAGTAACGTAAGGGTAAGAGAGATGTGTGGAAATAAAAAGAGCGTGGTTGAGAGAGCAGAAGAGGGTGTTTTGAAATGGTTTGGGCACATGGAGAGAATGAGTGAGGAAAGATTGACCAAGAGGATATATGTGTCGGAGGTGGAGGGAACGAGGAGAAGAGGGAGACCAAATTGGAGGTGGAAAGATGGAGTGAAAAAGATTTTGTGTGATCGGGGCCTGAACATGCAGGAGGGTGAAAGGAGGGCAAGGAATAGAGTGAATTGGAGCGATGTGGTATACAGGGGTTGACGTGCTGTCAGTGGATTGAATCAAGGCATGTGAAGCGTCTGGGGTAAACCATGGAAAGCTGTGTAGGTATGTATATTTGCGTGTGTGGACGTGTGTATGTACATGTGTATGGGGGGGGGTTGGGCCATTTCTTTCGTCTGTTTCCTTGCGCTACCTCGCAAACGCGGGAGACAGCGACAAAGAATAAAAAAAAAAAAAAAAAAAAAATCTCCTTCTCACATCACCACTACTTGTTATCACCTCCCCATAAGCCCCCTTCACTGATGTTCCCATTTGTTCCCTTGTCTTATGTACTTTATTCACCTCCTTCCAAAACATCTTTTTATTTTACCTAAAATTTAATGATACTCTTTCACCACAACTCTCATTTGCCCTCTTTTTCACCTCTTGCACCTTTTTCTTGACCTTCTGCCTCTTTCTTTTATACATCTCCCACTCATTTGCATTATTTCCCTGCAAAAATCGTCCAAATGCCTCTGTCTTCTCTTTCACTAATAATCTTACTTCTTCATCCCACCACTCACTACCCTTTCTAATCTGCCCACCTCCCATGCTTCTCATGCCACAGGCATCTTTTGTGCAAGCCATCACTGCTTCCCTAGATACATCCCATTCCTCCCCCACTCCCCTTACCTCCTTTATTCTCACCTTTTTCCATTCTGTACTCAGTCTCTCCTGGTACTTCCTCACATAAGTCTCCTTCCCAAGCTCACTTACTCTCACCACTCTCTTCACCCCAACATTCTCTCTTCTTTTCTGAAAACCTCTACAGATCTTCACCTTTGCCTCCACAAGATAATGATCAGATATCCCTCCAGTTGCACCTCTCAGCGCATTAACATCCAAAAGTCTCTCTTTTGCATGCCTATCAATTAACAGGTAATCCAATAATGCTCTCTGGCGACCTCTCCTACTTACATACGTATACTTATGTGTATCTCTCTTTTTAAACCAGGTATTCCCAATCACTATTCCTTTTTCAACACATAAATCTACAAGCTCTTCACCATTTCCATTTACAACACTGAACACCCCATATACACCAATTATTCCCTCAACTGCCACATTACTCATCTTTGCATTCAAATCACCCATCACTATAACCTGGTCTCTTGCATCAAAACTGCTAACACACTCACTCAGCTGCTCCCAAAACACTTGCCTCTCATGATCTTTTTTCTCATGCCCAGGTGCATATGCACCAATTATCACCCTTCTCTCTCTATCAGCTTTCAGTTTTACCCATATCAATCTAGAGTTTACTTTCTTACACTCTATCTTATTCTCCCACCACTCCTGTTTCAGGAGTAGTGCTACTCCTTCCCTTGCTCTTGTCCTCTCACTAACCCCTGACTCTACTCCCAAGACATTCCCATACCACTCTTCCCCTTTACCCTTGAGCTTCGTTTCACTCAGAGCCAAAACATCCAGGTTCCTTTCCTCAAACATGCTACCTATCTCTCCTTTTTTCTCATCTTGGTTACATCCACACACATTTAGACACCCCAATCTGAGCCTTCGAGGAGGATGAGCACTCCCTGCGTGACTCCTTCTTCTGTTTCCCATTTTAGAAAGTTAAAATACAAGGAGGGGAGGGTTTCCAGCCCCCCCACTCCTGTCCCCTTTAGTTGCCTTCTACGACACGTGAGGAATGCATGGGAAGTATTCTTTCTCCCCTATTCCCGGGGATACAAGTATGGGAAACAAAATGAAAAATTGAATGATTTAATAATGAAGAGATTGAACAGCAAATCTTCTCATCTTAGTATTTGCCAACTTTTCAGACAATACAAGTGTTTATTCTTTCTGATATCAGTTATACATCTCCATATTGCTAAAATTGAATATAATGTATTTCAGCCAAAGAATCAATCAGTGTCCTTGCCATTTGATATGGGTATATTAGCTCTTGTATGAAAAATAGTAATTGTATGATTATATTAGGTACACCACTGGCATAGTCTGTAGTGGTTCTTCTCTTGCACACTTTTATCCTTTTCAAAATAATTTCTCACTGGCTTGTTTTTCCTATGATTAAATGTGTGCTTTTAACAAATGTAGCTGGCACTGAAACTTAATTTTTTTTTTTTTTTTTCATACTATTCGCTATTTCCCGCGATAGCGAGGTAGCGTTAAGAACAGAGGACTGGGCCTTTGAGGGAATATCCTCACCTGGACCTCTTCTCTGTTCCTTCTTTTGGAAAATTAAAAAAAAAAAAAAAACGAGAGGGGAGGATTTCCAGCCCCCCGCTCCCTTCCCTTTTAGTTGCCTTCTACGACACGCAGGGAACACGTGGGAAGCACTCTCTCTCCCCTATCCCCAGGGAATATATACATATATATATATATATATATATATATACATACACAGGGTGCCAAAAAACGATAGGTACAAAATTTGACAGCAGACAGGGAAACTTAATGCAGGTAACAAATACATATACTGAAAGTGTCCTGTGCAGGTTTCTGTTGTACTGTAGCTTGGTGTGTTCTTCCCAGACAGCATCTATTATCATTTTAAGGTAGCATATATTTTTTCATGCAAATCGCTTAACTTTCACCCATATAGTTCTGTTAAGCTACTTTAGCTGTATAAGCAAGATCAGTTAACACAAAAATATACTGCAGGTATACTTACCTGCAGTATTTTTTTGTGTTAATTGATCTTGCTTATACAGCTAAAGTAGCTTAACAAAACTATATGGGTGAAAGTTAAGTGATTTGCTTGAAAAAATATATGCTACCTTAAAATGATAATAGATCCATACAAAAAACATAACTGTAATGGGTCATAAGGGGTACTTTGACAAAACTACTCAAAAACAACGTTTTAATCATATGCTTCTGTTATGCCCTTGGAGCCTATCCCTGACATCCAGCTACCAGTCCCATATTGTTGTTGAGTTGGTGAGGATGAACTTAATTTCAATACAAAATTTAACTGTGAACACATTTAACCTTCTCCACAGGTTGCCTCAATATTTTCTTGAATAATAATATTCATTATTGTGTTTAAACTGATAATCGTCATATAATTCTGACAGTTGTTAAAATTTTTTTATTAATTTTCTTGTCGTTAGGTTAATAACACTAGTCCCACCATGATGATCTTTGGGGCGAACAATTTTTGCTTTTTACCGATCATGACAGTGACATATTTTGAAAAATAGTTGTTTAAATTGTTTATGAATGGGGTGGTTAGGGAGGTAAATGCAAGATTTGAGTGAGATACTACAGAATTTGGTGACTGAATTTGGAAAGGTGAGTGAAAGAAGAAAGTTGAGAGTAAATGTGAATAAGATTAAGGTTATTAGGTTCAGCAGGATAGAGGGACAAGTTAGTTGAGATGTGAGTTATAGTGGAGAAAAATTGGAGGAAGTGAAGTGTTTTAGATATCTGGTAGTGAACTCAGCAGTGAATGGAACCATGCAAGTGAGTCATTGGGTAGGGAGGGGGCAAAGGTTCTGGGAGCATTGAAGAATGTGCTGAAAAAGAGAACGTCATCTCGGAGAGCAAAAATGGGTATGTTTGAAGGAATAGTAGTTCCAACAATATTATATGGTTGTGAGGCATGGGCTATAGATAGGGTTATAGGATGAGGGTGGATGTGTTGGAAATGAAATGTTTGAGGACAATAATTGGTGTGAGGATGATATATGTGTCAGAGGTGGAGGGAAGAAGAAGCAGAAGACCAGATTGGAGGTGGAAGGATGGAGCAAAAAAGATGAGCAATCAGGGCCTCAGCATACAGGAGGGTGAGAGATGTGCAAGGTATAGAGTGAATTGGAATAATTTGGTACACCAGGGTCAGCATGCTGTCAATGGGCTGAACCAGGGCATGTGAAATGTCTGGGGTATCTAGGTTGTGGCAGGTAGGGCAGGTGCCCTGGGCACCACTGGAAGTAGGGTGCCACTCAACAGGTTTGTTTTTGACATGTGCTACCCGATTGACATTCTCAATGGTTTGCTTTTGTGAGAGTAAAAAGAAACTCGCCTACTTTTTAACTAAAGTAATATTTTGCTACTATCAGTTGCATTATCGCTTCTACAGTACAATTTTGATCAAATACGTCTTTAACTATGTTTTTAGGAGTTTATGTAAATTTAAGTTTGGCCTACCTCTTCAGCAGTTTATAATTACACAGTTTATAGTATACACTGTATATATAAGAGGGTGGTGAGAGTAAGTGAGCTTGAGAAGGAGACCTGTGTGAGGAAGTACCAGGAGAGACTGAGTACAGAATGGAAAAAGGTGAGAACAATGGAAGTAAGGGGAGTGGGGGAGGAATGGGATGTATTTAGGGAATCAGTGATGGATTGCGCAAAAGATGCTTGTGGCATGAGAAGAGTGGGAGGTGGGTTGATTAGAAAGGGTAGTGAGTGGTGGGATGAAGAAGTAAGAGTATTAGTGAAAGAGAAGAGAGAGGCATTTGGACGATTTTTGCAGGAAAAAAATGCAATTGAGTGGGAGATGTATAAAAGAAAGAGACAGGAGGTCAAGAGAAAGGTGCAAGAGGTGAAAAAAAGGGCAAATGAGATTTGGTGTGAGAGAGTATCATTAAATTTTAGGGAGAATAAAAAGATGTTCTGGAAGGAGGTAAATAAAGTGCGTAAGACAAGGGAGCAAATGGGAACTTCAGTGAAGGGCGCAAATGGGGAGGTGATAACAAGTAGTGGTGATGTGAGAAGGAGATGGAGTGAGTATTTTGAAGGTTTGTTGAATGTGTTTGATGATAGAGTGGCAGATATAGGGTGTTTTGGTCGAGGTGGTGTGCAAAGTGCGAGGGTTAGGGAAAATGATTTGGTAAACAGAGAAGAGGTAGTGAAAGCTTTGCGGAAGATGAAAGCCGGCAAGGCAGCAGGCTTGGATGGTATTGCAGTGGAATTTATTAAAAAAGGGGGTGATTGTATTGTTGACTGGTTGGTAAGGTTATTTAATGTATGTATGACTCATGGTGAGGTGCCTGAGGATTGGCGGAATGCGTGCATAGTGCCATTGTACAAAGGCAAAGGGGATAAGAGTGAATGCTCAAATTACAGAGGTATAAGTTTGTTGAGTATTCCTGGTAAATTACATGGGAGGGTATTGATTGAGAGGGTGAAGGCATGTACAGAGCATCAGATTGGGGAAGAGCAGTGTGGTTTCAGAAGTGGTAGAGGATGTGTGGATCAGGTGTTTGCCTTGAAGAATGTATGTGAGAAATACTTAGAAAAGCAAATGGATTTGTATGTAGCATTTATGGATCTGGAGAAGGCATATGATAGAGTTGATAGAGATGCTCTGTGGAAGGTATTGAGAATATATGGTGTGGGAGGAAAGTTGTTAGAAGCAGTGAAAAATTTTTATCGAGGATGTAAGGCATGTGTACGTGTAGGAAGAGAGGAAAGTGATTGGTTCTCAGTGAATGTAGGTTTGCGGCAGGGGTGTGTGATGTCTCCATGGTTGTTTAATTTGTTTATGGATGGGGTTGTTAGGGAGGTAAATGCAAGAGTCTTGGAAAGAGGGGCAAGTATGAAGTCTGTTGGGGATGAGAGAGCTTGGGAAGTGAGTCAGTTGTTGTTCGCTGATGATACAGCGCTGGTGGCTGATTCATGTGAGAAACTGCAGAAGCTGGTGACTGAGTTTGGTAAAGTGTGTGGAAGAAGAAAGTTAAGAGTAAATGTGAATAAGAGCAAGGTTATTAGGTACAGTAGGGTTGAGGGTCAAGTCAATTGGGAGGTGAGTTTGAATGGAGAAAAACTGGAGGAAGTGAAGTGTTTTAGATATCTGGGAGTGGATCTGGCAGCGGATGGAACCATGGAAGCGGAAGTGGATCATAGGGTGGGGGAGGGGGTGAAAATTCTGGGGGCCTTGAAGAATGTGTGGAAGTCGAGAACATTATCTCGGAAAGCAAAAATGGGTATGTTTGAAGGAATAGTGGTTCCAACAATGTTGTATGGTTGCGAGGCGTGGGCTATGGATAGAGTTGTGCGCAGGAGGATGGATGTGCTGGAAATGAGATGTTTGAGGACAATGTGTGGTGTGAGGTGGTTTGATCGAGTGAGTAACGTAAGGGTAAGAGAGATGTGTGGAAATAAAAAGAGCGTAGTTGAGAGAGCAGAAGAGGATGTTTTGAAGTGGTTTGGACACATGGAGAGGATGAGTGAGGAAAGATTGACCAAGAGAATATATGTGTCGGAGGTGGAGGGAGCAAGGAGAAGAGGGAGACCAAATTGGAGGTGGAAAGATGGAGTGAAAAAGATTTTGTGTGATCGGGGCCTGAACATGCAGGAGGGTGAAAGGAGGGCAAGGAATAGAGTGAATTGGAGCGATGTGGTATACCGGGGTTGACGTGCTGTCAGTGGATTGAATCAAGGCATGTGAAGCGTCTGGGGTAAACCATGGAAAGCTGTGTAGGTATGTATATTTGCGTGTGTGGACGTATGTATATACATGTGTATGGGGGGGGGTTGGGCCATTTCTTTCGTCTGTTTCCTTGCGCTACCTCGCAAACGCGGGAGACAGCGACAAAGTATAAAAAAAAAAAAAAAAAATATATTTATATACATCCAATGTATGTATATTTTTAATCTAGCCAAGGGCACAGTTTCAGTGATTGCCATAGGTGCTATTTCCCCTAGATATGCCCCTGAGTAGTTAGGGGTATTTTTTAGCTCAAAATACTTTTTGTTTCAAAACTGAAAGATAAGATATTCAAACACGTCTGTACTTGAAATAATCATGGAAAATATATCATAATGCTCTCAGTTACCGATACATATTCAGTAAATATGATGCAAAGGGACAGAAATATTTTAAAATTGACTTCATTTAACAGCTTGAGTGTCATTAAGAGGACTAAACGTTATTTTAACACCAGATTTGTATTCAGCATGAAGACTACTTCTTATAATGAGTTTATAAAGGAAATCTTTTGTTCCAAGATTGAAATATAAGATATTCAAACACTTCTATACTTGAAATAATCATGAAAAATATAATGATATCAGTTACCGATACATACTCAGTAAATACAACGCTAAGTAACAGAAATATTTTAAAATTGACTTCATTTAACAGCTTAATTGAGTGTCATTAAGAGGACTTAACATTATTTTAACACCAGATTTGTATTCAGCATAAGAAATGCTTCTTATGATGTGTTTTTAAAGGAAATCTATTTTTCTGAGCAAAGTACTAAAAAATTGATAATTGATAATTCAGGGTTTTTTTTTAGCTCCAAAAACCTTTTGTTTCAAAATTGAAAGATAAGATATTCAAACACTTCTATACTTGAAATAATCATGAAAAATATATCATAATGCTCTCAGTACCCGATACATACTCAGTAAATACAATACAAAGGAACAGAAAACATTTTAAAATTGACTTCATTTAACAGCTTAACTGAATGTCATAAAGACAACTAAATGTAATTTTAACACCAGATTTGTATTCAGCGTGAAAAATACTTCTTATGATAATTTTTAAAGGAAATTTATTTTTCTGAGAAAAGTACCAAAAATTAAAGTAATAATTCAGGATAGCTCAAAAAACTTTGTTTCAAAATTGAAAGATAAGATATTCAAATACTTCTTTACTTAAAACAATCATGGAAAATATGTCATAATGCTCTCATTTATTGATACATACCCAGTAAATACAACGCAAAGAAGAAAATATCTCAAAAATCTTCATTTAACAACTTAATTGAGTGTCATAAAGACAACTATATGATATTATAACACCAGATTTGTATTCAGCATTAAAAAGACTTCTTATAACAAGTTTTTAAAGGAAATATGTTTTTCTGAGAAAAATACCAAAAATTGAAGGTAATAGTTCAGGGTAATTTTTAGCTCCAAAAACATTTTAAAATTGACTTCAATTAACAGCTTAATTGAATGTCATAAAGACGACTAAATGATATTCTAACACTATTATTATTATTTTTTTATTATACTTTGTCGCTGTCTACCGCGTTTGCGAGGTAGCGCAAGGAAACAGACGAAAGAAATGGCCCAACCCCCCCCCATACACATGTATATACATACGTCCACACACGCAAATATACATACCTACACAGCTTTCCATGGTTTACCCCAGACGCTTCACATGCCTTGATTCAATCCACTGACAGCACGTCAACCCCGGTATACCACATCGCTCCAATTCACTCTATTCCTTGCCCTCCTTTCACCCTCCTGCATGTTCAGGCCCCGATCACACAAAATCTTTTTCACTCCATCTTTCCACCTCCAATTTGGTCTCCCTCTTCTCCTCGTTCCCTCCACCTCCGACACATATATCCTCTTGGTCAATCTTTCCTCACTCATTCTCTCCATGTGCCCAAACCACTTCAAAACACCCTCTTCTGCTCTCTCAACCACGCTCTTTTTATTTCCACACATCTCTCTTACCCTTAAGTTACTCACTCGATCAAACCACCTCACACCACACATTGTCCTCAAACATCTCATTTCCAGCACATCCATCCTCCTGCGCACAACTCCATCCATAGCCCACGCCTCGCAACCATACAACATTGTTGGAACCACTATTCCTTCAAACATACCCATTTTTGCTTTCCGAGATAATGTTCTCGACTTCCACACATTCTTCAAGGCCCCCAGAATTTTCGCCCCCTCCCCCACCCTATGATCCACTTCCGCTTCCATGGTTCCATCCGCTGCCAGATCCACTCCCAGATATCTAAAACACTTCACTTCCTCCAGTTTTTCTCCATTCAAACTCACCTCCCAATTGACTTGACCCTCAACCCTACTGTACCTAATAACCTTGCTCTTATTCACATTTACTCTTAACTTTCTTCTTCCACACACTTTACCAAACTCAGTCACCAGCTTCTGCAGTTTCTAACATGAATCAGCCACCAGCGCTGTATCATCAGCGAACAACAACTGACTCACTTCCCAAGCTCTCTCATCCCCAACAGACTTCATACTTGCCCCTCTTTCCAAAACTCTTGCATTTACCTCCCTAACAACCCCATCCATAAACAAATTAAACAACCATGGAGACATCACACACCCCTGCCGCAAACCTACATTCACTGAGAACCAATCACTTTCCTCTCTTCCTACACGTACACATGCCTTACATCCTCGATAAAAACTTTTCACTGCTTCTAACAACTTTCCTCCCACACCATATATTCTTAATACCTTCCACAGAGCATCTCTATCAACTCTATCATATGCCTTCTCCAGATCCATAAATGCTACATACAAATCCATTTGCTTTTCTAAGTATTTCTCACATACATTCTTCAAGGCAAACACCTGATCCACACATCCTCTACCACTTCTGAAACCACACTGCTCTTCCCCAATCTGATGCTCTGTACATGCCTTCACCCTCTCAATCAATACCCTCCCATATAATTTACCAGGAATACTCAACAAACTTATACCTCTGTAATTTGAGCACTCACTCTTATCCCCTTTGCCTTTGTACAATGGCACTATGCACGCATTCCGCCAATCCTCAGGCACCTCACCATGAGTCATACATACATTAAATAACCTTACCAACCAGTCAACAATACAGTCACCCCCTTTTTTAATAAATTCCACTGCAATACCATCCAAACCTGCTGCCTTGCCGGCTTTCATCTTCCGCAAAGCTTTCACTACCTCTTCTCTGTTTACCAAATCATTTTCCCTAACCCTCTCACTTTGCACACCACCTCGACCAAAACACCCTATATCTGCCACTCTATCATCAAACACATTCAACAAACCTTCAAAATACTCACTCCATCTCCTTCTCACATCACCACTACTTGTTATCACCTCCCCATTTGCGCCCTTCACTGAAGTTCCCATTTGCTCCCTTGTCTTACGCACTTTATTTACCTCCTTCCAGAACATCTTTTTATTCTCCCTAAAATTTAATGATACTCTCTCACCCCAACTCTCATTTGCCCTTTTTTTCACCTCTTGCACCTTTCTCTTGACCTCCTGTCTCTTTCTTTTATACATCTCCCACTCAATTGCATTTTTTCCCTGCAAAAATCGTCCAAATGCCTCTCTCTTCTCTTTCACTAATACTCTTACTTCTTCATCCCACCACTCACTACCCTTTCTAATCAACCCACCTCCCAATCTTCTCATGCCACAAGCATCTTTTGCGCAATCCATCACTGATTCCCTAAATACATCCCATTCCTCCCCCACTCCCCTTACTCCCATTGTTCTCACCTTTTTCCATTCTGTACTCAGTCTCTCCTGGTACTTCCTCACACAGGTCTCCTTCCCAAGCTCACTTACTCTCACCACCCTCTTCACCCTAACATTCACTCTTCTTTTCTGAAAACCCATACAAATCTTCACCTTAGCCTCCACAAGATATTCTAACACATTATTGTCATTATGACAACTGAACAAAACTTTAACACCATATTTGTATTCAACGTGAAAAATATTTCTTATAAGTTTTTAAAGGCAATCTATTTTTATGAGAAAAATACCAAGACTTGAAGGTAATAATATTCAGGGTATTTTTTGGCACCTAAATACATCCCATTCCTCCCCCACTCCCCTTATGTCCTTTGCTCTCACCTTTTTCCATTCTGCACTCAGTCTCTTCTGGTACTTCCTCACACCACTCTCTTCACCCCAACACTCTCTCTTCTTTTCTGAAAACCTCTACAAATCTTCACCTTCACCTCCACAAGATAATGGTCAGACATCCCTCCAGTTGCACTTCTCAGCACAATAACATCCAAAAGTCTCTCTTTCACAGGCCTATCGATTAACACCTAATCCATTAATGATCTCTGGCCATCTCTCCTACTTACATACGTATACTTACATATATCTATCTTTTTAAATCAGGTATTCCCAATCACTATTCCTTTTTCAACACACAAATCTACAAGCTCTTTGCCATTTCCATTTACAACACTGAACACCCCTTGTACACCAATTATTCCCTCAACTGCCACATTACTCACCTTTGCATTGAAATCACCCATCACTATAACCTAGTCTCATGCATCAAGACTGCTAACACACTCACTCAGCTGCTCCCAAAACACTTGCCTCTCATGATCCTTCTTCTCATACCCAGGTGCATAGGCACCAATAATCACCCATCTGTCTCCATCCACTTTCAGTTTTACCCATATCAATCTAGAGTTTATTTTCTTACACTCTATCACATCCTCCCACCACTCCTGTTTCAGGAGTAGTGCTACTCCTTCCCTTGCTCCTTCCTTTGTTCTTGTCCTCTCACCAACCCCTGACTTTACTCCCAAAACATTCCCAAACCACTCTCCCCTATTACCCTTGAGCTTCGTTTCACTCAGAACCAAAACATCTGGGTTCCTCTCCACAAACATACTACCTATCTCCCCTTTTTTCTCATCTTGGTTACATCCACACACATTTAGACACCCCAATATGAGCCTTCGAGGAGGATGAGCACTCCCCGTGTGACTCCTTCTTCTGTTTCCCTTTTTAGAAAGTTGAAATACAAGGAGGGGAGGGTTTCTAGCCCCCCGTTCCCATCCCCTTTGGTTGCCTTCTACGACACGTGGGCAATGTGTGGGAAGGATTCTTTCTCCCCTATCCGCTGTCTGTCTATGTGTATCTGTGATGCTTGTTCCTGACTGGAAATCCCTCAAGAGTGTAGCCATGGCAAAAGTGTCTCTATAATTAGTGAACTCCAGTCCTGCCTCTTTGGCTTTCATGCCTCACCCTTAACAGGCCAGTGGCAGAGGGTAACTCTCGTGCAGTGTTTGCAGAGGCTCCTACATACTATTCCTAGTGCCTACTTCTACCTGATGTTCTAGCTTATTTTTCCTACCTACTACTTCTACTTGATGTTCCTGCCTAAATTTTCCTCTCTTCTACTTCAATCTATTGATCCTACCATGTTGCCAAAAGGCAAGGCTAGTACATAGTACTCACTGCAAGAAAATCTAAAGTTTCGAAGAATGACCTGTGTAAGTTAGGCATTGTCAAGTGTTATGTATGGCAATGAGAGATTGTATGTTTATGGACAGAACACCAGAAATCCACATGTAGGGTGAGGCTGAAAGAAAAGACAACTACCAGGCTCATAGGAGTGCGCCTTGACAACCACTGAAGTGATGGCTCATTACACAGCTGTTAGTAACCCTCCCAGTACCCAGGTGGGTAGTGTTGGCAATATTCCTCCCTGGTAGTTGGCTGCATACCCAGTAAACCTGCCTGTTCTCATATCTATATCCCCCATTTCATTAGTGCATGCAAATGGCTCATGAGCAACAGAATGTACATTGTTGTATTACTTCCTGAGTTAAAGTGAATTTACTGTCATTTTTTTTATGTACCTGTGTAATTCTTACAATATTGTACAGTGGGGTAAGATGGTGAACTTATCAATGTATGGGGTTGAGAAATCAAGATGTAGACCAATAATTCCCATCTGGTAGTATGAAAGAGGCAACCAGATGATATGTTGTCTTATTCATTGAAGTTTCAGTCCAAATTAAAAAAGGATTATGAAAAAATTTTGATATTAAGGCATGTACTGTATTCTACTTACATTTCTTTTTGGCAAGTAATGCCATAAATGCAAAATTTATCGAAGATCAAAGTAGTTTACTTATTTAAACAGGGATTTTCATCCTTGGGATAGGGGAAAAGAATGAATACCTATATATTTCCTGCATGTCACAGAAGACAAATAAAGAGAGTTAGCAGTGGGGGCAGAAAATCTTCCCTTTCATGTTATCACTTTCTATCGGTAAGAGCAAATGGAGCAAATCCAGTATTTTTCCTTGAAGGATTGGTTCCTGATGCTACCCCTTTGTGGTAGCAAGGGCAAGCACATAAAAACAGAAGGTATAAATGGAGTGGATAAAAGTCAAGTTAAAAGTATGCAAGTCGGAAAGGTTGAGTACCATGGATTTAGATCATTCACTAAACACATTCCCAGTTTTCTCTTTAAGTACTTTGTAAATTCTCACTACCTGCTTTTGCTACATGCAGATAGCATAGAAATCCCACAAAATACTGGCATCATAACAGTCCCACAAATGAAAACAGGAAATATGATGACTTTCAACCCCATATTGAGATGGAGCTGTGGTGAAGTTGTGATTGGATTCCTTTTCTTTATTGCTTATTTGGAAATTTACGTTGATAACCAAGGATAATGGTTGTAAAGACTTGGGAAATCAAGGTTAGATTAGATTATTTGTATTATAAGTTACTGTTATTGAAAAGTGAGTAAATGGCAGAACTTTAATGCTTTTGGTGAACATATGATAATTTTAGCATCCCCAGTGTGTAATTTCTTTTATGAAACAGTGCACAAAACCTTTACAAAAATTTTTTTTATGAATTATGAATAAACTGTTTCTGGTTTAGGAAAACATTATTTACAGTTTTGGCCAGTTACTGAAGCCTCCAGGCAGCTCCAGTGAATCATGGTTTATTTGATTTGTCTGTGGATGGCCAACAGACCTGACATTTTACATGGAATTCAACTTGTGGTGGGAAAGTACTTTGTTCTAATTAGGACAGTAGCCTCCTACAACACTTGCCTCATTTGAGGACTATCACACAGAAAGTGTTAGGAATGATACAAAAATAGTTAATCCATCAAGTTGCAGGGTCTGGTAGAAGGAATAGCATGTCAATTATTGGCTAACTGAGTGTAGTCATTTGAAAAGCTGTGAAGGGTTGTTGCAGTTGGAAATGTGTGGAAATATGCCAAAAAGGTGGTATATAAACAAATCTGAGCTTTTATTACCAAGATGTACAGTGGTGGGTGTCTTTAAGATAGATAATGGAGTTATAAATTTTGATAATATATAGATAGTTAGATTAGTTTGTTATATATTATCTTTTTAGGTTATGCAATATATGAGATGTTGGGAACAACTGAAAGATGTATATTAGCAGAGGAAGTCTTAGCAGATGTTATGTCAAGATGGGAACGCTATCGTCAGTCTGCTGCAGCCACTCAGCACCATAATCACCATATCTTCCTCTTCAAGGTATGTACAAAGGGAAATGAAAGATGCTCTGTAGTGGTTTCTACCTTGTGGATCTTGTTATAATGACTGATCTTGATATATTCCCTTATTTGAGTCCACACTAGATTGTAGTATAATTTGGCTTTGTTATTGTTTGATGGCAGGTTTGTCCTAGTTTTTCTGTCTATTTTCTCTATCTTTTTTGAATACCTCTGTTTAAACCCTTCTCCCTCAGAGTATATTTTATACAGTTGTGAAAATGCTGATGATTGTGATGGTGTTGAAAAGGAGCATATATTGGACAGAAGTAAACTGTATAGTGTATAGATACAGGTACACCACCAATTTTCTGGCACTCTAGGTTCCAAAGCCTTGCTGGATTAACCATTTTGCCGGACCATCAGTGGTCATGTAATAATAATTCATCAACACACCTTTAGCCCACTAGTCATACATCACCCATGCTACCTGACAAGTTCACTCCATCACTCCGATGCTGTAGAAACCATTCCATCATTTGATCGTGCTCAGTACTGTTACCATCTTTCATATTTTTTCTAATCGTCATTTGCTTCTTGGAATCACTGTCTGCATAGAATTTGAATATTTTCTCCCTTTGCTTCTTCATATCATAAACAGTTGATGAGCCAATACTGTAGATGTCACACAACTTACACACCAAAACACCATGGTCCATTTTTTCAACAGTTCTACTTTTTCTTTGATCAATATGGACTGGTGTTTACGTTTGACACCATGACTGACACTCTCATGTGTCTTAGAAGCCATAGCTAGGGTTAAATTTAAGCAAAATAAGGTAAGAATCTCATAGAATTGTGGTATCACCACCAACAACTGAAGTGTAAAGAATGTAAATAAGCATGCCCCACGCACAACGCCATCTGAGGCCACTCAGTAAACTAGTCTGGTGGCCGTGGTAATTTCAAGTTCCCTCACGTAATTTTGCCCGGACTAAAGGAGGTGCCACACCATCAGTTGCCAGAAATTCAGTGGTGCGCCTGTACATCATTGTCTTTGATCAGTACACCACACAGTTTACTTGTTTTATGGCCACTATATTTTCTTCTGCAACAAAACTAAATGACCATTCACAGTTGGTAAAATTATCACCACAAAACCATACTTTGTAGGGAGGAAGTCAGAGGCCAATGGACACTTTTGGAAAAATACAGTCATACCTTTATGCCAAATTTGGTAAAAAAAAGGTTCTTCCAATTGCTATTGTACAAATAGTTTTACTTCATTGGTCAACAATGGCAGACATTAGGGGCTTTTCTCATTTGAACCTAAATACTTATATTAATATTTTCTGTTTTTTAAGTTAAAACTCTGTGTATTCATAGTACACTGTTTTGGGGAGGAGTCATGGAAAAACATACCCTGTGGTACACTCATGAATATTTTAATAATTGTGAATGGTCCCTAACCTTGTGCTAGTCTTTCTAAATCTTGAGCAGCACATGACAGTAAACTTATTTTATGGGAATCTATGTGAAAGATGCTTTCACACCAGTTTTTATGTATATTTTTATAGAATGCCTAAGTTTTTGAAGTGCTGTACACCTGTAATTGTTTTCTAAGAACTCTGAGGATGACTTTCATGAATATGAACAGTCACAGATTTATCTCCAAATTTATATTGATCAATCACTGTTGCCTGTTTCAGAGGTCAACACAAGATTACTGATTTTGATTACATTAGCTTGGGTAAGATGCAACCACTTTTCCATCATACATGTTTGAACTAAACCCATGCTTTAGCAAGGATAAGTAGATGCATCCTAGATTCAAATTATATGGGTAATTTTAAGGAATTGTATTTATTGGTCTTGTCTTTCTTAAAGAAATATTCACTGCTAGAGCCTTGCATAAGTAGAATTAATTGGTCTTGTTGTTATGACAAAAACATATGGTCAAGACTCTTTAACAAGAAGAATTAATTGGTCTTGTCTTATCTACAGAAACATTTACTGCTAGAGTCTTGGATAAGTAGAATTAATTGGTCTTGCTTTACCTACAGAAACATTTACTACTAGAGTTTTGGATAAGTAGTATTATTTGGTCTTGTCTTACCTACAAAAACATTTACTGCTAGTCTTAGATAAGTGGTATTAATTGGTCTTGTCTTACTTACAGAAACATTTACTACTCGAGTCTTGGATAGATTTAAGTGATAATGTAGAGAAGGAGTTGCTCTACTTCCAAGTTCTCTACACTCTTCGTGCTGATAAATTTCCCGTCACACAGATGGAAGCTGTGAGTAGCAAAATTTTATCTGCTCATCTCTTTCCTTCTATGTTTCTCATTCATGTATGTTTTTCCTGCCTTGTGCTGAGCGTGCTTTCACTCTCCAGTGCCATGTACTTAATTACTTTCACTTGTAGATTTTTATATTCTGCTGAAGCTAACTTTCACTTGTAGATTTTTATTTTCTGTTGAAACTATAGGTTAACCCTTCACCTATCTATAGCAGAAACAGGAGGGCTGTTGAGATATGAGAAATCTACAGAGAAAAGTCTCCTTTGTGTAGTGATTCTAAAAATAGGGCTCCAGACTAGAATCTTCCCATTTATGGTGTATTTCTTATGACTATTCCCTCCAGGAACTCCCATCAAGGAGATGGCCATGGCAAAAGAGTCTCCAATTATCCTTGTTGTCATATTCCTCCTTTGCATACACCATTCCATACATTCTTCCACCATTTCTCTCCCTCCAATAGTCTTCCATTCCATTTCCCCATGTCTGTTACACTATCATACTGCCATACACTCTCCTTGTAAAATCCTCATCTTGCAGTCTTTGCACATGCCCAGACTACCTTAAAGTACTAAGTTTCACTCACTCAGCCACTCCACAATTCTTTCCCTTTGCATTCCCTGATATAGCATATCTCTCATACACTCCCTAATTTCTTTCTTCATTCCATCTAGTCATACCACATGCTCCTTTCAAATAGCTCATTTCTACAGCCTGGATTCTTGGACTCTATGACTCATTCCATGTCCATGTTTCAGCTTTATAAGTAAGTGTCAGTAGGACTATGCTTTCCCATAATCATTTCTTCACTTCCACATTTACACTCCTACCTTGTAATGCTCTCTCCCTTATCTTTCCTTCCACATCACCAAACGTACCCAAGATAACTCCTAAATAGTTAAGTTCTGTCACCTCTTCTAGTTTTCCCCCCATATCTATTTTTTTTTTTTTAATTTTGCTTTGTCGCTGTCTCCCGCTTTAGCGAGGTAGCGCAAGGAAACAGACGAAAGAATGGCCCAACCCACCCACATACACATGTATATACATACACGTCCACACATGCAAATATACATACCTATACATCCCAACCATCTCAACGTATACATAAATTTACACACACAGACATACATATATACACATGTACATAATTCATACTGTCTGCCTTTATTCCCATTGCCACCTCACGACACATGAAATAACAACCCCCTCCCCCTCATGTGTGTGAGGTAGCACTAGGAAAAGATAACAAAGGCCCCATTCATTCACACTCAGTCTCTAGCTGTCATGTAATAATGCACCGAAACCACAGCTCCCTTTCCACATCCAGGCCCCACACAACTTTCCATGGTTTACCCCAGACGCTTCACATGCCCTGGTTCAATCCATTGACAGCATGTCGTCCCTGGTATACTACATCGTTCCAATGCACTCTATTCCTTGCACGCCTTTCACCCTCCTGCATGTTCAGGCCCCGATCACTCAAAATCTTTTTCACTCCATCTTTCCACCTCCAATTTGGTCTCCCACTTCTCCTCGTTCCCTCCACCTCTGACACATATATTCTCTTGGTCAATCTTTCCTCACTCATTCTCTCCATGTGACCAAACCATTTCAAAACACCCTCTTCTGCTCTCTCAACCACACTCTTTTTATTACCACACATCTCTCTTACCCTATCATTACTTACTCGATCAAACCATCTCACACCACATATTGTCCTCAAACATCTCATTTCCAGCACATCCACCCTCCTGCACAAAACTCTATCCATAGCCCATGCCTCGCAACCATACAACATTGTTGGAACCACTATTCCTTCAAACATACCCATTTTTGCTTTCGGAGATAATGTTCTCGACTTCCACACATTCTTCAATGCTCCCAGAATTTTCGCCCCCTCCCCCACCCTATGATTCACTTCTGCTTCCATGCTTCCATCCGCTGCTAATCCACTCCCAGATATCTAAAACACTTTACTTCCTCCAGTTTTTCTCCATTCAAACTTACCTCCCAATTGACTTGACCCTCAACCCTACTGTACCTAATAACCTTGCACTTATTCACATTTACTCTCAACTTTCTTCTTTCACACACTTTACCAAACTCAGTCACCAGCTTCTGCAGTTTCTCACATGAATCAGCCACCAGCGCTGTATCATCAGCAATCAACAACTGACTCCCTTCCCAAGCTCTCACATCCACAACAGACTGCATACTTGCCCCCCTTTCCAAAACTCTTGCATTCACCTCCCTAACAACCCCATCCATAAACAAATTGAACAACTATGGAGACATCACACACCCCTGCCGCAAACCTACATTCACTGAGAACCAATCACTTTCCTCTCTTCCTACACATACACATGCCTTACATCCTCGATAAAAACTTTTCACTGCTTCTAACAAGTTGCCTCCCACACCATATATTCTTAGTACCTTCCACAGAGCATCTCTATCAACTCTGTCATATGCCTTCTCCAGATCCATAAATGCTACATACAAATCCATTTGCTTTTCTAAGTATTTCTCACATACATTCTTCAAGGCAAACACCTGATCCACACATCCTCTACCACTTCTGAAACCACACTGCTCTTCCCCAATTTGTTGCTCTGTACTTGCCTTCAGCCTCTCAATCAATACTCTACCATATAATTTACCAGGAATACTCAACAAACTTATACCTCTGTAATTTGAGCACTCACCTTTGTCCCCTTTGCCTTTGTACAATGGCACTATGCAAGCATTCCGCCAATCCTCAGGCACCTCACCATGAATCATACATACATTGAATAACCTTACCAACCAGTCAACTATACAGTCACCCCCTTCTTTAATAAATTCCACTGCAATACCATCCAAACCCGCTGCCTTGCTGGCTTTCATCTTCCGCAAAGCTTTTACTACCTCTTCTCTGTTTACCAAATCATTTTCCCTAACCCTCTCACTTTGCACACCACCTCGACCAAAACACCCTACATCTGCCACTCTGTCATCAGACACATTCAACAAACCTTCAAAATACTCACTCCCTCTCCTTCTCACATCACCACTACATGTTATCACCTCCCCATTAGCCCCCTTCACTGAAGTTCCCATTTGTTCCCTTGTCTTACCCCATATCTATAACACAGTTTAGTACACTTTCTTTTATCTCCATAAGGCTTTGCATAATCTACACTTTCACTCAGTTTCTGCTTACACATATTATAAAACACATCAAACTTCTGCATGCAACTCATCTTCACTCTCAGCAAACAACACAGTATCATCTGCAAGCAGGCTTGTCACTAGCCACCATACCTCACCACCAAATTCCATCTCTACACCTCCTTTCCCTAGTTTTGCTTCCAACTTTCTTACTGCTCCAGCCATATATATGGTAAAAAGCCACAGTGACATTTCACACCATCCAACAGTTTTCCCCCTACCATATATTCTTAATGCATCCCATAAGCATTCCATGTGACTCTGTTATACACTTTTTCCAGAACTATAAAAGCTGTGAACAGCTTCTTATCTTTTGCTAAATACTTTTCCACAGTCATTTCCATGACAAAAAATCTAATCAACACATCCTTTACCTTTCCTAAAACCCCATTGCTCCTTGCTTATTTTGCATTCAGTCACTTCCATCTCCCTATCAATCATCACTCTTGCATACACTTTTCTTGGTATATTTAACAGACATAGACCTATTCCCTTATAATTGCTACACAAAATCCATAGTACCTTTTCCTTGGAATAAAGGAACAATAATACCTTTCACCCAATCTTCAGGCACAACCTTTTTTTCCATGCTAAATTACATATCAAATGCATCCACTCTGTCACACTTTCCCCTCATTACTTAAATATTTCAGCTGTAATACCATCCACTTCAGGAGCCTTTCCTACTTTCAAACTAATTTATTGCCCTTTTAATCTCCCTTCTTACTATAGGCCCTTACACTTGTATCCCCCCTTCCTTCCATCCTCCAAACCCATGCATGTAACAACTGCTGCATCACCTTCACCCACTTTCATCAGTTCTTCAAAATACTTTCTCCATCTCCCTTTCACTTCCTTCTTTTGATTCAGCAATTCCTCTTCCTTACTTCTCACATCAACATTTTCACTCTTACATCCAGCCACATCTTTCCTTTTTACTCCCTCCCAGTACAATTCTTATTTTCCCTTACTTTTTCACTCAACTTTCTTCTAAAATCTTCATTTTTTTTTTTCCTATCTTCTTCCTTTGCTGAAATTCCACAGGTACATCCATTTTGAGCAATCTGCCATGTGCCATATTCTTTTCTTCCACTGCATTTCTAATCTCATCCAACCAAGATGCATTTACCCTTTTATCCCACTGCTATTTATACAACCTTAAGTCTTTCTCTAAACATTCTAAACACCTCATTCATACTTGACTGCATCCTTACATTTACTGCACTTCCATCTAAACTTTCAAACATCCTTCTTCCTTACTTTTTGCTTGCTAATACTTTTACTCCTCCATTCTTATTTACACCACTCCTCCCTGATCTTTACCTCCATAATATATACAAAGTGGTCAGTTTCCTAAGAACCCTCTATTAACTGTAGCACCCATCACAGCCTTTCTCAGTCTTTTATCCATTGCCACATAGTCACTCAAACCCTTTTGTTCTTGTCTGTCATTTCTCATCCACATATACCCATGGATCATTTTGTTCTGAAAAAAAAAAGGTGTTTGCAAGGAATAAACCCCTCAGCACAAAAATTCACGAGGTAACCTTTATGCTTTTCTAATTACATTAATTATAAAACAGTAGCAACAAAAATATCTTACAATTGGTAACCTTTTTAGAAACAGACAGTTAGAAATGATAGTAATAAAATTTTCTTTATGAACCTGTCACCATTTCCTGTTGCAGTGAAGTTACAAAACATTCACCTTCTCCAGCTATCATGTACAGCATCCCAAAACTGGAGCCTCCCTTCCACAGTCAAGCCCCCACAGACCACTCTATGGTTTCCCCTGAACAATTCATATGCCCTGGTTTAGCCCAATAATGGCACCACAAAACTCAAGTTCATTCTTTCCTATGCATGCCTCTCTATCAGTCTATATCTGTGACATCCATTCCTTCAGGGAACTCCCTCAAGGGGGTGGCCATGGCAAATGAGTCTCCATAATTTGTGAATACCACTGCTTCTTAGCCATTAATACCTGCTCTTAAAAAGCCACTGGAGTAGGGCAACTCTAGCACAGTGTTTCATCAGGCTCCTACCTAATGTTCCTGCCTACTACTTCTGACTTATGTCTGCCTAATGTTCCAACCTACTACTTCTACCTGACTTATGTCTGCCTAATGTTCCAACCTACTACTTCTACCTAATGCTCCAACCAAATGTTTCCACCTAATGGTCCTGCCTAATATTCCTACCTATTTCTTCTATCTATTGCTCCTACCATTTTGCCAGAAGGCAGAGGTAGCACATAGTTTTTCCCCAAAGGAAAATCTAGACTTAAGAAGAATGAGTTGGAGTTATGTGATGTCAAGTGACATGGAGAGATTTTAAGTTTGTGGAAAGAATGCAAGCAGTCCATGTGTGGATAAGGTAGAAAGAAAAGACATCTACCTAGGTCAGAGGAGTGTAGTGTGACAACCACTGGGTCACAGTACATCTTTCACTAATCCTTCTGATACCCAGGCAGGTAGAATCGCTAATATACCTCCCTGATTGGTAGCCACCTGCCAGCTATTTATTACCCACTGCATGCTTCACCCTCCTGAACGTTCAAGCCCCAGTATCCTCTTGGTCAGTCTCTTCGCTCATCCTTTTCATATGTCCCAACCATTTCAGCACACCATGGTCAGTTCTCTCTGTCAAATTCTGCTTAATGCCACCCTCTCTCTTACAATGTCATTCCTTACATGATCGACTCATCTCAGACCACATACTGTCCCCAGGTATTTCATTTCCAGTGCATCCATCCTCTTCTGTTCTTTAGCATTCAGGGCCCAAGACTTATAATCATATAAGACAAATGTACCTTCAAACATACCCATTTTTCTCTAACGAGATAGTGTTCTCTCCTTCCACCAACAGTTCAATTCAACCAAGGCTTTAGATCCCTCTCTCACCCAATGACTCACCTCAATCTTCATGGTTCCATCATCTGCCAAGTCCATACAAGAAATCTAAAGACTCTCCAGTTCCTCCCAGTGCAGATGTATTCTCAACCCCTCCTGTCTCATCTCCCTGCTGCATCTTGCCATCTTCATTTTGTTCTTATTCAGTCTTAATTTTCTCCTTTCACACAGTTTTCCAGTAATGATATTAGTGATAATAATGATAAATAATAACAATAATAATAGTATTTTTTTTCAATATGTTAACCTTTTCCTCCAATATCAAGGTGCTACCAAGAACAGATGTAGAATGACTTCTTTTGCCTTAATCTCTTCTCTGTGTCATTTATAATGCACTTAAACCTGAGCCTCCTATTCACAACCAGGGCTCCAGAGACCTTTCTGTGATTCCCTGAACTGCTTTATAAGCTCTGGTTCAGCTCACTTCCATCTCCTCCCAGGTTTCCTCCTTTTTCTTGTTCCCTCCATTTCACCCATTTATACCTTTTCAGTTGTTCTCTCTTCACTCATCCTGTCCATATGTCCAACACAGTTTAGCACACCTTATTCAGTTCTCTCATATATACTTCTCTCCCATAGGTCTGATACAGGTATTAAAAATTGTTACAGGCTTTGGTAATCTTGATCAGACTAGCTACTTAAGGTTAGATAATCTGATTTTATTTGTATCACGGGGTACAGACTCTTGGGCAAAAATTTTACCTCAAATAAGACGAAGGATTTTTCTTCAGTAGGATTATTAATATATGGAATGGTTTACCAACTAGTGTGGTTGATTGTAGTACCATAGACACTCTTAAGACCAGACTCGCTAAATATTTCACTTCAGATCCATGAATGACATTACTAGCACCTACTTAGATACATAAGCCAGTTTACAGTACTATTCTCTGAAATATCTGTAAGTCTTTCCTCTCTAACCCCACTGATCCGAGTTTCAGATTACTTCCTCTGTCATTTACAGCCTCAAAAGAACCTGGTGGTCAGTTGCCATTTGAATTCCTTTATATAACATTGTTAGAACTTCCAAGTGTCTGAAACACTCCATTTCCTCCAGGTTCCCTACATGTAGACTAACCTGTCTCTTTCCAGTGCTAAACCTGATAACTGTGCTTTTATTCACATTTACTCTCAACATTCTCCTTTCATACACTCTACCAATCTCAGTTGACCATCTTCTGCAGTTTCCCTCTCAAATCTACCACCAGTTCTGGATCAGCAATAAACAACTAACTCCCTTCCAGGCCTCCCATCTCCAACAGATACAGACTTGCCCCGTCTCTCCAAGACCCTAGCATTCACCTCCCTCACCCACCCATCCATAAACAAATTAAACAGCCGCCATAACATCACATCTCCTTCCATAGACCCACCTTCACTTGGAACCACTCACCCTCCTTTCTTCAAACACACACACACACCTTACTCACTTTAAAGAAACTCCTCACCGCTTCTAGCAGCTTTTCTCCTGCACCATATATTTGTAACACCTTGCACAGAGCATTAATATCAACCTTGCTATATGCTTGCTTCAGATCCATAAAGACCACTCACATATTCTTCTGATTCTCATAAGTGTTTCTTACACAAAGTCTTAAAAGGAAACACCTGATCAATACATCCTCTACAACTCCTGAAGCTACATTATTCCTCCTCAGTCTTATAATCTGTGCATACCACCATCTTCTCAATCACCACACTCCCATACAACTCACTAAGTACACATAATCTTTTTTCATATACATCTTACCATTTCCTGCATTAGCAAGGTAGTGCTAGAAATGAAAAAAATCACCTCATTTGCTCATATCCACTCTCTAGCCATCATTTATTATGCAATGAAACCAGAGCCTCCTTATCCGCAACCAAGCTCCACAGACCTTTCTGTGGTTCCCCCAACAACTTCATATGCCTTGGTTCAGCACATTGATAACATGCTGCCCCCTGTATATGACATCACTCCAATTCACCCCATTCCTGCATTCCTAACATTCTCTTGCATGTTCAAGCCCCAGACCTTTAACACATCTCTCTCCATTGTCTCACCTACTGGGTTTACCTTTTCCTTTTTCCCTACCCTCTTAGTCATCCTTTCCTTACTCATCCTCTTTAGATTTCCAAACAATTCAGCACAACCCTTTCAGCTCTAGTACACAGATTCTTTCTACTACCTCACCTCTCTTACCCTATCATTTCTTATTCGGTCATCCCTCCTCACGCAACATAATGTCCTCTGACATTTCATTTCCAACATATCCATCCTCTTCTTTGGAGTTTTGTCAAGGACCATGTTTCGCATCTGTATAGCACCGACAGCACTACTGTATCACCAGACATACCCATATTTATCCTGAAAGACAGAGATCTCTCTTTCCACACATTCCTCCATGTTCATAGGAGCTTTGACCCCTCACCCACCACATCGCTCCCTTCAGACCCTAAGGTTCCATTCACTGACATATCAACTCTCAGGTATCTAAAACATTCCACTTCCTGCAAGTTTTCTTTATTCAACCTCACTGTCCAAGTTACCTGTCTCTCTCACTGCTAAACTTAAAAAACGTTTTTTTATTGACATCTACTCTCAGCTCCCTCCCTTCACATACTAATTAATTTTCTGACATCAGATTATGCAGTTTCTCATGTGAATCTACCACCAGCAACATGACCGACTCCTCCCCCCATAAACACCAACAGTCTGCACATCTGCTCCTCTCTCCATTCACCTTCCCAACACCCAAGCCTAAACAAATCAAACAGCCATAGTGACATTACACAACTCTGCTGCAACCCACTTTCTTGGAACTGCTCACCCTCCTCTCTGCCTACTTGCACACAGACCTTACTCTGTTTTCCTCCCTCCCACACCATATATTCATAACAACTTCCACAAAGCATCTGTCAGTCCTGTCATATGCTTTCTCCAGATTCGTAAGTGCCAACTACTTATTCTCCTGTTTCTCTAAGTATTGCTCACACACATTTTTCAAAGCAAACACCTGATCCACACATCCTCTCCATCCTGATGCTCTGCCTGTGACCACCCTCTCAATCACCTGTCTTCTATACAATTTACCAGGTACACTCAACAAACTTATATCTCTGTAATTCGAATATGCACCTTTGTGCCCCTTGTCACTATACATGCCTTCTGCCAATGCCCAGGCACCTCATCAAGATCCATACTTACAATGAGGATTACATGATTATATCCCCTCTTTAGGTCTTGTTTTATCTCTGCTCTTTTGTTTCCTTATATACCACATAGTCAGACTTGAGCATTACTTTGATTAGTATTCCCAAGTGGTGTATCACATATAGTATTCTCAATATGCATGCTAGTATGTGTGAAGTTGTTCTAGTAATGATGGTGTATCACTCCTTCTCATTCTAGTGTATTCACTGGCATTTTGATATAGGAAATTTTCCTTTGTACACTCAAAACTTGCATATCCAAGACTCCATCACCACAAGATAATAGTGTCTATCTTTTTTACTTGAAATTTTTCATTGTCAATACTTACCATCTCTGAGAAGTGTGCATTTTACTGCTTCTCGCACCTCCTAATTGTTCCTTCATTATCACTGTGCATTTGTCCTGAATTGTTGTAGTTCTCTAGAGGATTATATATCAACACCATTATGCATTTGTTTCTCACAGTTACTCTTCCCACCAAGTATTGTTTGAATAGGCCATCTTGCACTACTTTCTGAAACTTGTGGCTTTCTTTCATTAAGAGGGCCAAACCTTCCTCCTGTTTGTTTTATCTTTCCTTCCTTACCATATATGATGTACCCCTGTGGGCAGAATAGTTGAGATCTTAACTCTTCAATAAGCTTCTTTCCTAAACTCCCAAAATAATGGGTGCACTTTTCCTTATTTGGTCCCTATATTTCAGCTCCTTACCAGTTACCAATAATCCACCAGCATTTTTATATATTACTTTCAATAACATTTCCATCACCTAACTATCCTTATCTGTCTTACCTCATATGGCATCACTCATTTTTTGCCATCTGACTCTACTCATACCTCTCTTCCCTTAATCTACCCTTGGGCAGGCATGTTTGGTCGTGATGGTTGGGAACTCTTATGGGGGTTTGATTATTTGTTCAAGTTATTAAAGGAGATTGTAAGGAAAGGCCTCAGATCCACTAGCATCATCCCAGGAGGAGCCTAACCAATCCTTGTGGTGTACATTTAATCCCCTGCATATATGATTTCAGTGCATGTATGTGAAGATAACAGTGCTTCATGGTGGTAAGTCATATAGTCAAAGAATTGTGCATAGTTTGAGGAATTACGAGGGAAGGAGGAATACATGAAACATACTGCAAAGTTATAGAGGGTAGAGTAATTATGAGTCAGATGGCATCAAAGTTAGGAGACAAGATCCACAAGACAAACAATGAAAGTTTTTGTATTAAAGTAGGTGCAAATACTGTACTTAGATCGGAAATAATGTTAGATACTGAAGTTAAAGATTTGAAACTGAACAGACGAAACAGCCTTGGACAGTGGGTTTCAGAGAGATCAGAGGAAGAAGTAGAGATGGTTTTCTCTTGATAGAAGGTTAGATTTGAGACTGAATGTTGCAAAAATTGATGGAAAAACAGCCAGGTCTGGGAACTGTAACCAGAGGAATGGAGTAGGGCCTGTCACTTGATGTCAGTCAAGGATGCCTTAGGAACCAACCAGCCAACCTGAGCAAGTAATGCTATTCTGATTCATCATTGGAGAATTTGGAATTTTTTTTTTAAATGAAAGGAAAATATGGAGTAGAAAAGTGATAGGCTGTGTATCTTATGTGTTGTTTAGTGTTGTGTTAAAGATGGAGAGTGTAAGCTTGTAGATTGAACGCTATAAACCCAAATTTAAGTGGAAAGAATTAGCAAAGAAAAATTGATGAATCAATTACTACAATATGTTTGTAAAGTAAAATGAAGGGTTGAAAATGTGTGTTCATTTGGAGAGGACACACTTGAACAGGAAAATAGGAATTTATTATATATCCTGAAAAATTGCAATTCATGGAATGATAAACATTAAAATGCAAGAAGGTGAGAAGAATTCTTTTTCAGAAACCTGTGCTGAGTTATACTATAAAGAAGCTTTGGAAGTTCTGCCTTATCTATCTATCTGTCTGTATCTCTGATGTCTGTTCCTTTTGGGAACTCCCGCTTGGAGGTGGCCATGGCAAAAAGTCTCCATAACTGGTAAACTTGGCCTTACTTTAGAAATAAGACATTAACTGGATGCAGGTAAATTAGGTAATACAAATTTTCTCATCACATTTCAGGTTATGCTTTGTTCCTTGAGGGCCCAAATAGAGCTGGGTAACTTCACAACTAATATGGACTATGGAGAAGTGATAGCACATACACTCTCACCACGGCTCTTGACAAATGTGACTCATGATGCAGTTGCAATGCATCACCAGAGTCTGTTCAACATGGACTCGCAAGAGGCAAAACAGGCCTTCCTCAACCTCATAAAGTCTTGGCCATTGCACAGGGCAACTATATTTGATGTCACAGTGAGTTTTAGCTGATTTGTTCCTTAGATGATGAAATTTTTCTAATTACTGATTAGAAATATGAACATTTGTTGTACATTCTTCCCATTTCAAATGGTGCCAACATCCCAGATGAGAAGGGTTTGTTAGTTCAGGGACTTTTACTTGCTCAGTAATAGACTCCTATCTGCTTCTCATTAGTTTTGAGTGCAAAACATAACCATTATCCTATGCAGATTCACAATAATTTTAAGTTTGAATTGCATTAAATAGGCAATATGATTTTAGTTTAAATATGTACTTAGGTAACTGAAATTTTTATAATAATTCATATATATATTAATACATATTTTTGTATATGATGACTTTTCTCTCTGAGCTTCACCTGGTTGGCTGGAATGTGATGCCTGGATCCTTTCCCTTATGACCTACTTAGCCCTTTCACTGGTATTTATATTGTGAGGTTGCATTACTTGGAATATTGCTTTACATCTTATGATGCTCTGTTAATTCCCCTCCTCATTTGAAACCAAGCTAATGTTTGATTCCACCAGTTATCCTTAGGAGTCACTATTAGCCTCCCACCACTCCTGGAAAAAATATCACACACTTTAATCACCCACTGATTGTAACTAGGTTTAAGTATGTCAGCTTTGCATGTCATGTGCACTTGTTCACTATCATACAATATGCACTGTATTTAACAGTGATTGATGAATATAACAATGAAAGGAAATCTTGTACACATAATTTTCTGGTGAAGTTGAATAGATAGATACATACTTTATAAATCTATTGCAGGAATTACATTGCATTAGAGTAGGCATAAATGTTATAATACAGTTATGTAATGGCTATGGATGGGGTGGTGAGGGAGGTAACTGAGTTTGCAGTGTGTGTGTGTGTGTGTGTGTGTTGGAGGGGGACTGGGAGGTAAGTCAGGTGCTTACTGCTGATGAAATGGCACTGGTGGCAAACTCAAGTGAATAACTGCAGATTCTGGGGTATGAATTTGGGAGTCAGTGTGATAGGTTGAGAGTTAGTGTAAATAAAAGTAAGGTTATGAAGTTTATGAAGAGAGAGAGACAGGTTGGTTGGAGTGTTGAATTTGAATAGAGATAAGCTGGAGAAAATGGAGTGCTGCAGGTACCTGGAAGTGGATATGATTATGGGTGGAACCATGGAAGCTAAAGTGAGCCATAGGGTGGGGAATGGGGTGAAGGCACCAGGTGTGTTGAGGAGTGTGTGGAAAGAAAGTTCACTGTCTAAGAGGGCAAAAATGGGTATGTTCGATGGAATAGTAATCCCATTGGTATTGCATGGATGCAAGGCATAGGCCCTGGATCAAAAAGGATGGAAGGTGGATGTATTGAAAATAAAGTGCTTGGGGACAGTATGTGGTTTGAAGAGGGTTGATCAAATAAGAAATGATACGGTAAGAGAGAGGAGTCATAGTAAGAAGAGTATGGTTGAGAGAGATGAAGAGAGTGTGCTGAAGTGATTTGTACATATGGAGAGAATGAGTGAGGATAAGCTCATTAAGAGGGTATACAAGTCATAAGTTAAGGGGACATGGAGGAGGAGAAGCCTGAATTAGAGACAGATGGATGAAGTGAAAGATGTTTTGAGGGTCAGAGCTTGAATATGCATGAGAGTGGGATGTGTGCATAGGATAGAGTGAATTGAAGTAACATGGTATGCAGGGACAAAGTGATGTCAGTGGGCTGACCCAGGGATTATGAAGGGGTTTGTGGAAATCACAGAAAGGTCCTTAGGAATTAGCTGTGGACAGATGGCTCTGGTGCATTATGACAGCTAGATAATGGATGTGAGTAAATGAGGCTGTTCTTAATTTGTTCCTTGCCCTCCCATGTTATGTGGGATATGGTGAGCAAGATGGAAAAAGTTAAATAATAATACACAATTTAACAAACATATGAGACTATCCTGCAAAAGTAAAGCATTAAATAAGTAAGCATTTACAATTTTAACATATATATAAACACCTCTGTGAAAAACCTATTGCTTTTATAAAGTACCAATATAGGTATGGATTGAACTTATGAAGCTCGTCTTGTATACTGAAGCGTTTCATAGGGAATAGGTCTCTCTTTTTCCCTTGAACTTGCAGAGCTTACAGGCAAACCTTGAAATATGCTGTAGTTGTGTTTCAGAAAAAGACCATTTATCTCAAAAATGTTTATCTGTGAGCATCAGTATAACATGGATCCAGTGGGGATACATATCAGCAACCCATATCCAGTCAGTCCTGATGTGACTCAAAACTTTTTTTCTTAAATTGTTTCTGTAGGATTGTGTTTTTTTCATTGTTTTAGTGACTTACTCAAACAAACATATATGAAAAAGTCAGGCAAATGCAGGTTGGCTTAGAATAAACACTGAATGATATCTCATCCACATACTAGAGAGTTGAAGTCTGTGCACAGTTTGCACAGAAGAGAAATGTTAGTAGTTTAATGGCTGGAATATTAACCAGCATCACAAACCCCAGTCATACCATATAACTCTTTAACTTATACCTTTACAATTTCCTTTATATCCTTTACCTTTATACTGTGGCACTATACAAGCATCATATATGTATATGTCTGTGTATATGTATATGTATGTATGTATATATGTTATGTATATGTATGTACATGGGCATTTATTTACATATGTGAGTGTGTATATGAGTGGATGGGCTGTTCCTTGTCTGTTTAATGTCACTACCTCATTGACATGGGAAACGATGATCAAGTATAATAAATAAATAATAATGATGATAATAATAACAGAAAGAATACTTCCAACATATTCCCTGCATGCCTTAGAAGATGACTTAAAGGGTTTGACTTTCCAAAGGAACAGAGATCTCGGCCGAGAGGATTTTTCCCTCTGAGGCTTAATCATCTATTCTTAATGCTACCTTGCTAATGTGGGATAAGCAAACATGTATGAAAAAAGATAATAACAATGATAACTATTAGTAATAATGATAATGCTTCTTCTATTATCATACTTAATTAAGTGATAATGATAATGCTTCATCTATTATCATACTTCATCACTGTTTCCCATGTCAGCGAGGTAGCACCAGGAAACAGATGAAGAATGGCTCATCCACTCGTATATATATATATATATATATATATATATATATATATATATATATATATATATATATACTATATATATATACTATATATATATATTTTGAAAAGAAGAGTGAATGTTGGGGTGAAGAGGGTGGTGAGAGTAAGTGAGCTTGGGAAGGAGACCTGTGTGAGGAAGTACCAGGAGAGACTAAGTACAGAATGGAAAAAGGTGAGAACAATGGAAGTAAGGGGAGTGGGGGAGGAATGGGATGTATTTAGGGAATCAGTGATGGATTGCGCAAAAGATGCTTGTGGCATGAGAAGAGTGGGAGGTGGGTTGATTAGAAAGGGTAGTGAGTGGTGGGATGAAGAAGTAAGAGTATTAGTGAAAGAGAAGAGAGAGGCATTTGGACGATTTTTGCAGGGAAAAAATGCAATTGAGTGGGAGATGTATAAAAGAAAGAGACAGGAGGTCAAGAGAAAGGTGCAAGAGGTGAAAAAAAGGGCAAATGAGAGTTGGGGTGAGAGAGTATCATTAAATTTTAGGGAGAATAAAAAGATGTTCTGGAAGGAGGTAAATAAAGTGCGTAAGACAAGGGAGCAAATGGGAACTTCAGTGAAGGGCGCAAATGGGGAGGTGATAACAAGTAGTGGTGATGTGAGAAGGAGATGGAGTGAGTATTTTGAAGGTTTGTTGAATGTGTTTGATGATAGAGTGGCAGATATAGGGTGTTTTGGTCGAGGTGGTGTGCAAAGAGAGAGGGTTAGGGAAAATGATTTGGTAAACAGAGAAGAGGTAGTGAAAGCTTTGCGGAAGATGAAAGCCGGCTAGGCAGCAGGTTTGGATGGTATTGCAGTGGAATTTATTAAAAAAGGGGGTGACTGTATTGTTGACTGGTTGGTAAGGTTATTTAATGTATGTATGACTCATGGTGAGGTGTCTGAGGATTGGCGGAATGCGTGCATAGTGCCATTGTACAAAGGCAAAGGGGATAAGAGTGAGTGCTCAAATTACAGAGGTATAAGTTTGTTGAGTATTCCTGGTAAATTATATGGGAGGGTATTGATTGAGAGGGTGAAGGCATGTACAGAGCATCAGATTGGGGAAGAGCAGTGTGGTTTCAGAAGTGATAGAGGATGTGTGGATCAGGTGTTTGCTTTGAAGAATGTATGTGAGAAATACTTAGAAAAGCAAATGGATTTGTATGTAGCATTTATGGATCTGGAGAAGGCATATGATAGAGTTGATAGAGATGCTCTGTGGAAGGTATTAAGAATATATGGTGTGGGAGGAAAGTTGTTAGAAGCAGTGAAAAGTTTTTATCGAGGATGTAAGGCATGTGTACGTGTAGGAAGAGAGGAAAGTGATTGGTTCTCAGTGAATGTAGGTTTGCGGCAGGGGTGTGTGATGTCTCCATGGTTGTTTAATTTGTTTATATATATATATATATATATATTTCTTTTTTTTCTTTCAAACTATTCACCATTTCCCGCATTAGCGAGGTAGCGTTAAGAACAGAGGACTGGGCCTTTGAGGGAATACCCTCACCTGGCCCAATTCTCTGTTCCTTCTTTTGGAAAATTGAAAAAAAAAAAAAAAACGAGAGGGGAGGATTTCCAGCCCCCCGCTATATATATATATATATATATATTTTTGCTTTGTCGCTGTTTCCCGTGTTAGCGAGGCAGCGCAAGGAAAGAGACGAAAGAAATGGCCCAACCCACCCACATACACATGTATATACATACACGTCCACACACGCAAATATACATACCTATACATCTCAACGTATACGTATATATACACACACCGACATATACATTTATACACATGTACATAATTCATACTGTCTGCCTTTATTCATTCCCATTGCCACCCCGCCACACATGAAATAACAACCCACTCCCCCTCATGTACGTGAGGTAGCACTAGGAAAAGACAACAAAGGCCCCATTCGTTCACACTCAGTCTCTAGCTGTCATGTAATAATGCACCGAAACCACAGCTCCCTTTCCACATCCAGGCCCCACAGAACTTTCCATGGTTTACTCCAGACGCTTCACATGCCCTGGTTCAATCCATTGACATCACGTCGACCCCAATATACCACATCGTTCCAGTTCACTCTATTCCTTGCACGCCTTTCACCCTCCTGCATGTTCAGGCCCCGATCACTCAAAATCTTTTTCACTCCATCTTTCCACCTCCAATTTGGTCTCCCACTTCTCGTTCCCTCCATCTCTGACACATGATCTCTTGGTCAATCTTTCCTCACTTATTCTCTCCATGTGAGCAAACCATTTCAAAACACCCTCTTCTGTTCTCTCAACCACACTCTTTTTATTACCACACATCTCTCTTGCCCTATTATTACTTACTCGATCAAACCATCTCAAACCATATATTGTCCTCAAACATCTCATTTCCAACACATCCACCCTCCTCCACACAACTCTATCCATAGCCCACGCCTCGCAACCATATAACATTGTTGGAACCACTATTCCTTCAAACATACCCATTTTTGCTTTCTGAGATAATGTTCTCGACTTCCACACATTCTTCAGTGCTCCCTGAACTTTTGCCCCCTCCCCCACCGAATGATTCACTTCCGCTTCCATTGTTCCATCCGCTGCCAAATCCACTCCCAGATATCTAAAACACTTCACTTCCGCTTCCATTGTTCCATCCGCTGCCAAATCCACTCCCAGATATCTAAAACACTTCAATTCCTCCAGTTTTTCTCCATTCAAACTTACCTCCCAATTGACTTGTCCCTTGTTTGCTTTGAAGAATGTATGTGAAAAATACTTAGAAAAACAAATGGATTTGTATGTAGCATTTATGGATCTGGAGAAGGCATATGATAGAGTTGATAGAGATGCTCTGTGAAAGGTATTAATAATATATGGTGTGCGAGGCAAGTTGTTAAAAGAGGTGAAAAGTTTTTATCAAGGATGTAAGGCATGTGTACATATAGGAAGAGAGGAAAGTGACTGGTTCTCAGTGAATGTAGGGTTGCAGCAGGGGTGTGTGATGTCTCCATGGTTGTTTAATTTGTTTATGGATGGGGTTGTTAGGGAGGTGAATGCAAGAGTTTTGGAAAGAGGGGCAAGTATGCAGTCTGTTGTGGATGAGAGAGCTTGGGAAGTGAGTCAGTTGTTGTTTGCTGAGGATACAGCGCTGGTGGCTGATTCGTGTGAGAAACTGCAGAAGTTGGTGACTGAGTTTGGTAAAGTGTGTGAAAGAAAGCTGAGAGTAAATGTGAGTAAGAGCAAGGTTATTAGGTACAGTTGGGTTGAGGAACAAGTCGTATATATATATATATATATATATATATTTCATCATTAATATTTTATTATTATATCGCTGTCTCTCGCGTTAGTAAGGTAGCGCAAGGAAACAGATGAAGGAATGGCCCAACCCATTCACAAATGCATGTGTATGTATAAACGCCCACACACGCACATATACATACCTATACATTTCAACATATCTTTTCTTTCATAATATTCGCCATTTCCCGCGATAGCAAGGTAGCGTTAAGAACAGAGGACTGGGCCTTTGAGGGAATATCCTCACCTGGCCCCCTTCTCTGTTCCTTCTTTTGGAAAATTAAAAAAAAACGAGAGGGGAGGATTTCCAGACCCCGCTCCCTTCCCTTTTAGTTGCCTTCTACGACACACAGGGAATACGTGGGAAGTATTCTTTCTCCCCCATCCCCAGGGATAACATTTCAACATATACATACATATATATATACACATGTACATAATCATACTTGCTGACTTCATCCAATCCCGTTGCCACCCCGCCACACATGAAATAGCACCCCTTTCCCTCCTGTGCACGCACGAGGTAGCGCTAGGAAAAGACAAAGGCCACATTCATTCACACTCAGTCTCTAGCTGTCATGGGTAATGCACCAAAACCACAGCGCCCTCTTCACACTCAGGCCCCACAAAACTTTCCATGGTTTACCCCAGATGCTTCACAATCCCTGGCAGTCCATTGACAGCATGTCGACCCCAGTATACCACATCATTCCAGTTCACTCTATTACTTACATGCCTTTCACCCACCTGTATGTTCAGGCCCCGATCCCTCAAAATCTTTTTCACTCCATCCTTCCACCTCTAATTTGGTCTCCCACTTCTCCTCGTTCCCTCCACCTCTGACACATATATCATCTTTGTCAATCTTTCCTCACTCATTCTCTCCATGTGACCGAACCATTTCAATACATCCTCTTCTGCTCTCTCAAACATACTCTTTTTATTACCACACATCTCCCTTACCCTTTCATTACTTACTTGATCAAACCACCTCACACCACATATTGTCCTCAAACATCTCATTTCCAACACATCCACCCTCCTCCACACAACCCTACCTATAGTCTATGCCTTGCAACCATATAACATTATTGCAACCATTATTTCTTCAAACATACCCATTTTTGCTTTCCGAGATAACGTTCTTGCCTTCCACACATTCTTCAATGCTCCCAGAACCTTTGCCCCCTCCCCCACCCTGACTCACTTCCACTTCCATGGTTCCATCCCCTGCTAAATCCACTCCCAGATATCTAAAACACTTCACTTCCTTCAGTTTTTCTCTGTTCAAACGTACCTCCCACTTGAATTGTCCCTCAACCCTACTGAACCTAATAACCTTGCTCTTATTCACATTTACTCTCAGCTTTCTTCTTTCATAGACTTTACCAAACTCAGTCAACAGCTTCTGCAGTTTCTCACCTGAATCAGCCACCAGCGCTGTATCATCAGTAAAAACCCTCCCATATAATTTACTAGGAATACTCAACAAACTTATACCTCTGTAATTTGAGCACTCATCTTTATCCCCTTTGCCTTTCTACAATGGCACTATGCATGCATTCCACCATTCCTAAAGCACGTCACCATGAGTCATACATACATTAAATATCCTTACCAACCAGTCAACAACACAGTCATCCCCTTTTTTAATAAATTCCACTGCACACATTCCCCTTGTGTTGTAGAAGGCGACTAAAGGGGAAGGGAGCGGGGGACGAGAAACCCTCCCTTCCTTGTATTTTAACTTTCTTAAAACAGAAGAAGGAGTCGTGGGGAGTGCTCATCCTCCTCGAAGGCTCAGACTGGGGTGTCTAAATGTGTGTGGATGTAACCAAGATGAGGAAAAAGGAGAGATAGGGAGTATGTTTGAGGAAAGGAACCTGGATGTTTTGGCTCTGAGTGAAACGAAGCTCAAGGGTAAAGTGGAAGAGTGGTTTGGGAATGTTTTGGGAGTAAAGTTAGGGGTTGGTGAGAGGACAAGAGCAAAGGAAGGAGTAGCGTTACTCCTGAAACAGGAGTTGGGAGTATGTGATAGTGTAAGAAAGCAAACTCTAGATTGATAAGGGTAAAACTGAAAGTGGATGGAGAGAGATGGGTGATTATTGGTGCCTATGCACCTGGGCATGAGAAGAAAGATCATATGAGCAAGTGTTTTGGGAGCAGCTGAGTGTGTTAGCAGTTCTGATGCACAAGACCAGGTGCGTGACCAGGGGTGCGTGATGTCTCCATGGTTGTTTAATTTGTTTATGGATGGGGTTGTTAGGGAGATGAATGTAGAAGTTTTTGAGAGAGGGGAAAGTATGCAGTCTGTTGTGGATGAGAGGGCTTAGGAAGTGAGTCAGTTGTTGTTTGCTAATTAAACAGGGCTGGTGGCTGATTCAGGTGAGAAACTGCAGAAGCTGTTGACTGACTTTTTTAAAGTGTGTGAAAGAAGAAAGCTGAGAATAAATATGAATAAGAGCAAGGTTATTAGGTACAGTAGGGTTGAGTGACAAGTCAACTGGGAGGTAAGTTTGAATAGAGAAAAACTGGAGGAAGTGAAGTGTTTTAGATATCTGGGAGTGGATTTAACAGCAGATGGAACCATGGAAGCGGAAGCATGTCACAAAGTGGAGTAGGGGGCGAAGGTTTTGGAAGCATTGAAGAATGTGCTGAAGGGGAGAACATTATCTTGGAAGGCAAAAATGGTTATGTTTGAAGGAATAGTGGTTCCAACAATGTTATATGGTTGCGAGGCATGGGCTATAGATAGGGTTGTGCAGAGGAGGATGGATGTGTTTGAAATGAGATGTTTGAGGACAATAGCTGGTGTGAGGTGGTTTGATCGAGTAAGTAATGAAAGGGTGAGAAAGATGTGTAGTAATAAGAAGAGTGTGGTTGAGAGAGCAAAAGAGGGTTTGTTGAGATAATTTTCACATATGGAGAGAATGAGTGAGAAAAGATTGACAAAGAGGAAGGAGGAGCGGCAGACCAAATTGGAGGAAGTACCAGGAGAGACTGAATACAGAATGGAAAAAGATGAGAACAAAGGACATAAGGGGAGTTGGGGAGGAATGGGATGTATTTAGGGAAGCAGTGATGGCTTGCGCAAAAGATGCTTATGGCATGAGAAGCGTGGGAGGTGGGTAGATTAGAAAGGGTAGTGAGTGGCGGGATGAAGAAGTAAGATTATTAGTGAAAGAGAAGAGAGAGGCATTTGGACGATTTTTGCACGGAAAAAATACAATTGAGTGGGAGATGTATAAAAGAAAGAGACAGGAGGTCAAGAGAAAGGTGCAAGAGGTGAAAAAGAGGGCAAAGGAGAGTTGGGGTGAGAGAGTATCATTAAATTTTAGGGAGAATAAAAAGATTTTCTGGAAGGAGGTAAATAAAGTGCGTAAGACAAGGGAGCAAATGGGAACTTCAGTGAAGGGCGAAAATGGGGAGGTGATAACAAGTAGTGGTGATGTGAGAAGGAGATGGAGTGAGTATTTTGAAGGTTTGTTGAATGTGTTTGATGATAGAGTGGCAGATATAGGGTGTTTTGGTCGAGGTGGTGTGCAAAGTGAGAGGGTTAGGGAAAATGATTTGGTAAACAGAGAAGAGGTAGTAAAAGCTTTGCGGAAGATGAAAGCCGGCAAGGCAGCAGATTTGGATGGTATTGCAGTGGAATTTATTAAAAAAGGGGGTGACTGTATTATTGACTGGTTGGTAAGGTTATTTAATGTATGTATGACTCATGGTGAGGTGCCTGAGGATTGGCAGAATGCGTGCATAGTGCCATTGTACAAAGGCAAAGGGGATAAGAGTGAGTGCTCAAATTACAGAGGTATAAGTTTGTTGAGTATTTCTGGTAAATTATATGGGAGGGTATTGATTGAGAGGGTGAAGGCATGTACAGAGCATCAGATTGGGGAAGAGCAGTGTGGTTTCAGAAGTGGTAGAGGATGTGTGGATCAGGTGTTTGCTTTGAAGGATGTATGTGAGAAATACTTAGAAAAGCAAATGGATTTGTATGTAGCATTTATGGATCTGGAGAAGGCATATGATAGAGTTGATAGAGATGCTCTGTGGAAGGTATTAAGAATATATGGTGTGGGAGGCAAGTTGTTAGAAGCAGTGAAAAGTTTTTATCGAGGATGTAAGGCATGTGTACGTGTAGGAAGAGAGGAAAGTGATCGGTTCTCAGTGAATGTAGGTTTGCGGCAGGGGTGTGTGATGTCTCCATGGTTGTTTAATTTGTTTATGGATGGGGTTGTTAGGGAGGTGAATGCAAGAGTTTTGGAAAGAGGGGCAAGTATGAAGTCTGTTGTGGATGAGAGAGCTTGGGAAGTGAGTCAGTTGTTGTTCGCTGATGATACAGCGCTGGTGGCTGATTCATGTGAGAAACTGCAGAAGCTGGTGACTGAGTTTGGTAAAGTGTGTGAAAGAAGAAAGTTAAGAGTAAATGTGAATAAGAGCAAGGTAATTAGGTACAGTAGGGTTGAGGGTCAAGTCAATTGGGAGGTAAGTTTGAATGGAGAAAAACTGGAGGAAGTAAAGTGTTTTAGATATCTGGGAGTGGATCTGGCAGCGGATGGAACCATGGAAGCGGAAGTGGATCATAGGGTGGGGGAGGGGGTGAAAATCCTGGGAGCCTTGAAGAATGTGTGGAAGTCGAGAACATTATCTCGGAAAGCAAAAATGGGTATGTTTGAAGGAATAGTGGTTCCAACAATGTTGTATGGTTGCGAGGCGTGGGCTATGGATAGAGTTGTGCGCAGGAGGATGGATGTGCTGGAAATGAGATGTTTGAGGACAATGTGTGGTGTGAGGTGGTTTGATCGAGTAAGTAACGTAAGGGTAAGAGAGATGTGTGGAAATAAAAAGAGCGTGGTTGAGAGAGCAGAAGAGGGTGTTTTGAAATGGTTTGGGCACATGGAGAGAATGAGTGAGGAAAGATTGACCAAAAGGCTATATGTGTCGGAGGTCGAGGGAACGAGGAGAAGTGGGAGACCAAATTGGAGGTGGAAAGATGGAGTGAAAAAGATTTTGTGTGATCGGGGCCTGAACATGCAGGAGGGTGAAAGGAGGGCAAGGAATAGAGTGAATTGGATCGATGTGGTATACCGGGGTTGACGTGCTGTCAGTGGATTGAATCAGGGCATGTGAAGCGTCTGGGGTAAACCATGGAAAGCTGTGTAGGTATGTATATTTGCGTGTGTGGACGTATGTATATACATGTGTATGGGGGTGGGTTGGGCCATTTCTTTCATCTGTTTCCTTGCGCTACCTCACAAACGCGGGAGACAGCGACAAAGCAAAAAAAAAAAAATATATATATTTTCTTTCTTTTAAACTATTCGCCATGTTAGTGAGGTAGCGTTAAGAACAGAGGACTGGGCCTTTTTTGGAATATCCTCACCTGGCCCCCTCTGTTCCTTCTTTAAAAAGAAAAAAAAAAAAAGAGGGGGAGGATTTTCAGCCCCCCGCTCCCTCCCCTTTTAGTCACCTTCTATGACACGCAGGGAATACGTGGGAAGTACTCTTAATCCCCTATCCCCAGGGATAATATATATATATATATATATATTATCCCTGGGGATAGGGGAGAAAGAATACTTCCCACATATTCCCTGCGTGTCGTAAAAGGCGACTAAAAAGGAAGGGAGCGGGGTTGCTGGAAATCCTTCCCGTTCATTTTTTTTTAATTTTCCAAAAGAAGGAACAGAGAAGGGGGCCAGGTGAGGATATTCCCTCAAAGGCCCAGTCCTCTGTTCTTAACGCTACCTCGCTAATGCGGGAAATGGCAGAATTTTCGCCCCCTCCCCCACCCTATGATCCACTTCCGCTTCCATGGTTCCATCCGCTGCCAGATCCACTCCCATATATCTAAAACACTTTACTTCCTCCAGTTTTGCTCCATTCAAACTTACCTCCCAATTGACTTGACCCTCAACCCTACTGTACCTAATAACCTTGCTCTTATTCACATTTACTCTTAACTTTCTCCTTTCACACACTTTACCAAACTCAGTCACCAGCTTCTGCAGTTTCTCACATGAATCAGCCACCAGCGCTGTATCATCAGCGAACAACAACTGACTCACTTCCCAAGCTCTCTCATCCCCAACAGACTTCATACTTGCCCCTCTTTCCAAAACTCTTGCATTCACCTCCCTAACCACCCCATCCATAAACAAATTAAACAACCATGGAGACATCACACACCCCTGTCGCAAACCTACATTCACTGAGAACCAATCACTTTCCTCTCTTCCTTGAAGAATGTGTGGAAGTCGAGAACATTATCTCGGAAAGCAAAAATGGGTATGTTTGAAGGAATAGTGGTTCCAACAATGTTGTATGGTTGCGAGGCATGGGCTATGGATAGAGTTGTGCGCAGGAGGATGGATGTGCTGGAAATGAGATGTTTGAGGACAATGTGTGGTGTGAGGTGGTTTGATCGAGTGAGTAACGTAAGGGTAAGAGAGATGTGTGGAAATAAAAAGAGCGTGGTTGAGAGAGCAGAAGAGGGTGTTTTGAAGTGGTTTGGGCACATGGAGAGGATGAGTGAGGAAAGATTGACCAAGAGGATATATGTGTCGGAGGTGGAGGGAACAAGGAGAAGAGGGAGACCAAATTGGAGGTGGAAAGATGGAGTGAAAAAGATTTTGTGTGATCGGGGCCTGAACATGCAGGAGGGTGAAAGGAGGGCAAGGAATAGAGTGAATTGGAGCGATGTGGTATACCGGGGTTGACGTGCTGTCAGTGGATTGAATCAAGGCATGTGAAGCGTCTGGGGTAAACCATGGAAAGCTGTGTAGGTATGTATATTTGCGTCTGTGGACGTATGTATATACATGTGTATGGGGGGGGGGTTGGGCCATTTCTTTCGTCTGTTTCCTTGCGCTACCTCGCAAACGCGGGAGACAGCGACAAAGTATAATAAAAAAAAAAATATATAATAATATATATATATATATATATATATATATATATATATATATATATATATATTAAGAATATATGGTGTGGGAGGTAAGTTGTTAGAAGCAGTGAAAAGTTTTTATCGAGGATGTAAGGCATGTGTACGTGTAGGAAGAGAGGAAAGTGATTGGTTCTCATTGAATGTAGGTTTGCGGCAGGGGTGTGTGATGTCTCCATGGTTGTTTAATTTGTTTATGGATGGGGTGGTTAGGGAGGTGAATGCAAGAGTTTTGGAAAGAGGGGCAAGTATGAAGTCTGTTGGGGATGAGAGAGCTTGGGAAGTGAGTCAGTTGTTGTTCGCTGATGATACAGCGCTGGTGGCTGATTCGTGTGAGAAACTGCAGAAGCCTGCAGAAGCTGGTGACTGAGTTTGGTAAAGTGTGTGAAAGAAGAAAGTTAAGAGTAAATGTGAATAAGAGCAAGGTTATTAGGGTTGAGGGTCAAGTCAATTGGGAGGTGAGTTTGAATGGAGAAAAACTGGAGGAAGTAAAGTGTTTTAGATATCTGGGAGTGGATCTGGCAGCGGATGGAACCATGGCAGCGGAAGTGGATCATAGGGTGGGGGAGGGGGCAAAAATTCTGGGAGCTTTGAAGAATGTGTGGAAGTCGAGAACATTATCTCGGAAAGCAAAAATGGGTATGTTTGAAGGAATAGTGGTTCCAACAATGTTGTATGGTTGCGAGGCGTGGGCTATGGATAGAGTTGTGCGCAGGAGGATGGATGTGCTGGAAATGAGATGTTTGAGGACAATGTGTGGTGTGAGGTGGTTTGATCGAGTAAGTAACATAAGGGTAAGAGAGATGTGTGGAAATAAAAAGAGCGTGGTTGAGAGAGCAGAAGAGGGTGTTTTGAAATGGTTCGGGCACATGGAGAGAATGAGTGAGGAAAGATTGACCAAGAGAATATATGTGTCGGAGGTGGAGGGAACGAGGAGAAGAGGGAGACCAAATTGGAGGTGGAAAGATGGAGTGAAAAAGATTTTGTGTGATCGGGGCCTGAACATGCAGGAGGGTGAAAGGAGGGCAAGGAATAGAGTGAATTGGAGCGATGTGGTATACCGGGGTTGACTTGCTGTCAGTGGATTGAATCAAGGCATGTGAAGCGTCTGGGGTAAACCATGGAAAGCTGTGTAGGTATGTATATTTGCGTGTGTGGACGTATGTATATACATGTGTATGGGGGTGGGTTGGGCCATTTCTTTCGTCTGTTTCCTTGCGCTACCTCGCAAATGCGGGAGACAGCGACAAAGCAAAAAAAAAAAATATATATATATATATATATATATATATATATATATATATATATATATATATATATATATTTTTTTTTTTTTTTTTTTTTTTTTTATACTTTGTCGCTGTCTCCCGCGTTTGCGAGGTAGCGCAAGGAAACAGACGAAAGAAATGGCCCAACCCACCCCCCATATACATGTACATACACACGTCCACACACGCAAATATACATACCTACACAGCTTTCCATGGTTTACCCCAGACGCTTCACATGCCTTGCTTCAATCCACTGACAGCACGTCAACCCCTGTATACCACATGACTCCAATTCACTCTATTTCTTGCCCTCCTTTCACCCTCCTGCATGTTCAGGCCCCGATCACACAAAATCTTTTTCACTCCATCTTTCCACCTCCAATTTGGTCTCCCTCTTCTCCTCGTTCCCTCCACCTCCGACACATATATCCTCTTGGTCAATCTCTCCTCACTCATTCTCTCCATGTGCCCAAACCATTTCAAAACACCCTCTTCTGCTCTCTCAACCACGCTCTTTTTATTTCCACACATCTCTCTTACCCTTACGTTACTTACTCGATCAAACCACCTCACACCACACATTGTCCTCAAACATCTCATTTCCAGCACATCCATCCTCCTGCGCACATCTCTATCCATAGCCCACGCCTCGCAACCATACAACATTGTTGGAACCACTATTCCCTCAAACATACCCATTTTTGCTTTCCGAGATAATGTTCTCGACTTCCACACATTTTTCAAGGCTCCCAAAATTTTCGCCCCCTCCCCCACCCTATGATCCACTTCCGCTTCCATGGTTCCATCCGCTGACAGATCCACTCCCAGATATCTAAAACACTTCACTTCCTCCAGTTTTTCTCCATTCAAACTCACCTCCCAATTGACTTGACCCTCACCCCTACTGTACCTAATAACCTTGCTCCCATTCACATTTACTCTCAACTTTCTTCTTCCACACACTTTACCAAACTCAGTCACCAGCTTCTGCAGTTTCTCACATGAATCAGCCACCAGCGCTGTATCATCAGCGAACAACAACTGACTCACTTCCCAAGCTCTCTCATCCCCAACAGACTTCATACTTGCCCCTCTTTCCAGGACTCTTGCATTTACCTCCCTTACAACCCCATCCATAAACAAATTAAACAACCATGGAGACATCACACACCCCTGCCGCAAACCTACATTCACTGAGAACCAATCACTTTCCTCTCTTCCTACACGTACACATGCCTTACATCCTCGATAAAAACTTTTCACTGCTTCTAACAACTTGCCTCCCACACCATATATTCTTAATACCTTCCACAGAGCATCTCTATCAACTCTATCATATGCCTTCTCCAGATCCATAAATGCTACATACAAATCCATTTGCTTTTCTAAGTATTTCTCACATACATTCTTCAAAGCAAACACCTGATCCACACATCCTCTACCACTTCTGAAACCGCACTGCTCTTCCCCAATCTGATGCTCTGTACATGCCTTCACCCTCTCAATCAATACCCTCCCATATAATTTACCAGGAATACTCAACAAACTTATACCTCTGTAATTTGAGCACTCACTCTTATATATATATATATATATATATATATATATATATATATTCCTCATGTGTCGTAGAAGGTGACTGGAGGGGACGGGAGCGGGGGGCCAGAAATCCTCCCCTCCTTGTATTTTAACTTTCTAAAAATGGGAAACAGAAGGAGTCACGCGGGGAGTGCTCATCCTCCTCGTAGACTCAGATTGGGGTGTCTAAATGTGTGTGGATGTAACCAAGATGTGAAAAAAGGAGAGATAAGTAGTATGCTTGAGGAGAGGAAGCTGGATGTTTTGGCTCTGAGTGAAATGAAGCTCAAGCGTAAAGGGGAAGAGTGGTTTGGGAATGTCTTGGGAGTAAAGTCAGGGATTAGTGAGAGGACAAGAGCAAGGGAAGGAGTAGCAGTACTCCTGAAACAGGAGTTATGGGAGTATGTGATAGAATGTAAGAAAGTAAATTCTCGATTAATATGGGTAAAACTGAAAGTTGGATGTGGAAAGGGAGCTGTGGTTTCGGACATTATTGCATGACAGCTAGAGACTGAGTGTGAACGAATGGGGCCTTTGTTGCCTTTTCCTAGCGCTACCTCACACACATGAGGGGGGAGGGGGATGGTATTCCATGTGTGGCGAGGTCGCAATGGGAATGAATAAAGGCAGACAGTGTGAATTGTATGCATGTGTATATATGTGTATGTCTGTGTGTGTATATATATGTGTACACTGAGATGTATAGGTATGTATATTTGCGTGTTTGTATATACATGTGTATGGGGGTGGGTTGGGCCATTTCTTTCGTCTGTTTCCTTGCGCTACCTCGCAAACACGGGAGACAGCGACAAAGCAAAATAATAATAATAAAATATATATATATATATATATATATATATATATGTGTGTGAATAAGAGCAAGGTTATTAGGTACAGTAGGGTTGAGGGTCAAGTCAATTGGGAGGTGAGTTTGAATGGAGAAAAACTGGAGGAAGTAAAGTGTTTTAGATATCTGGGAGTGGATCTGGCAGCGGATGGAACCATGGAAGCGGAAGTGGATCATAGGGTGGGGGAGGGGGCAAAAATTCTGGGAGCTTGGAAGAATGTGTGGAGGTCGAGAACATTATCTCGGAAAGCAAAAATGGGTATGTTTGAAGGAATAGTGGTTCCAACAATGTTGTATGGTTGCGAGGCGTGGACTATGGATAGAGTTGTGCGCAGGAGGATGGATGTGCTGGAAATGAGATGTTTGAGGACAATGTGTGGTGTGAGGTGGTTTGATCGAGTAAGTAACGTAAGGGTAAGAGAGATGTGTGGAAATAAAAAGAGCGTGGTTGAGAGAGCAGAAGAGGGTGTTTTGAAAAGGTTTGGTCACATGGAGAGAATGAGTGAGGAAAGATTGACCAAGAGGATGTACGTGTCGGAGGTGGAGGGAACGAGAAGAAGAGGGAGACCAAATTGGAGGTGGAAAGATGGAGTGAAAAATATTTTGTGTGATCGGGGCCTGAACATGCAGGAGGGTGAAAGGAGGGCAAGGAATAGAGTGAATTGGAGCGATGTGGTATACCGGGGTTGACGTGCTGTCAGTGGATTGAATCAAGGCATGTGAAGCGTCTGGGGTAAACCATGGAAAGCTGTGTAGGTATGTATATTTGCGTGTGTGGACGTATGTATATACATGTGTATGGGGGTGGGTTGGGCCATTTCTTTCGTCTGTTTCCTTGCGCTACCTCGCAAACGCGGGAGACAGCGACAAAACAAAACAAAATATATATATATATATATATATATATATATATATATATATATATATATATATATATATATATATACTATATTTATTTATTTTGCTTTGTTGCTGTCTCCCGCTTCAGCAAGGTAGCGCATGGAAACAGCCGAAAGAATGGCCCAACCCACCCACATACACGTGTATATACATACACATACACACAGGCAAATATACATACCTATACATCTCAACGTATACATATATATATACACACACAGACATATACATATATACACATGTACACAGTTCATACTGTCTGCCTTTATTCATTCCCATCGCCGCCTTGCTACACATGAAATAACAACCCCCTCCCCCCTCATGTGTGCGAGGTAGCGCTAGGAAAAGACAACAAAGGCCCCATTCGTTCACACTCAGTCTCTAGCTGTCATGTAATAATGCACCGAAACCACAGCTCCCTTTCCATATCCAGGCCCCACAGAACTTTCCATGGTTTACCCCAGACGCTTCACATGCCCTGGTTCAATCCATTGACAGCACGTCTACCCCGGTATACCACATCGTTCCAATTCACTCTAGTCTTTGCAAGCCTTTCACCCTCCTGCATGTTCAGGCCCCGATCACTCAAAATCTTTTTCACTCCATCTTTCCACCTCCAATTTGGTCTCCCACCTCTCCTCGTTCCCTCCACCTCTGACACATATATCCTCTTAGTCAATCTTTCCTCACTCATTCTCTCCATGTATCTTTCCTCACTCATTCTCTCCATGTGACCAACCCATTTCAAAACACCCTCTCCTGCTCTCTCAACCACACTCTTTTTATTACCACACATCTCTCTTACCCTATCATTACTTACTCGATCAAACCACCTCACACCACATATTGTCCTCAAACATCTCATTTCCAGCATAACCACCCTCCTGCGCACAACTCTATCCATAGCCCACGCCTCGCAACCATACAACATTGTTAGAACCACTATTCCTTCAAACATACCCATTTTTGCTTTCTGAGATAATGTTCTCGACTTCCACACATTCTTCAAGGCTCCCAGAATTTTCGCCCCCTCCCCCACCCTATGATTCACTTCCGCTTCCATGGTTCCATTCGCTGCCAGATCCACTCCCAGATATCTAAAACACTCCACTTCCTCCAGTTTTTCTCCATTAAAACTTACCTCCCAATTGACTTGACCCTCAACCCTACTATACCTAATAACCTTGCTCTTATTCACATTTACTCTCAACTTTCCTCTTTCACACACTTTACCAAACTCAGTCACCAGCTTCTGCAGTTTCTCACATGAATCAGCCACCAGCGCTGTATCATCAGCGAACAACAACTGACTCACTTCCCAAGCTCTCTCATCCACAACAGACTGCATACTTGCCCCTCTTTCCAAAACTCTTGTATCCACCTCCCTAACAACACCATCAATAAACAAATTAAACAACCATGGAGACATCACACACCCCTGCCGCAAACCTACATTCACTGAGAACCAATCACTTTCCTCTCTTCCTACATGTATACATGCCTTACATCCTCAATAAAAACTTTTCACTGCTTCTAACAACTAGCCTCCCACACCATATATTCTTAATACCATCCACTCTATCATATGCCTTCTCCAGATCCATAAATACTACATACAAATCCATTTGCTTTTCTAAGTATTTCTCACATACATTCCTCAAAGCAAACACCTGATCCACACATCCTCTACCACTTCTAAAACCACACTGCTCTTCCCCAATCTGATGCTCTGTACATTCCTTCACCCTCTCAATCAATACCCTCCCATATAATTTACCAGGAATACTCAACAAACTTATACCTCTGTAATTTGAGCACTCACTTTTATCCCCTTTGCCTTTGTACAATGGCACTATGCAAGCATTCCGCCAATCCTCATGCACCTCACCATGAATCATACATACATTAAATAACCTTACCAACCAGTCAACAACACAATCACCCCTTTTTTATAAATTCCACTGCAATACCATCCAAACCCGCTGCCTTGCCGGCTTTCATCTTCCGCAAAGCTTATACTACCTCTTTTCTGTTTACCAAATCATTTTCCCAAACCCTCTCACTTTGCCCACCACCTCGACCAAAACACTCTATATCTGCCACTCTATCATTAAACACATTCAACAAAACTTCAAAATACTCACTCCACCTCCTCAAATCACCACTACTTGCTATCACCTCCCCATTAGCCCCTTCACTGAAGTTCCCATTTGTTCCCTGGTCTTACGCACTTTATTTACCTCCTTCCAAAACATCTTTTTATTGTCCCTAAAATTTAATGATACTCTCTCACCCCAACTCTCATTCGCCCTCTTTTTCACCTCTTGCACCTTTCTCTTGACCTCCTGCCTCTTTCTTTTATACATCTCCCACTCATTTGCATTATTTCCCTGCAACAATCGTCCAAATGCCCCTCTCTTCTCTTTCACTAATAATTTTACTTCATCCCACTACTCACTACCCTTTCTAATCTGCCCACCTCCCATGCTTGTCATGCCACAAGCATCTTTTGCACAAGCCATCACTGCTTCCCTAAATGCATCCCATTCCTCCCCCACTCCCCTTACCTCCTTTGTTCTCACGTTTTTCCATTCTGTACTCAGTCTATCCTGGTACTTCCTCACACAAGTCTCCTTCCCAAGCGTTAGTGGCATGGCCTTGATTAGGGCCTCAGTTGCCCATGCTGTCTCAGCTAACATAAAAAAATATATGCTGTGAGAAGAAAGCTATCAGGAGGATTGCAAATCTTTCATCAAAAAGTGTAAGGTTCCAGGAGAAGTTTGGTCTGCAGCAGGGGTGTGTGATGATACCATGGCTGTTCAGTTTCTTTATGGATGGGGTGGTGAGGGAAATGGATGCAAGGTCTTGGAAAAAGGAGCAAGTATGCATGCAGTCTGTAAGAGGTGAGGGTGCCTGGGGAGTGAGAAGGTTGTTGTTTGCAAATATTGGCACTGATGGGAAATTCAAGACAGAAGTTGCAGAAGTTAGTGCGAGAGTATGAAAGGAAGAAATTGATAGTAAATGAGAATAAAAGCAAGGTTTGCCTTGGGAAAGGGACAGGTTAGTTGGGGTGTGAGTCTGAATGGAGAAAATTTGGAGTTGAAGTGTTTTAGATACCTCAGTGGAATGGAAGCCAATGAAACCATATAAGAAGAAGTGTGTCATAAGGTGGGTGAGGAGGTGAAGGTTCTTGGAGCATTGAGGAATGTGTGGAAAGAAATGGTATTGTAGTTAGCAAAAATGAGGGTATAGTACTCCCAGTGATGTTGTAAAGATGTAGGGCATGGGCTTATAGATAAGGATGTGCAAAGGAGAGTGAATATGTTGGAAATGAAGTGTTTGAGTATACCATGTGTTATGAAATGGTTTTATCAAGTAAGTAATAAAAGGGTAAGCAAGAGTTGTAGTAATGAAATGAGTGTGGTTGAGAGAGCTGAAGAGGGTGTCCTTATGGAGAATAAGTGTGAAGTTGAACAAAAAGGGTATGTGTCAGAAGTAGAGGGGACAAGGAGAAGAGGGAAATCAGTTGGAAAGGAAAGGATGGAGATAAAAATTTGTGAGACCTCAGGGCCTGAACGTGCAAGAGGGTGAGGTGTGCATTGGATAGAGTGAATTGAAGCAGTGCGGTATACAGGAGGTGATAAGCTGTCCGTGGAATGAACTAGGGCATTTAAAGCAGCTGGAAGAAACCACAGAAAGGTCTATGGGGCCTGGTTGTGGATAGGGGCTGTGTCTTCCATACATTACACATGACAACCAAAGAATGGATGTGAGTGAATGCAGCCTTATTTTGTCTGTTCCTGGTGCTGTCTTATTAACATGTGAAACAATGAACTAGTATGAAAACTGAATGAAATCAAATATACCCACATGATAAGTAAATATATGTATGTACATACTTTGCATATGTGGAATGCTTTTAAGAAAATTTTTGTCTGTTACTTTCCAGCAATCATTTACCTCCAACTGGCCGAAAGTTCTTTGGTTGGCCATTGATGAGAGTGGTGTTCATCTTTTAGAACACCGTTCAAGAAATGTCCTATGCACCTATGAGTATGACTACATTTTGAACTACTCAGCTTCCATAACAGCCCTCATGATTATTACAGGATCAACAAGAAAACAGAGTAAAATCATTCTCAACACTACCCAGGTAAAGACTGTTGGTTTACTTTCACATATGAATCAAAGGAATTTTATCTCTGTATTTTTTTCCATAAAGCATGATTTTTTAATTAAAAGATATATAATATATATTTTTATATAGTTATATTTATATTTATATTTATTTATATATTATACTTTATCACTGTCTCCCGCATTAGCGAGGCAGTGCAAGGAAACAGATGAAAGAATGGCCCAACCCACCCACATACACATGTGCATACATACACACCCACACACACACATATACATACCTATACATTTCAATGTATACATACATATTTTTTCTTTCAAACTATTCGCCATTTCCCGCGTTAGCGAGGTAGCGTTAAGAACAGAGGACTGGGCCTTGGAGGGAATATCCTCACCTGGCCCCCTTCTCTGTTCCTTGTTTTGGAAAATTAAAAAAAAAAAAAACGAGAGGGAAGATTTCCAGCCCCCCGCTCCCTCCCCTTTTACTCGCCTTCTACGACACGCAGGGAATACGTGGGAAGTATTCTTTCTCCCCTATCCCCAGGGATATGTATACATACATATACATTGTATATTTATTTATTATACTTTGTCGCGGTCACTCGCGTTAGCAAGGTAGTGCAAGGAAGCAGACGAAAGAATGGCCCAACCCACCCTTAACCCACCCACATACTCAGTCTCTCCTGGTACTTCCTCACACAAGTCTCCTTCCCAAGCTCACTTACTCTCACCACCCTCTTCACCCCAACATTCACTCTTCTTTTCTGAAAACCCATACAAATCTTCACCTTAGCCTCCACAAGACAAGGGAGCAAATGGGAACTTCAGTGAAGGGCACAAATGGGGAGTTGATGACAAGTAGTGGTGATGTGAGAAGGAGATGGAGTGAGTATTTTGAAGGTTTGTTGAATGTGTTTGATGATAGAGTGGCAGATATAGGGTGTTTTCGTCGAGGTGGTGTGCAAAGTGAGAGGGTTAGGGAAAATGATTTGGTAAACAGAGAAGAGGTAGTAAAAGCTTTGCGGAAGATGAAAGCCAGCAAGGCAGCAGGTTTGGATGGTATTGCAGTGGAATTTATTAAAAAAGGGGGTGACTGTATTGTTGACTGGGTGGTAAGGTTATTTAATGTATGTATGACTCATGGTGAGGTGCCTGAGGATTGGCGGAATGCGTGCATAGTGCCATTGTACAAAGGCAAAGGGGATAAGAGTGAGTGCTCAAATTACAGAGGTATAAGTTTGTTGAGTATTCCTGGTAAATTATATGGGAGGGTATTGATTGAGAGGGTGAAGGCATGTACAGAGCATCAGATTGGGGAAGAGCAGTGTGGTTTCAGAAGTGGTAGAGGATGTGTGGATCAGGTGTTTGCTTTGAAGAATGTATGTGAGAAATACTTAGAAAAGCAAATGGATTTGTATGTAGCATTTATGGATCTGGAGAAGGCATATGATAGAGTTGATAGAGATGCTCTGTGGAAGGTATTAAGAATATATGGTGTGGGAGGAAAGTTGTTAGAAGCAGTGAAAAGTTTTTATCGAGGATGTAAGGCATGTGTACGTGTAGGAAGAGACGAAAGTGATTGGTTCTCAGTGAATGTAGGTTTGCGGCAGGGGTGTGTGATGTCTCCATGGTTGTTTAATTTGTTTATGGATGGGGTTGTTAGGGAGGTAAATGCAAGAGTTTTGGAAAGAGGGGCAAGTATGAAGTCTGTTGGGGATGAGACAGCTTGGGAAGTGAGTCAGTTGTTGTTCGCTGATGATACAGCGCTGGTGGCTGATTCATGTGAGAAACTACAGAAGCTGGTGACTGAGTTTGGTAAAGTGTGTGGAAGAAGAAAGTTAAGAGTAAATGTGAATAAGAGCAAGGTTATTAGGTACAGTAGGGTTGAGGGTCAAGTCAATCGGGAGGTGAGTTTGAATGGAGAAAAACTGGAGGAAGTGAAGTGTTTTAGATATCTGGAAGTGGATCTGGCAGCGGATGGAACCATGGAAGCGGAAGTGGATCATAGGGTGGGGGAGGGGGCGAAAATTCTGGGGGCCTTGAAGAATGTGTGGAAGTCGAGAACATTATCTCGGAAAGCAAAAATGGGTATGTTTGAAGGAATAGTGGTTCCTACAATGTTGTATGGTTGCGAGGCGTGGGCTATGGATAGAGTTGTGCGCAGGAGGATGGATGTGCTGGAAATGAGATGTTTGAGGACAATGTGTGGTGTGAGGTGGTTTGATCGAGTGAGTAACGTAAGGGTAAGAGAGATGTGTGGAAATAAAAAGAGCGTGGTTGAGAGAGCAGAAGAGGGTGTTTTGAAGTGGTTTGGGCACATGGAGAGAATGAGTGAGGAAAGATTGACCAAGAGGATATATGTGTCGGAGGTGGAGGGAACGAGGAGAAGAGGGAGACCAAATTGGAGGTGGAAAGATGGAGTGAAAAAGATTTTGTGTGATCGGGGCCTGAACATGCAGGAGGGTGAAAGGAGGGCAAGGAATAGAGTGAATTGGAGCGATGTGGTATACCGGGGTTGACGTGCTGTCAGTGGATTGAATCAAGGCATGTGAAGCGTCTGGGGTAAACCATGGAAAGCTGTGTAGGTATGTATATTTGCGTGTGTGGACGTATGTATATACATGTGTATGGGGGGGGTTGGGCCATTTCTTTCGTCTGTTTCCTTGCGCTACCTCGCAAACGCGGGAGACAGCGACAAAGTATAATAATAATATATATATATATATATATATATATATATTCCCTGGGGATAGGGGAAAAAGAATACTTCCCACGTATTCCCTGTGTGTCGTAGAAGGCGACTAAAAGGGGAGGGAGCGGGTGGCTGGAAATCCTGCCCTCTCATTTTTTTTCAATTTTCCAAAAGAAGGAACAGAGAAGGGGGCCAGGTGAGGATATTCCCTCAAAGGCCCAGTCCTCTGTTCTTAACGCTACCTCGCTAATGCGGGAAATGGCGAATAGTACGAAAGAAAGAAAGATATATATATATATATATATATATATATATATATATATTTTTCTTTTTTTGCTTCGTCGCTGTCTCCCGCATTTGCAAGGTAGCACAAGGAAACAGACGAAAGAAATGGCCCAACCCACCCCCATACACATGTATATACATACGTCCACACACGCAAATATACATACCTACACAGCTTTCCATGGTTTACCCCAGATGCTTCACATGCCCTGATTCAATCCACTGACAGCACGTCAACCCCGGTATACCACATTGATCCAATTCACTCTATTCCTTGCCCTCCTTTCACCCTCTTGCATGTTCAGGCCCCGATCACACAAAATCTTTTTCACTCCATCTTTCCACCTCCAATTTGGTCTCCCACTTCTCGTTCCCTCCACCTCCGACATATATATCCTCTTGGTCAATCTTTCCTCACTCATTCTCTCCATGTGCCCAAACCATTTCAAAACACCCTCTTCTGCTCTCTCAACCACGCTCTTTTTATTGCCACAAATCTCTCTTACCCTTACGTTACTTACTCGATCAAACCACCTCACACCACACATTGTCCTCAAACATCTCATATCCAGCACATCCATCCTCCTGCGCACAACTCTATCCATAGCCCATGCCTCGCAACCATACAACATTGTTGGAACCACTATTCCTTCAAACATACCCATTTTTGTTTTCCGAGATAATGTTCTCGACTTCCACACATTCTTCAAGGCTCCCAGGATTTTCGCCCCCTCCCCCACCCTATGATCCACTTCCGCTTCCATGGTTCCATCCGCTGCCAGATCCACTCCCAGATATCTAAAACACTTTACTTCCTCCAGTTTTTCTCCATTCAAACTTACCTCCCAATTGACTTGACCCTCAACCCTACTGTACCTAATTACCTTGCTCTTATTCACATTTACTCGTAACTTTCTTCTTTCACACACTTTACCAAACTCAGTCACCAGCTTCTGCAGTTTCTCACATGAATCAGCCACCAGCGCTGTATCATCAGCGAACAACAACTGACTCACTTCCCAAGCTCTCTCATCCACAACAGACTTCATACTTGCCCCTCTTTCCAAAACTCTTGCATTCACCTCCCTAACAACCCCATCCATAAACAAATTAAACAACCATGGAGACATCACACACCCCTGCCGCAAACCTACATTCACTGAGAACCAATCACTTTCCTCTCTTCCTACACGTACACATGCCTTACATCCTCGATAAAAACTTTTCACTGCTTCTAACAACTTGCCTCCCACACCATATATTCTTAATACCTTCCACAGAGCATCTCTATCAACTCTATCATATGCCTTCTCCAGATCCATAAATGCTACATACAAATCCATTTGCTTTTCTAAGTATTTCTCACATACATCCTTCAAAGCAAACACCTGATCCACACATCCTCTACCACTTCTGAAACCACACTGCTCTTCCCCAATCTGATGCTCTGTACATGCCTTCACCCTCTCAATCAATACCCTCCCATATATATGTATTCATTATTTGTTTATTATACTCTGTTGCTGTCTTCCGTGTTAGCGAGGTAGCGCAAGGAAACAGATGAAAGAATGGCCCACCCCACCCACATGTCTATACATACACATCCACAAACTTATACATGTCAACATACACATATATATACACACACAGACATATATATATATGCACATGTACATACTTCATACTGTCTGCCCTTATTCATTCCCTTCGCCACCCCACCACACATGAAATGACAACCCCCTCCCCCCGCATGTGTGCGAGGTAGCACTAGGAAAAGACAACAAAGGCCACATTCATTCGCACTCAGTCTCTAGCTGTCATGTATAATATATATGTATATATGTATCCCTAAGGTAGTGGAGAAAGAGTGCCTTCTCCATAATGGATGTTTCTAGAGGGAATGGGCATCAGAGATACAGAGAGATATACAAAAGAAAAAATTGCAGGCTAGCATCTTTCAGTATTCTTGAGGAGATAACATCTAGATCAGTTGCTTTGATTGAATATAATTTATCAAAATATTTAAGTACATAATGGCATTAAGTATCCTTAATAGCCAAGTTATCATTTTCAGTTCCCAGAAATACATTCTGCACTTATAGTATATTAGATGAAATTTTGATGATGACCACCAAGTTGAAATACCTGATAAGCTTCTATCAACAATGAAATTGTCCCAAGGATCTGTGTAATCATCCCCTTCTGCCATTCAGCTGCACTCTAATCAGTCACAAAAACAATATTGTACCTACTCTTTTACAAACACCATACTGTACCTAGCATTCTACTCTGACACTCACTTCCTAGTAGGCATCATACTTGGAAGGAGACCAGTTATCATAACCTTCCTTTGACTTTCTTTGAACTTTCTAATGAGTGTTTTTATGATTGTAATTTATCTCTTCTGAACATCCCAAATCACATTATTTGTTCCAGCCAGGATAATGACTATGCAATCATCATCTGTGTCCCTAACCATGTCCTGAATCTTGTGGGATGTCTTCAAGCCTAACCACATGGAACACGGCCTCCTTCCATATTTATTCCTACCAAAGAACTCCCTATCTAAGTACCTTACTAAAGAGTCACCATCAAGGATAATACTAGATTCCTCCTCTAATTCATCATCTCATCACTATAATCCCATTATTTTTACCATTTCCTTAACCTTACCCTTAAGCTTCGTCCCATTTCTGACCACATGAAAATTATCACTTCTTTCTACTGATGTCTCCACCATAACCACTGCAGTTTCTAATTCATCTATTTTCTTCGTTACATCCCTATTTTTTTCAGCAGCTATTATTTCACTGGAGGTGCCCCTCACCATACAAACACAATCTTTTACAACACTTTCACTAGCTAACCTGTTATCACTGATCTCTTTTGATAGTACAGTATATAGTATTAATAACAGAAATAATGTATGATGAATTTACCTTTGTTTCTTATTGGCAGGTCTTTGATAAAGTCCCTGTCATTCTCAGGGTAGGTATAGCAATGTGCATGTGCCATGCTGAAAAGATGCTCAACCACAATAGACAGAGCACAGAGTAGATACAACTGTTCAAACTGAGGGAATCCTATAACCATCACAGTTGAAGCTTATTAACCCCATAAAGATATAAACTTCACATGCAGATATGAGACATACTTGTTGATCTGAATACTGAGATCTCTGAGACATCCTAATTAACCAGATATAAAGTTAGAAGACCATTATTTGACAAGGATACAAAATGATAGGGGAATAGGAAGTGACCTTTAAGATAGATAGAAATTGTAAAATGTTTTACAGCAAAATAAACTTTTTCTTCATGTTCAAGGATATAACATACTGTTTAGGCTTAGAGTAAGAAGAAATTTGATAAACAATACCACTAATTAACAGAATGGATTAATAAAGCTGTTATAAGTTTGATACACTGTAAACATAAAATTGCTTTGTTATACCTACATGTGCAAAGCCAGTTTTCTAGATAGGGTCACTTTTCAGAATAAAGCTTTTGAAATTGGGGCAGGAGTTTTGTATTCATGGGGCTTTGTCTTGAATTTTACTGTAATAGGGTTTTGAGAGTTCTTAAATTCGGAATTCTGGAAAATTCATGATGATGCCAATGTTTGGTACTGCTTTTTAAGAAGAGATATGTTTGGAAAAAAAGAAGGGGGAATCCTAAAATTTGGAAACTCTTCAATTCTAAGCTTCCTGGATTTGTATAGGCATACCTCTAATGACTTTTCATTCATTGAACATATCTGGTATTAATATTGTAAAGATGTGTTTAGCATATTTTTAAAATGTTTTGATTTTCAGGCTTTCATGATAGCAACTTTAATCAAGGATTATACGGAAGTCTTAAGGGAAAACCTTGGTGGCAACACAGAGGGTCCTGCTCCTGGTGGGCTAATGGCACCGCCTGAGTTGAATGAAGGAACATCCCAAGAGCCAAGACATTCACGGCCTCGTAGTATTATGGCTCGACCACCTCCAGCATTAACAGAGGAGCTTGTTACTCAATGATCTCATCATTGCTATTGAAGAGCTTATTTATGATGGCTTCTGGCAGCATGGTAATCTATATAATGCCATGATGCTTAGTAATATTCCTTACAGTTACAGTATTCTGCTATAGTGAATAAAGCTTCATTATTTATGGCAATTTTTTCTGTTCTTCAGTAAGCCTGGGAAATGGCCAGAAGGATATTTCTAAAAAATTCAGAGTACTTCAGGCAGGGAAGCAAAGTGCCAGAATATAATAATATTCTCAAAGATCAGTCATTCATAGTAATGATACTAGTGAAACTTTAATCTGTACCAGTTTATGTTTCTAAAAGCTGGTATTGACAGTGTAATCAAATATATTTATAGCAGTGCTTAAGTATTGTTACCTCCACATACATTAACTATGAATGCGACTAAAGACAGAAAAGGAAGTAATTTTTATTAAATTTACCTCTATTTTGGCCAAAAAAGTTATTCTTCCTGATGATAATTCTAAGCTGTTCCAAATGGTATTACACATACAGTACCTCTCCAACTCAATCCTTTCATATAAAGCTAACACTCAAAATAAGTCTAAACACCATTATATATGCTGTCTGAAAAGTCATTGCAGCAGCATATGGGATGATCTGATTTGACATGTATATAATGCGTGATCTTCTTGTTAGGCCAGATGATGGCATGTTCTTCACTTCCATACACTAACTTGCTCAAGAGCTTAACAAGCCAACTGAATGTTAGTGATCATTTTCATGGGGCAACAACCAAAGTCACATGGTAGTGTGTTGTGCCAAGTTTGTGGCTTTTTTTATTATTTAAGTAAAATACTTTTGAGTGTGAATGTCTCTCTGAATGGTGATCATTTTTGGTGGTTACTGCTGAATTACTGGAATGATTATATGTTACATCCCAAGACTCATTCTGTTTTCTCTTCTTGTACAAATATTTTTTTGTTATTTTGAATTTTGAATATATACTTTTATAGATAATATATATATATATATATATATATATATATATATATATATATATATATATATATATATATATATATATATATATATATATATATATATATTATATGTATATATATTGTATATTCACTGAAAAGCTTAATGCCTTGAAGAGTAATGAATTCTCTTTAACTGCCTTGGAATTTAGGGTGTTATGTACTAATGCAAGATAGATATTCATCCCTGGTACTATTGTTTGCTGACTCAATAATTATGCCTGTGGTAAAAGTCTCAAGAAATTTTCTGCAGTTGATTATATATTTCTGGTGCTACATGTTGACTGTTTTCTACATGTGATGTAGGATATGCTTGATTTTTTTGTATGTTTCCTTAGCCATCCCTACAGTCATCGTAGACCCACTTAGCTAGAACAGTATTTATTCAGACTGTTGAATTTATGTGCCTGATACAGTTCTGTGGAAACACTTATTACTCTGATATGTCAGAAATATAAACTGGATGACCATTAATGAAATCCAGTTTCTTAAAATAAAGTGACTGGTCCATCCCACAGAACTGGCAGCCAAAATCTACCACTTAGAGTTTGAGCATACCAGTCAACCAGTCAAATGCCTTTTGAAACCAATACTTTACCATTCCCATCAGATGGCAATAAAAAAAAAAAAAAAAAAAGGCATTTTCATCTTGTCTATTTAATGTAAGACTGTCTGAAGATTACCAATGATAGAGTTGTCATTACAAGTGCTCCAAATGGCCAACTTCTTAGCAGCACTCTGGAAGCCCCCATAGAGGATAGAGGGGATTCCTGGGACAAGTGGGTAAGGTGAGGATTAGGGACTCTGATTTCAGTGCTATAATTAAACATGACAGCTAGAAAATGGATGTGAGCAAATGAGCCTTTTCTTCATCTGTTTCTGGTTCTACCACACTAAAGCAAGAAACAGCAAGCAAGCTTGAAAAAAGAAAAAAGGATTGAACCAATGCATGTGAAGCAGTCAGGTAAACCATGGAAAGTTATCTGAGGCTTGGTTGTGGATAGGGAGCTGTGGTGTTGGCACATTACACATAACAGCTAGAGAATGGATACGAGTGAATGTGGCCTTTCTTCATGTTTTCCTGACATTACATTACTAACATGGGAAACACTATTCAAGTGCCATTGTACAAAGGCAAAGGGGATAAAGGTGAGTGTTCAAATTACAGAGGTGTAAGTTTATTGAGTATTCCTGGGAAATTATATGGGAGGGTATTGATTGAGAGGGTCAAGGCATGTACAGAGCACCAGATAGGGGAGGAGCAGTTTGGTTTCAAAAGTGGTAAAGGATGTGCAGATCAGGTGTTTGCTTTGAAGAATGTATGTGAAAAATACTTAGAAAAGCAGATGGATTTGTGTGTAGCACTTATGGATCTGGAGAAGGCATATGATAGAGATGCTTTGTGGAAGGAATTAAAAATATATGGTGTGGGAGGTAAGTTGCTAGAAGCAGTGAAAAGTTTTTATCAAGGATGTAAGGCATGTGTACGAGAAGGAAGAGAGGAAAGTGAGTGGTTCCCAGTGAATCTCGGTTTGCAGCAGGGGTGTGTGATGTCTCCATGGTTATATAATTTGTTTATGGATGGGGTTGTTAGGGAGGTGAATGCAAGAGTTTTAGAGAGAGGGGCAAGTATGCAGTCTGTTGTGGATGAGAGGGTTTGGGAAGTGAGTCAGTTGTTGTTTGCTGATGATACAGCGCTGGTGGCTGATTCGGGTGAGAAACTCCAGAAGCTGGTGACTGAGCTTGGTAAAGTGTGTGAAAGAAGAAAGCTGAGAGTAAATGTGAATAAGAGCAAAGTTATTAGGTTCAGTAGGGTTGAGGGACAAGTAAATTGGTAGGTAAGTTTGAATGGAGAAAAACTGGAGGAAGTGAAGTGTTATAGATATCTGGGAGTAGATTTGGGAACGGATGGAACCATGGAAGCATAATTGAGTCACAGGGTGGGGGAGGGGGCAAAGGTTCTGGAAGTGTTGAAGAATGGGTGGAAGGCGAGAACACTATCTCGGATAGCAAAAATGGGTATGTTTGAAGGAATAGTGGTTCCAACAGTGTTATATGGTTGTGAGGCATGAGTGATAGATAGGGTTGTGCAGAGGAGGGTGGATGTGTTGGAAATGAGATGTTTGAGGACAATATGTGGTGTGAGGTGGTTTGATCGAGTAAGTAATGAAAGGGTAAGAGAGATGTATGGTAATAAAGAGTGTGGTTGAGAGAGTAGAAGAGGGTGTAATGAAATAGTTTGGTCACATGGAGAGAATGAGTGAGGAAAGATTGACAAAGAGGATATATGTCATAGGTGGAGGAACGAGGAGAAGTGGGAGACCAAATTGGAGGTGGAAGGATGAAGTAAAAAAGATTTTGAGTGATCAGGGCTTGAACATACAGGAGGATGAAAGGCATGCAAAGAATAGAGTGAATTGGAACGGTGTAGTATAACGGGGTCGACATGCTGTCAATGGATTGAACCAGGGCATGTGAAGCATATGGGGTAAACCATGGAAAGTTTTGTGGGGGCTGGATGTGGAAAGGGAGCTGTGGTTTCAGTGCATTACACATGACAGCTTGAGACTGATCGTGAATGAATGTGGCCTTTGTTGTCGTTTCCTTGTGCTACCTCGTACGCACGCAGGGGGAGGGGGATATCATATTATGTGTGGCGGGGTGGCGGTAGGGATGGATGAAGGCAGCATGTATGAATATGTATATGTGTATATATGTATATGTATGTATATGTCTGTGTATGTATATGTATGTATGCGTTGAAACGTATAGGTACGTATAGGTGCGTATGTGGGCATTTATGTATATACATGTGTATGTGGGTGGGTTGGGCCATTCTTTTGTCCGTTTCCTTGCGCTACCTCACTAACGCGGGAGACAGCGTCAAAGTATAATAAAAAAATCTATATATAATATATTCGCCATTTCCCGCATTAGCGAGGAAGCATCAAGAAGAAAGGAAAGCCCTAGAGGGAAAATCCTTACTTGGCATCCTTCTCTATTCCTTCTTTTAGGAGAAGTAAAAACTGGAGGGGAGGATTTCCAGCACCACTTCCACCTATTTTAGGCTCTTTCTATGACACACAGGGAATACATGGGAAGTGTTCCTTCTCCCCTATCCTTAGGAAATGCAAGAGTTTTGGAGAGGGGTGAGTATGCAGTCTGTTGGGGATGGCAGGGCCTCGGAAAGGAGTCAGTTGTTGTTTGCCAATCATACAGCTCGGGTGGCTGATTCGAGGGAGAAACTGCAGAAGTTGGTGACTGAGTTTGGAAAAGTGTGTGAAAGGAGAAAGTTGAGAGTAAATGTAAAATAGAGCAAGGTTATTAGGGTTGAGGGACAAGTTAATTGGGAAGCTAGTTTGAAGGGAGAAAAATTGGAGGAAGCGAAATGTTTTAGATATCTGGGATTGGACTTAGCAGTGAAAGGAACCATGGAAGCAGAAGCGAGTCCCAGGGTGGGGGAGGGGGTGAAGGTTTTGAGAGCAATGAAGAACGTGTGGAAGGAGAGAACATTATCTCGGAGAGCAAAAATGGGTATGTTTGAAGGTATAGTGGTTCCAACAATGTTATATGGTTGCAATGCATGGGCTATGGATAGGGTTGTATGGGAGGAGGGTAGACGTGTTGGAAATGAAATGTTTGAGGACAATATGTGGTGTGAGGTGGTTTGATTGAGTAAGTAATGAAAGGGTAAGAGAGATGTGTGGGAATAAAAAGAGTATGGTTAAGAGAGCAGAAGAGGGTGTGTTGAAATGGTCTGGATATATGAAAGGAATGAGTTAGGAAAGATTGACAAAGAGGATACATGTGGCAGAGGTGGAGGGAACGAGGAGAAATGGGAGACCAAATTGGAGGTGGAAGGATGGAGTGAAAAAGATTATAAGCAATTGGGGCCTGAACATAAAGGAAGGTGAGAAGCGTGCAAGGAATAGAGTGAATTGGAACGATGTGGTGTACTGGGGTCAACGTGCTGTCAGTGGACTGAACTAGGGCATGAAAAATGTCTGGAGTAAACCGTGGAAAGTTCTGTGGGGCCTGGCTGTGGATAGGGAGCTGTGGTTTTGGTGCATTACATGACAGCTAGAGACTGAGTGTGAACGAATGTGACCTTTTTTTGTGTACTTTCCCAGTGGTACTTTGCTAAAGCAGGGGGTAGTGATGCTGTTTCTTGTGGGAAGGGACAGCGACAGGCATGGATGAAGGCAAGCAAGTATGAATGTGTACATGTGTATACATGTATATGTCAGTGTATGTATATTTGCGTGTGTGGACGTGTATGTATATACATGAGTATGTGGGTGGGTTGGGCCATTCTTTCATCTGTTTCCTTGCACTACCTCGCTAACGCAGGAGACAGCGACAAAGCAAAATAAATAAAATAAATAAATGTATATGTATGTATATGTTTATATGTTATGTATATATGTAAGGGCATTTATGTAACTTTTTCGCTGATGCTGGAAATAGCAATCAAGTATGATAATAATAATAATAATGATAATAATATATATTATTAAGGTTTCGGTGCATTATTACATGACAGCTAGAGACTGAGTGTGATCGAATGTGGCCTTTGTTGTCTTTTCCTAGCACTACCTTGCACACATAACGGGGGAGGGGGTTGTTATTTTATGTTTGGCGGAGTGACGATGGGAATGAATAAAGGCAGACAGTATGAATTATGTACATGTGTATATATGTATATGTCTGTGTGTATATATATATGTATATGTTGAGATGTATAAGTATGTATATTTGCATGTGTGGACGTGTATGTATATACATGTGTATGTGGGTGGGTTCGGCCATTCTTTCGTCTGCTTCCTTGCGCTACCTCACTACTGTGGGAGACAGCATCAAAGCAAATAAATAAATAAAATATATATATATATATATATATATATATATATATTTTTTTTTTTTTCATACTATTCACTATTTCCCGCGATAGCGAGGTAGCGTTAAGAACAGAGGACTGGGCCTTTGAGGGAATATCCTCACCTGGACCTCTTCTCTGTTCCTTCTTTTTGAAAAAAAAAAAAAAAAAAAAAAAAAAAAAAAAAAAAAAAAAGGAGAGGGGAGGATTTCCAGCCCCCCGCTCCCTTCCCTTTTAGTCGCCTTCTACGACACGCAGGGAATACGTGGGAAGTATTCTTTCTCCCCTATCCCCAGGGATAATATATATATATATATATATATATTTTTTATTATTATTATACTTTGTCGCTGTCTCCCGCGTTTGCGAGGTAGCGCAAGGAAACAGACGAAAGAAATGGCCCAACCCCCCCCATACACATGTATATACATACGTCCACACACGCAAATATACATACCTACACAGCTTTCCATGGTTTACCCCAGACGCTTCACATGCCTTGATTCAATCCACTGACAGCACGTCAACCCCGGTATACCACATCGCTCCAATTCACTCTATTCCTTGCCCTCCTTTCACCCTCCTGCATGTTCAGGCCCCGATCACACAAAATCTTTTTCACTCCATCTTTCCACCTCCAATTTGGTCTCCCTCTTCTCCTTGTTCCCTCCACCTCCGACACATATATTCTCTTGGTCAATCTTTCCTCACTCATTCTCTCCATGTGCCCGAACCATTTCAAAACACCCTCTTCTGCTCCCTCAACCACGCTCTTTTTATTTCCACACATCTCTCTCACCCTTACGTTACTCGATCAAACCACCTCACACCACACATTGTCCTCAAACATCTCATTTCCAGCACATCCATCCTCCTGCGCACAACTCTATCCATAGCCCACGCCTCGCAACCATACAACATTGTTGGAACCACTATTCCTTCAAACATACCCATTTTTGCTTTCCAAGATAATGTTCTCGACTTCCACACATTCTTCAAGGCTCCCAGAATTTTCGCCCCCTCCCCCACCCTATGATCCACTTCCGCTTCCATGGTTCCATCCGCTGCCAGATCCACTCCCAGATATCTAAAACACTTCACTTCCTCCAGTTTTTCTCCATTCAAACTCACCTCCCAATTGACTTGACCCTCAACCCTACTGTACCTAATAACCTTGCTCTTATTCACATTTACTCTTAACTTTCTTCTTTCACACACTTTACCAAACTCAGTCACCAGCTTCTGCAGTTTCTCACATGAATCAGCCACCAGCGCTGTATCATCAGCGAACAACAACTGACTCACTTATCCAAGCTGTCTCATCCCCAACAGACTTCATACTTGCCCCTCTTTCCAAAACTCTTGCATTCACCTCCCTAACAACCCCATCCATAAACATTATTATTATTATCATTATTATCATCATTATTATCATCATTATTATTATTATCATTATTATTCTCTCAAGATGCTCCAATTTGGTCTCCCTTTATATATATATATATATATATATATATATATATATATATATATATATATATATTTTCTATACATATTCACCAATTCATTCCCACATTAGCGAGGTAGTGCTAAGAACAGAAGACTCTGCCTTAGAAGGTATATCCTCATTTGTCCCCCTTCTCGATTCCTTCGTTTGGAAAATTAGAAAAAAAAAAGGAAGGGGAGACTTTCAGCCCCTTGCTCCCTCACTTTCTTTGACATGCAGGGAACATGTGGGAAGTATTCTTTCTCCCCCATCCCCAAGGATAATATAAACAAAGCTCAAGGGTATAGGGGAAGATTGGATTGGGAATGTCTTGGGAGTAAAGCAAGGGGCTGGTAAGAAGACAAGAGCAAAGGAAGCACTTCTCCTAAAGCAGGAGTTGTGGGAGTATGTGATAAAGTGCAAGAAAGTAAATGCAAGATTGATGTGGGTAAAACTGAAAGAGGATGGAGAGAGATGGGTGGTTATGGGTGCCTATGCACCTAGTCATGCAAAGAAAGATAATGAGAGGCAAGTGTTTTCGGAGCAGCTGAGTGAGTGTGTTAGCAGCTTTGATGCAAGAGACTGGGTTATAGTGATGAGTGATTTGAATGCGAAGGTGAGTAATGTGGCAGTTGAGGGTATAATTGGTGTACATGGGGTGTTCAGTGTTGTAAATGGAAATGGTAAAGAGCTTGTAGATTTGTGTGCTTAAAAAGGACTGGTGATTGGGAATACCTGGTCTAAAAAGAAAGATATACATAAGTACACAAATGTGAGTTGGAGAGATGGTCAAAGGGCGTTAATGGATTATGTGTTAATTGACAGGCCTATAAAAGAGAGACTTTTGGATGTAAGTGTTCTGAGAGGGGCAGCTGAAGGGATGTATGATCACTATCTTGTGGAGGTGAAGGTGAAGATTTGTCGAGGTTTTCAGAAGAGAGAATGTTGGGGAGAAAAGTGTGGGGAGAGTAAGTGAGCTTGGAAAGGATGTTTGAGTGAGGGAGTACCAGGAGAGACTGAGTGTAGAATGGCAAAAGGTGAGAGCAAATGACATCAAGGGAGTGTGGGAGGAATGGAATGAATTTAGGGAAGCAGTGATTGCTTGCACAAAAAATGCATGTGGCATGAGAAAGTTGGGAGGTGGACAAATTAGAAAGGGTAGTGAATGGTGGGATAAAGAAGTAACGCTGTTGTTAGTGAAAGAGAAGAGAGAGGCATTTGGACGATTTTTTGCAGGGAAGTAGTGCAAATGACAGGGAGATGTATAAAAGAAAGCCGCAGGAGGTCAAAATAAATGTGCAAGAGGTGAAAAAGAGGGCAAATGAGAGTTGGAGTGAGAGAGTGTCATTAGATTTTAGAGAGAATAAAAAGATGTTTTGGAAGGAGGTAAATAACATGTGTAACAAGAGAACAAATGGGAGCATTGATGAATGGGACAAATGGGGAGGTAATAAAAAGTAGTGATGAGTGATTAAGTGAGAAGGAGATGGAGTGAGTATTTTGAAGGTTTGTTACATGTGTTTGATGATAGAGTGGCAGATAAAGGGTGTTTTGGTCAAGGTGGCATGCAAAGTGAGAGGGTTAGGGAGAATTGTCTGGTAAACAGAGAAGAGGTAGTGAAAGCTTTAAGGGAAGATGAAAGTTGGAAAGGCGGTGGGTTTGCATGGTACTGCAATGGAATTTAATAAAAGAGGGGGTGATTGTGTTGTTGATTGGTTGGTAAATATATTCAATGTATGTATGGATTATGGTGAAGTGCCTGAGAATTGACGTAATGCGAGCAGAGTGCCATTGTACAAAGGCAAAGGGGATAAGAGTGAGTGTTCAAATTACAGAGGCATAAGTTTATTGAGTATTCCTAAGAAATTATATGGGAGGGTATTGATTGAGAGGGTAAAAGCATGTACAGAGCATCAGATTGGGAAAGAGCAGTGTGGTTTCAGAAGTGGTAGAGGATGTGTGGATCAGGTGTTAGCTTGGAAGGATGTGTGAGAAATACTTAGAAAAACAAATGGATTTGTATGTAGCATTTTTGGATCTGGAAAAGGCATATGATTGGGTTGATAGAGATGCTTTTTGGAAGGTTTTAAGAGTATATAGTGTGGGGGTAAGTTGCTAGAAGAAGTGATATTTTTTTTTACCAAGGGTGTAAGGCATGAGTACGAGTAGAAAGAGAGGAAAGTGACTGGTTCCCAGTGAATGTCACATAGCGGCAGGGGTGCATGATGTCTCCATGGTTGTTTAATTTGTTTATGGATGGGGTTGTTAGAGCAATGAATGCAAGAGTTTTGGAGAGGGGCAAGCATGGAGTCTGTTGTGGATGAGATGGCTTGGGAAGTGAGTCAGGTGTTGTTTGCTGATGATATATTGCTGGTGGCTGACTTAGGTGAGAAACTGCAGAGGTTGGTGACTGATTCGGGTGAGAAACTGCAAAGGTTTGTGACTGAGTTTGGTAAAGTGTGTGAAAGGAGAAAGTTGAGAGTAAATCTGAATAATAGCAAGGTTATTAAGGTTCAGTGGGGATGAAGGGCATTTCAAATGGGAGGTAAGTTGGAATGGAGAAAAACTGAAGGAAGTGAAGTGTTTTAGATATCTAGGAGTGGATTTGTCAGCGGATGGAACCATGGAAGCGGAAGTGAGTCACAGGGTGGGGGAGGGGGCCAACGTTTTGGGAGTGTTGAAGAAAGTGTGGAAGGCGAGAACGTTATCACGGAGCAAAAATGGGTATGTTTGAAGGAATAGTGGTTCCAACAATGTCATATGGTTGCAAGGCATGGGCTATGGATAGGGTTGTGCGGAGGAGGGTAGATGTGTGGGAAATATGTGGTGTGAGGGGGTTTGATCGAGTAAGTAATGAAAGGATAAGGAAGATGTGTGAAATAGAGTATGGTTAAGAGAGCAAAAGAGGGTGTATTGAAATGGTTTGAGTAAGGAAAAATTGACAAAGAGGATATAAGTGCTCAGGCCCCGATCGCTCAAAATCTTTTTCACTCCATCCTTCCACCTCCAATTTGGTCTCCCACTTCTCGCTCCCTCCACCTCTGACACACATATCCTCTTTGTCAATCTTTCCTCACTCATTCTCTCAATAGACCAAACCATTTCAATACACCCTCTTCTGCTCTCTCATCCACACACTTTTCATTACCACACATCTCTCTTACCCTTTCATTACTCACTCGATCAAACCACCTCACACCACATACTGTCCCCAAACGTCTCATTTCCAACACATTCCACCATCCTCCATACAACCCTATTTATAGCCCATGCCTCGAACCATATAACATTGTTGGAACTATTATTCCTTCAAACATACCCATTTTTGCTTTCCGAGATAATGTTCTCGTCTTTCACACATTTTTCAACGCTCTCAGAACTTTCGCCCCCTCCCCCACCCTGTGACTCACTTCCACTTCCATGGTTCCATCCACTGACAAATCCACTCCCCAATATCTAAAACACTTCACTTCCTCCAGTATTTCTCGATTCAAACTTACCTCCCAGTTGACTTGTCCCTCAACCCTACTGTACCTAATAACCTTGCTCTTATTCACATTTACTCTAAGCTTTCTTCTTTCACTCACTTTACCAAACTCAGTCACCAGCTTCTGCAGTTTCTCACCTGAATTAGCCACCTGTGCTGTATCATCAGCAAACAACAATTAACTCACTTCCCAAGCCCTCTAATCCACAACAGACTACATACTTATCCCTCTTTCCAAAACTCTTGCATTCACCTCCCTAACAACCCAATCCATAAACAAATTGAATAACTATGGAGACATCATGCACCCCTGCTGCAAACCGACATCCACTGAGAACCAATCACTTTCCTCTCTTCCTACTCGTACACATGCCTTACATCCTCAATAAAAACTTTTCACTGCTTCTAGCAACTTCCCTCCCACACCACATACTCTTAATACCTCCCACAAAGCATCTCTATCAACCCTATCTTATGCCTTCTCCAGATCCATAAATGCTACATACAAATCCATTTGTTTTTCTAAATATTTCTCACATACATTCATCAAAGCAAACATCTGATCTACACATCCTCTACCAATTCTGAAACCACACTGCTCTTCCCCAATCTGATGCTCTGTACATGCCTTCACCCTCTAAATCAATACTTCCCATATAATTTCCCAGGAATACTCAACAATCTTATACCTCTGTAATTGGAACACTCACCTTTATCCCCTTTGCCTTTATACAATGGCACTATGCATGCATTCTGCCATGTACAGAGCATCAGATTGGGGAAGAGCAGTGTGGTTTCAGAAGTGGTAGAGGATGTGTGGATCAGGTGTTTGCTTTGAAGAATGTATGTGAGAAATACTTAGAAAAGCAAATGGATTTGTATGTAGCATTTATGGATCTGGAGAAGGCATATGATAGAGTTGATAGAGATGCTCTGTGGAAGGTATTAAGAATATATGGTGTGGGAGGCAAGTTGTTAGAAGCAGTGAAAAGTTTTTATCGAGGATGTACGGCATGTGTACGTGTAGGAAGAGAGGAAAGTGATTGGTTCTCAGTGAATGTAGGTTTGCGGCACGGGTGTGTGATGTCTCCATGGTTGTTTAATTTGTTTATGGATGGGGTTGTTAGGGAGGTGAATGCAAGAGTTTTGGAAAGAGGGGCAAGTATGAAGTTAGTTGGGGATGAGAGAGCTTGGGAAGTGAGTCAGTTGTTGTTCGCTGATGATACAGCGCTGGTGGCTGATTCATGTGAGAAACTACAGAAGCTGGTGACTGAGTTTGGTAAAGTGTGTGAAAGAAGAAAGTTAAGAGTAAATGTGAATAAGAGCAAGGTTATTAGGTACAGTAGGGTTGAGGGTCAATTGGGAGGTGAGTTTGAATGGAGAAAAACTGGAGGAAGTGAAGTGTTTTAGATATCTGGGAGTGGATCTGGCAGCGGATGGAACCATGGAAGCGGAAGTGGATCATAGGGTGGGGGAGGGGGCGAAAATTCTGGGAGCCTTGAAGAATGTGTGGAAGTCGAGAACATTATCTCGGAAAGCAAAAATGGGTATGTTTGAAGGAATAGTGGTTCCAACAATGTTGTATGGTTGTGAGGCGTGGGCTATGGATAGAGGTGTGCGCAGGAGGATGGATGTGCTGGAAATGAGATGTTTGAGGACAATGTGTGGTGTGAGGTGGTTTGATCGAGTAAGTAACGTAAGGGTAAGAGAGATGTGTGGAAATAAAAAGAGCGTGGTTGAGAGAGCAGAAGAGGGTGTTTTGAAATGGTTTGGTCACACAGAGAGAATGAGTGAGGAAAGATTGACCAAGAGGATATATGTGTCGGAGGTGGAGGGAACGAGGAGAAGAGGGAGACCAAATTGGAGGTGGAAAGATGGAGTGAAAAAGATTTTGTGTGATCGGGGCCTGAACATGCAGGAGGGTGAAAGGAGGGCAAGGAATAGAGTGAATTGGAGCGATGTGGTATACTGGGGTTGACGTGCTGTCAGTGGATTGAATCAAGGCATGTGAAGCGTCTGGGGTAAACCATGGAAAGCTGTGTAGGTATGTATATTTGCATGTGTGGACGTATGTATATACATGTGTATGGGGGTAGGTTGGGCCATTTCTTTCGTCTGTTTCCTTGCGCTACCTCGCAAACGCGGGAGACAGCGACAAAGCAAAGAAAAAAAAAATATATATATATATATATATATATATATATATATATATATATATATATATATATATATATATATATATATATATTATACTTTGTCGCTCTCTCCCGCGTTAGCAATGTAGCTCAAGGAAACAAATGAAAGAATGGCCCGACCCACCCACATGCACATGTATAGACATACACGTCCACACACGCAAATATACATACCTATACATATGTAGACACACACAGACATATACATATATACACATGTACACAATTCATACTGTCTGCCTTTATTCATTCCCATCGCCACCCCGCCACACATGAAATAACAACCCCCTCCCCTCACATGCGCACGAGGTAGAGCTAGGAAAAGACAACAAAGGCCACATTCGTTCACACTCAGTCTCTAGCTGTCATGTCTCTAGCTGGCGTGCAAGGAATAGAGTGAACTGGAACAAAGTGGTATACCGGTGTCGACATGCTGTCAATGGATTGAACCAGGGCATGTGAAGCATCCAGGGTAAACCATGGAAAGTTTTGTGGGCACTGGATGTGGAAAGGGAGCTGTGGTTTCAGAGCATTACGCATGACAGTTAGAGTCTGAGTGTGGACGAATGTGGCCTTTGTTGTCCTTTCCTGGCGCTACCTCGCTCACATGCGGGGGAGGGGGATGTCTTTTCATGTGTGGTGGGGTGGCAGTGGGAATGGATGAAGACAGCATGTATGAATATGTACATGTATATATGTATATGTATGTATACATTGAAATATATATATGTATATATATATATATATATATATATATATATATATATATATATATATATATATATATATATATAATATAATATATATATATATATATATATATATATATATGTACATATATATACCAGTATACCACATCGATCCAATTCACTCTATTCCTTGCCCTCCTTTCACCCTCCTGCATGTTCAGGCCCTGATCACACAAAATCTTTTTCACTCCATCTTTCCACCTCCAATTTGGTCTCCCACTTCTCGTTCCCTCCACCTCCGACACATATATCCTCTTGGTCAATCTTTCCTCACTCATTCTCTCCATGTGCCCAAACCATTTCAAAACACCCTCTTCTGCTCTCTCAACCACGCTCTTTTTATTTCCACACATCTCTCTTACCCTTACATTACTTACTCGATCAAACCACCTCACACCGCACATTGTCCTCAAACATCTCATTTCCAGCACATCCACCCTCCTGCGCACAACTCTATCCATAGCCCACGCCTCACAACCATACAACATTCTTGGAACCACTGTTCCTTCAAACATACCCATTTTTGCTTTCTGAGATAATGTTCTCGACTTCCACACATTCTTCAAGGCTCCCAGGATTTTCGCCCCCTGGTTCCATCCGCTGCCAGATCCACTCCCAGATATCTAAAACACTTTACTTCCTCCAATTTTTCTCCATTCAAACTTACCTCTCAATTGACTTGACCCTCAACCCTACTGTACCTAATAACCTTGCTCTTACTCACATTTACTCTTAACTTTCTTCTTTCACACACTTTACCAAACTCAGTCACCAGCTTCTGCAGTTTCTCACATTGATCAGCCACCAGCGCTGTATCATCAGCGAACAACAATTGACCCACTTCCCAAGCTCTCTCATCCACAACAGACTTCATACTTGCCCCTCTTTCCAAAACTCTTGCATTCACCTCCCTAACAACCCCATCCATAAACAAATTAAACAACCATGGAGACATCACACACCCCTGCCGCAAACCTACATTCACTGAGAACCAATCACTTTCCTCTCTTCCTACACGTACACACACACATGTATATATATATATATATATATATATATATATATATATATATATATATATATATATATATATATGTGCACCTGGGCATGAGAAGAAAGATCATGAGAGGCAAGTGTTTTGGGAGCAGCTGAATGAGTGTGTTAGTGGTTTTGATGCACGAGACCAGGTTATAGTGATGGGTGATTTGAATGCAAAGGTGAGTAATGTGGCAGTTGAGGGAATAATTAGTATACATGGGGTGTTCAGTGTTGCAAATGGAAATGGTGAAGAGCTTGTTGATTTATGTGCTGAAAAAGGACTGGTGACTGGGAATACCTGGTTTAAAAAGAGAGATACACATAAGTATACGTATGTAAGTAGGAGAGATGGCCAGAGAGTGTTATTGGATTACATGTTAATTGATAGGCGCGCGAAAGAGAGACTTTTGGATGTTAATGTGCTGAGAGGTGCAAGTGGAGGGATGTCTGATCATTAACTTGTGAAGGCGAAGGTGAAGATTTGTAGAGGTTTTCAGAAAAGAAGAGAGAATGTTGGGGTGAAGAGAGTGGTGAGAGTAAATGAGCTTGGGAAGGAGACTTGTGTGAGGAAGTACCAGGAGAGACTGAATACAGAATGGAAAAAGGTGAGAACAAAGGACGTAAGGAGAGTGGGGGAGGAATGGGATGTATTTAGGGAAGCAGTGATGGCTTGCGCAAAAGATGCTTGTGGCATGAGAAGCGTGGGAGGTGGGCAGCTTAGAAAGGTTAGTGAATGGTTGGATGAAGAAGTAAGATTATTAGTGAAAGAGAAGAGAGAGGCATTTGGACGATTTTTGCAGGGAAGTAATGCAAATGAGTGGGAGATGTATAAAAGAAAGAGGCAGGAGGTCAAGAGAAAGGTGCAAGAGGTGAAAAAGAGGGCAAATGAGAGTTGGGGTGAGAGAGTATCATTGAATTTTAGGGAGAATAAAAAGATGTTTTGAAAGGAGGTAAATAAAGTGCGTAAGACAAGGGAACAAATGGGAACTTCAGTGAAGGGGGCTAATGGAGAAGTGATAACAAGTAGTGGTGATGTGATAAGGAGATGGAGTGAGTATTTTGAAGGTTTGTTGAATGTGTTTGATGATAGAGTGGCAGATACAGGGTGTTTTGGTCGAGGTGGTGTGCAAAGTGAGAGGGTTAGGGAAAATAATTTGGTAAACAGAGAAGAGGTAGTAAAACCTTTGCGGAAGATGAAAGCCAGCAAGGCACCAGGTTTGGATGGTATTGCAGTGGAATTTATTAAAAAAGGGGGTGACTGTATTGTTGACTGGTTGGTAAGGTTATTTAATGTATGTATGATTCATGGTGAGGTGCCTGAGGATTGGCGGAATGCTTGCATAGTGCCATTGTACAAAGGCAAAGGGGATAAGAGTGAATGCTCAAATTACAGAGGTATAAGTTTGTTGAGTATTCCTGGTAAATTATATGGGAGGGTATTGATTGAGAGGGTGAAGGCAAGTACAGAGCATCGGATTGGGGAAGAGCAGTGTGGTTTCAGAAGTGGTAGAGGATGTGTGGATCAGATGTTGGCTTTGAAGAATGTATGTGAGAAATACTTAGAAAAGCAAATGGATTTGTATGTAGCATTTATGGATCTGGAGAAGGCATGTGATAGAGTTGACAGAGATGCTCTGTGAAAGGTATTAAGAATGTATGGTGTGGGAGGCAAGTAGTTAGAAGCAGTGAAAAGTTTTTATCGAGGATATAAGGCATGTGTACGTGTAGGAAGAGGAAAGTGATTGGTTCTCAGTGAATGTAGGTTTGCGGCAGGGGTGTGTGATGTCTCCATGGTTGTTTAATTTGTTTATGGATGGGGTTGTTAGGGAGGTGAATGGAAGAGTTTTGGAAAGAGGGGCAAGTATGCAGTCTGTTGTGGATGAGAGCTTGGGAAGTGAGTCAGTTGCTGTTCGCTGATGATTCAGCGCTGGTGGCTGATTCATGTGAGAAACTGCAGAAGCTGGTGACTGTGTTTGGTAAAGTGTGTGAAAGAAGAAAGTTAAGAGTAAATGTGAATAAGAGTAAGGTTATTAGGTACAGTAGGGTTGAGGGTCAAGTAAATTAGGAGGTAAGTTTGAATGGAGAAAAACTGGAGGAAGTGAAATGTTTTAGATATCCGGGAGTGGATTTGGCAGCGGATGGAAGCGGAAGTGAATCATAGGGTGGGGGAGGAGGGCGAAAAGTCGAGAACATTATCTCGGAAAGCAAAAATGGGTATGTTTGAAGGAATAATGGTTCCAACAATGTTGTATGGTTGCGAGGCGTGGGCTATGGATAGAGTTGTGCGCAGGAGGGTGGATGTGCTGGAAATGAGATGTTTGAGGACAATATGTGGTGTGAGGTGATTTCATCAAGTAAGTAATAATGGGGTAAGAGAGATGTGTGGTAATAAAAAGAATGTGGTTGAGAGAGCAGAAGAGGGTGTTTTGAAATGGTTTGGTCACATGGAGAGAATGAGTGAGGAAAGATTGACCAAGAGGATATATGTGTCGGAGGTGGAAGGAACGAGAAGTAGGAGACCACATTGGAGGTGGAAAGATGGAGTAAAAAAGATTTTGAGTGATCGGGGCCTGAACATGCAGGAGGGTGAAAGGCGTGCAAGGAACAGAGTGAATTGGAACGATTTGGTATACCGGGGTCGACGTGCTGTCAATGGATTGAACCAGGGCATGTGAAGCATCTGGGGTAAACCATGGAAAGTTCTGTGGGGCCTGGATGTGGAAAGGGAGCTGTGGTTTCAGTGCATTATTACATGACAGCTAGAGACTGAGTGCGAACGAATGGGGCCTTTGTTGTCTTTTCCTAGCGCTACCCCGGACACATGAGGGGGGAGGGTGTTGTTATTCCATGTGTGGCGAGGTGGCGATGGGAATGAATAAAGGCAGACAGTATGAATTATGTACATGGGTATATATATATATGTCTGTGTGGGTATGTATATATATATATATATATATATATATATATATATATATATATATATATATATTCCCTGCGTGTCGTAGAAGGCGACTAAAAGGGGAGGGAGCGGGTGGCTGGAAATCCTCCCCTCTCATTTTTTTTTAATTTCCCAAAAGAAGGAACAGAGAAGGGGGCCAGGTGAGGATTTTCCCTCTAAGGCCCAGTCCTCTGTTCTTAACGCTACCTCGCAAACGCGGGAAATGGCGAATAGTATGAAGAAGAAGAATATATATATATATATATATATATATATATATATATATATATATATATATATATATATATATATATTATTCCCTGGGGATAGGGGAGAAAGAATACCTCCCACGTATTCCCTGCGTGTCGTAGAAGGCGACTAAAAGGGAAGGGAGTGGGGGGCTGGAAATCCTCCCCTCTCGTTTTTTTTTTTTTTTTTTTTTTTTTTTTTTTTTTTTTCCCAGAAGAAGGAACAGAGAAGAGGTCCAGGTGAGGATATTCCCTCAAAGGCCCAGTCCTCTGTTCTTAACGCTACCTCGCTATCGCGGGAAATAGCGAATAGTATGAAAAAAAAAAAAAAATATATATATATATATTTTTTTTTTTTTTTTTTTTTTATACTTTGTCACTGTCTCCCGCATTTGCGAGGTAGCGCAAGGAAACAGACGAAAGAAATGGCCCAACCCCCCCCCATACACATGTACATACACACGTCCACACACGCAAATATACATACCTACACAGCTTTCCATGGTTTACCCCAGACGCTTCACATGCCTTGATTCAATCCACTGACAGCACGTCAACCCCTGTATACCACATGACTCCAATTCACTCTATTCCTTGCCCTCCTTTCACCCTCCTGCATGTTCAGGCCCCGATCACACAAAATCTTTTTCACTCCATCTTTCCACCTCCAATTTGGTCTCCCTCTTCTCCTCGTTCCCTCCACCTCCGACACATATATCCTCTTGGTCAATCTCTCCTCACTCATTCTCTCCATGTGCCCAAACCATTTCAAAACACCCTCTTCTGCTCTCTCAACCACGCTCTTTTTATTTCCACACATCTCTCTTACCCTTACGTTACTTACTCGATCAAACCACCTCACACCACACATTGTCCTCAAACATCTCATTTCCAGCACATCCATCCTCCTGCGCACATCTCTATCCATAGCCCACGCCTCGCAACCATACAACATTGTTGGAACCACTATTCCCTCAAACATACCCATTTTTGCTTTCCGAGATAATGTTCTCGACTTCCACACATTTTTCAAGGCTCCCAAAATTTTCGCCCCCCTCCCCCACCCTATGATCCACTTCCGCTTCCATGGTTCCATCCGCTGACAGATCCACTCCCAGATATCTAAAACACTTCACTTCCTCCAGTTTTTCTCCATTCAAACTCACCTCCCAATTGACTTGACCCTCACCCCTACTGTACCTAATAACCTTATATATATATATATATATATATATATATATATATATATATATATGTATACATTGACATGTATAGGTATGTATATTTGCGGGTGTGGACGTGTATGTATATACATGTGTATGTGGGTGGGTTGGGCCATTCTTTCATCTGTTTCCTTGTGCTACCTCGGTAATGCAGGAGACAGCGACAAAGCAAAATATAAATATATATATATATATATATATATATATATATATATATATATATATATATATATATATATATGATGATCAGACATCCCTCCAGTTGCACCTCTTAGCACATTAACATCCAAATGTCTCTCTTTTGTGCGTCTGTCAATTAACACGTAATCCAATAACATTCTCTGGCCATCTCTCCTACTTACATACGTATACTTATGTATATCTCGCTTTTAAACCAGGTATTCCCAATCACCAGTCCTTTTTCAGCACATAAATCTACAAGCTCTTCACCATTTTCATTTACAACACTGAACACTCCATGTATACCAATTATTCCCTCAACTGCCACATTACTCACCTTTGCATTCAAATCACCCATCACTATAACCCGGTCTTGTGCATCAAAACCACTAACACACTCATTCAGCTGCTCTCAAAACACTTGCCTCTCATGATCTTTCTTCTCATGCCCAAGTGCATATGCACCAATAATCACCCATCTCTCTCCATCAACTTTCAGTTTTACCCATATCAATCTAGAATTTACTTTCTTACACTCTATCACATACTCCCACAACTCCTGATTCAGGAGTAGTGCTACTCCTTCCCTTGCTCTTTTCCTCTAACCCCTGACTTTACTCCCAAGACATTCCCAAACCACTCTTCCCCTTTACCCTTTAGCTTCGTTTCACATGCATGATCATTATCTTGTGGAAGCGAAGGTGAAGATTTGTAGGGGTTTTCAGAAAAGAAGAGAGAATGTTGGGGTGAAGAGAGTGGTGAGAGTAAGTGAGCTTGGGAAGGAGACTTGTGTGAGGAAGTACCAGGAGAGACTGAGTACAGAATGGAAAAAGGTGAGAACGAAGGAGGTAAGGGGAGTGGGGGAGGAATGGGATGTATTTAGGGAAGCAGTGATGGCTTGCGCAAAAGATGCTTGTGGCATGAGAAGCGTGGGAGGTGGGTTGATTAGAAAAGGTAGTGGGTGGTGGGATGAAGAAGTAAGATTATTAGTGAAAGAGAAGAGAGAGGCATTTGAACGATTTTTGCATGGAAAAAATGCAAATGAGTGGGAGAGGTATAAAAGAAAGAGGCAGGAGGTCAAGAGAAAGGTGCAAGAGGTGAAAAAGAGGGCAAATGAGAGTTGGGGTGAGAGAGTATCATTAAATTTCAGGAAGAAAAAGATGTTTTGGAGGAGGTAAATAAAGTGCGTAAGACAAGGGAGCAAATGGGAACTTCAGTGAAGGGGGCTAATGGGGAGGTGATAACAAGTAGTGATGATGTGAGAAGGAGATGGAGTGAGTATTTTGAAGGTTTGTTGAATGTGTTTGATGATAGAGTGGTTTGGTAAATAGAGAAGAGGTAGTAAAAGGTTTACGGAAGATGAAAGCCAGCAAAGCAGCAGGTTTGGATGGTATTGCAGTGGAATTTATTAAAAAAGGGGGTGACTGTATTGTTGACTGGTTGGTAAGGTTATTTAATGTATGTATGATTCATGGTGAGGTGCCTGAGGATTGGCGGAATGCTTGCATAGTGCCACTGTACAAAGGCAAAGGGGATAAGAGTGAGTGCTCAAATTTCAGAGGTATAAGTTTGTTGAGTATTCCTGGTAGATTATATGAGAGGGTATTGATTGAGAGGGTGAAGGCATGTACAGAGCATCAGATTGGGGAAGAGCAGTGTGGTTTCAGAAGTGGTAGAGGATGTGTGGATCAGGTGTTTGCTTTGAAATACTTAGAGAAATACTTAGAAAAACAAATGGATTTGTATGTAGCATTTATGGATCTGGAGAAGGCATATGATAGAGTTGATAGAGATGCTCTGTGGAAGGTTTTAAGAATATATGGTGTGGGAGGCAAGTTGTTAGAAGCAGTGAAAAGTTTTTATCGAGGATGTAAGGCATGTGTATGTGTAGGAAGAGAGGAAAGTGATTGGTTCTCAGTGAATGTAGGTTTGCGGCAGGGGTGTGTGATGTCTCCATGGTTGTTTAATTTGTTTATGGATGGGGTTGTTAGGGAGGTGAATGCAAGAGTTTTGGAAAGAGGGGCATGTATGCAGTCTGTTGTGGATGAGAGAGCTTGGGAAGTGAGTCAGTTGTTGTTCGCTGATGATACAGCACTGGTGGCTGATTCATGTAAGAAACTGCAGAAGCTGGTGACTGAATTTGGTAAAGTGTGTGAAAGAAGAAAGTTAAGAGTAAATGTGAATAAGAGCAAGGTTATTAGGTACAGTAGGGTTGAGGGTCAAGTCAATTGGGAGGTAAGTTTGAATGGAGAAAAGCTGGAGGAAGTGAAGTGTTTTAGATATCTGGGAGTGGATCTGGCAGCGGATGGAACCATGGAAGCGGAAGTGAATCATAGGGTGGGGGAGGGGGCGAAAATTCTGGGAGCCTTGAAGAATGTTTGGAAGTCGAGAACATTATCTCGGAAAGCAAAAATGGGTATGTTTGAAGGAATAGTGGTTCCAACAATGTTGTATGGTTGCGAGGCATGGGCTATGGATAGAGTTGTGCACAAGAGGGTGGATGTGCTGGAAATGAGAGGTTTAAGGACAATATGTGGTGTGAGGTGGTTTGCTCGAGTAAGTAATGTAAGGGTGAGAGAGAGGTGTGGAAATAAAAAGAGTGTGGTTGAGACAGCAGAAGAGGGTGTTTTGAAATGGTTTGGTCACATGGAGAGAATGAGTGGGGAAAGATTGACCACGAGGATATATGTGTCAGAGGTGGAGGGAACGAGGAGAAGTGGGAGACCAAATTGGAGGTGGAAAGATAGAGTGAAAAAGATTTTGAGTGATCGGGGCCTGAACATGCAGGAGGGTGAAAGGCGTGCAAGGAATAGAGTGAATTGGAATGATGTGGTATACCGGGGTCGACGTGCTGTCAATGGATAGAACCAGGGCATGTGAAGCATCTGGGGTAAACCATGCAAAGTATGTGGGGCCTGGATGTGGAAAGGGAGCTGTGGTTTCGGTGCATTATTACATGACAGCTAGAGACTGAGTGTGAACGAATGGGGCCTTTGGTGTTTTTCCTAGCGCTACCTCGCACACATGAGGGGGGAGGGGGTTGTTATTCCATGTGTGGCGAGGTGGCGATGGGAACAAATAAAGGCAGACAGTATGAATTATGTACATGTGTATATATGTATATGTCTGTTTGTGTATACATATGTGTACACTGAGATGTATAGGTATGTATATTGTGCGTGTGTGGACATGTATGTGTATACATGGGTATGGGGGTGGGTTGGGCATTCTTTCGTCTGTTTCCTTGCACTACCTCACTAACACGGGAGACAGCAACAAAGCAAAATAAATAAATATAGATATATATATATATATATATATATATATATATATATATAGGAGGGTGAAAAGTGTGCAAGGAATAGAGTGAATTGGAACGATGTGGTATACTGTGGTCGACGTGCTGTCAATGATTGAAACAAGGCATGTGAAGCGTCTGAGGTAAACCATGGAATTTTTTTGTGGGGTCTGGATGTGGAAAGGGAGCTGTGGTTTCGGTGCATTACACATGACAGCTAGAGACTGAGTGTGAACGAATGTGGCCTTTGTTTTCTTTTACTAGCACTACTTCGCACACACACACACACGGGGAGGGGGGGGTGCCATTTCATGTGTGGCTGGGTGACAGCTGGGATGGATGAAGGCAGCATGTATATGTACATTGTGTATGTATATTTATGTATACGTTGAAATATATAGGTAGTAAGGGGAGTGGGGGAGTGGGGGAGGAATGGGATGTATTTAGGGAATCAGTGATGGATTGCGCAAAAGATGCTTGTGGCATGAGAAGAGTGGGAGGTGGGCTGTTTAGAAAGGGTAGTGAGTGGTGGGATGAAGAAGTAAGAGTATTAGTGAAAGAGAAGAGAGAGGCATTTGGACGATTTTTACAGGGAAAAAATGCAATTGAGTGGGAGAAGTATAAAAGAAAGAGACAGGAGGTCAAGAGAAAGGTGCAAGAGGTGAAAGAAAGGGCAAATGAGAGTTGGGGTGAGAGACTATCAGTAAATTTTAGGGAGAATAAAAAGATGTTCTGGAAGGAGGTAAATAGGGTGCGTAAGACAAGGGAGCAAATGGGAACTTCAGTGAAGGGCGTAAATGGGGAGGTGATAACAAGTAGCGGTGATGTGAGAAGGAGATGGAATGAGTATTTTGAAGGTTTGTTGAATGTGTCTGATGACAGAGTGGCAGATATAGGGTGTTTTGGTCGAGGTGGTGTGCAAAGTGAGAGGGTTAGGGAAAATGATTTGGTAAACAGAGAAGAGGTAGTAAAAGCTTTGCGGAAGATGAAGGCCAGCAAGGCAGCAGGTTTGGATGGTATTGCAGTGGAATTTATTAAAAAAGGGGGTGACTGTATTGTTGACTGGTTGGTAAGGTTATTTAATGTATGTATGACTCATGGTGAGGTGCCTGAGGATTGGCAGAATGCGTGCATAGTGCCATTGTACAAAGGCAAAGGGGATAAGAGTGAGTGCTCAAATTACAGAGGTATAAGTTTGTTGAGTATTCCTGGTAAATTATATGGGAGGGTATTGATTGAGAGGGTGAAGGCATGTACAGAGCATCAGATTGGGGAAGAGCAGTGCGGTTTCAGAAGTGGTAGAGGATGTGTGGATCAGGTGTTTGCTTTGAAGAATGTATGTGAGAAATACTTAGAAAAGCAAATGGATTTGTATGTAGCATTTATGGATCTGGAGAAGGCATATGATAGAGTTGATAGAGATGCTCTGTGGAAGGTATTAAGAATATATGGTGTGGGAGGCAAGTTGTTAGAAGCAGTGAAAAGTTTTTATCGAGGATGTAAGGCATGTGTACGTGTAGGAAGAGAGGAAAGTGATTGGTTCTCAGTGAATGTAGGTTTGTGGCAGGGGTGTGTGATGTCTCCATGGTTGTTTAATTTGTTTATGGATGGGGTTGTTAGGGAGGTAAATGCAAGAGTCCTGGAAAGAGGGGCAAGTATGAAGTCTGTTGGGGATGAGAGAGCTTGGGAAGTGAGTCAGTTGTTGTTCGCTGATGATACAGCGCTGGTGGCTGATTCATGTGAGAAACTGCAGAAGCTGGTGACTGAGTTTGGTAAAGTGTGTGGAAGAAGTAAGTTAAGAGTAAATGTGAATAAGAGCAAGGTTATTAGGTACAGTAGGGGTGAGGGTCAAGTCAATTGGGAGGTGAGTTTGAATGGAGAAAAACTGGAGGAAGTGAAGTGTTTTAGATATCTGGGAGTGGATCTGTCAGCGGATGGAACCATGGAAGCGGAAGTGGATCATAGGGTGGGGGAGGGGGCGAAAATTTTGGGAGCCTTGAAAAATGTGTGGAAGTCGAGAACATTATCTCGGAAAGCAAAAATGGGTATGTTTGAAGGAATAGTGGTTCCAACAATGTTGTATGGTTGCGAGGCGTGGGCTATGGATAGAGATGTGCGCAGGAGGATGGATGTGCTGGAAATGAGATGTTTGAGGAAAATGTGTGGTGTGAGGTGGTTTGATCGAGTAAGTAACGTAAGGGTAAGAGAGATGTGTGGAAATAAAAAGAGCGTGGTTGAGAGAGCAGAAGAGGGTGTTTTGAAATGGTTTGGGCACATGGAGAGAATGAGTGAGGAAAGATTGACCAAGAGGATATATGTGTCGGAGGTGGAGGGAACGAGGAGAAGAGGGAGACCAAATTGGAGGTGGAAAGATGGAGTGAAAAAGATTTTGTGTGATCGGGGCCTGAACATGCAGGAGGGTGAAAGGAGGGCAAGGAATAGAGTGAATTGGAGCGATGTGGTATACAGGGGTTGACGTGCTGTCAGTGGATTGAATCAAGGCATGTGAAGCGTCTGGGGTAAACCATGGAAAGCTGTGTAGGTATGTATATTTGCGTGTGTGGACGTGTGTATGTACATGTGTATGGGGGGGGGTTGGGCCGTTTCTTTCGTCTGTTTCCTTGCGCTACCTCGCAAACGCGGGAGACAGCGACAAAGTATAAAAAAAAAAAAAAAAAAAAAAAAAAAAAAAAAAAATATGTGGGTGTGTAAATATATGTGGGTGTGTGGCGTTTATGTATATACATGTGTATGTGGGTGGGTTGGGCCATTCTTTCATCTGTTTCCTTGCGCTACCTCGTTAACACGGGAGACAGCAACAAAGTATAGTATAATATATATAATATTTATTCATTTCACATAATTGCTGTTTCCCACATTAGCGAGGTAATGTCAGGAAACATATGAAGAATGGCCCATCCACTCATATACACATGTATATACATAAACGCCCACATACACACTTATATATGCATGTGTATATTAACATATACGTACACATACGCAGACATTACATACATACACATGTACATATTCATACTTGCCTTTATCAATTTCTGTTGCTACCCCGCCTCACGGGAAAACAGCATCGCTATCCCCTGCTTCAGTGAGGTAGCTCTAGGAATTCAGTCAAAAAGGCCACATTTGTTCACACTCAGTCTCTAGCTGTCATGTGTAATGCAATGAAACCACAGCTCCCTATCTACATCCAGGCCCCATATATCTTTCCATGGTTTACCCCAGACGCTTCACATACCCTGGTTCAGTCCACTGACAGCACGTCAACCCCGGTATACCACAGGATTGCAATTCACTGTATTCGTTCCACACCTTTCACCCTCCTGTATGTTCAGGCCACGATCGTTCAAAATCTTTTTCACTCCATCCTTCCATCTCCAATTTGGTCTCCCATTTCTTGTTCCCTCCACCTCTGATACATACAACCTCTTTGTCTATCTTACTTCATTCATTCTGTCCATATGTCCAAACCATTTCAACATACCCTCTTCTGCTCTCTCAACCACACTCTTTTTATTTCCACACATCTTTCTTACCTTTTCATTACTTATTCGATCAAACCGCCTCACACATATTGTCCTCACATTTCATTTCAAACATATCCACCCTCTTCTGTAGAAACCTATCTGTAGCTCATGCCTCACAACCATACAACATTGTTGGAACTACTATTCTTTCAAATATTATACCTGATTGCCATTTCCCATTTCTTCACACGATTTTGGTAACTAAATCTGAAATTTTTTTACAACAAAAACAAAAAATGAAATTAAATTAGAATTTGACAAGGCATGTGGGAAATATGCATGCAAATAACTGCTCAGCAACAATACACTTCCTTTACATGCGAGCAGAAAAAAATGACAAATCACTGTGTTCACTCTTCACAGGACCCACCACAAACATAATCTTGCAAGTGTGTGGGGAAGCGGTGTTTTCCATGATGAGGGTGCTTCCACCTGAGGCTGGGTGTCACCACAACTGGGGGCAAAGCTGATGCTGGTGGATACTGCCCTTGATCCATGGGTGTCATGGGGATCAGCAAAACCTGGAGGCTTAGGGGACGTTGGTTTTGCAAAGACAGGTGGCCACTACTGTCCAGCTTCACTGAGTACTGTCTATGCAGCTTAACTTTCATTACCATGCCCGATTAGTCCCACAACTTCAAAGCGACATCATGCTCACAGACAGAGGTGCTCATGGACAGCTGGGGCACCATAGCAGCATCACCTGCTGGGCCATCCTGCACACAAACCTGGCTCTATGTTGTGCCAGATCCCTGTTTCGCAGAGCAGTTCTTCATCGCTGATTTATCAGATAATGTTGCTGGGGCGCCAGGACATATCTTACAACTGTCTTACTGCTGCCAGCTGTGTGGGTGACTTACCCCCCCTCTTATGGATATGTTGAGATACTGGAGATACTTTGCTTTTGTACAGGCTACCTCCAACATTTGTGTTGCCCTCAAAATGCATTTGGCTGCCTGTACCACCACTTCAGCATGTCCAATGGACTAGGGATGATTCCTCATTTTTTGTAGAAAGCTTCTATCTTCTTGCTGTCTAGATTGGTTCCCCCATCCAAGGCGATTTCCTTGAGTGCGCCCCATCTCCTGAAGAAGTTGAGCAGCCTTGTGATATCTTGGGATTTTCCCACGTAGGTTCGAATCCTACTCACTGTGCCATGTAAGAGGTGAAATGAAAACAAGTAGCCCGTCCTTACCTTATTAAATAGAAGTATCCTTTCACAGGAGAGGGGTGGCAACACCTCTATCTCAGTCTGCCTCCAACTGCCGGGTGGGCATTCCCATGCTGCCAGGTGCCCGCTGCCCTACTATTGTACCTATAGTGATAGAGGAGTTAAAAGAAAGTATGTGAACTTAAATGTGGCACAGAAATACATTACATTTGATTTAATGAACTTTCAGCATTAACAGACACCCTTTCCCCTATTAGTCCATTGAATTGAGGGTTTACTGGGAAGTGAGTCAGTTGTTGTTTGCTGATGATACAGTGCTGGTGTTTGATACGGGTGAGAAACTGCAGAAGCTGGTGACTGAGTTTGGTAAAGTGTGTGAAAGAAGAAAGATGAGAGTAAATGTGAATAAGAGCAAGGTTATTTGGTACAGTGGGGTTGAGGGACAAGTCAATTGGGAGTAAGTTTGAATAGAGAAAAACTGGAGGAAGTGAAGTGTTTTAGATATCTGGGAGTGAATTTGGCAGCAGATGGAGCCATGGAAGTGGAAGTGAGTCACAGGGTGGGGGAGGGGGGGGTGAAAGTTCTGGGAGCATTGAAAAATATGTGGAAGGCGAGAACATTATCTCAAAGCAAAAATGGGTATGTTTGAAGAAATAGTGGTTCCAACAATGTTAATGTTATATGGTTGCGAGGCGTGGGCTATAGATAGAGTTGTGCGGAGGAGGGTGGGTGTGTTGGAAATGCGATGTTTGAGGACAATATGTGGTATGAGGTGGTTTGATCGAGTAAGTAATGTAAGGGTAAGAGAGATGTGTGGTAATAAAAAGAGTGTGGTTGAGAGAGCAGAAGAGGGTGTTTTGAAATGGTTTGGTCACATGGAGAGAATGAATGAGGAAAGATTGACAAAGAGGATATATGTGTCAGAGGTGGAGGGAATGAGAAGTGGGAGACCAAATTGGAGGTGGAAAGATGGAGTGAAAAAGATTTTGAGCGATCGGGGTCTGAACAGGCAGGAGGGTGAAAGGCGTGCAAGGAATAGAGTGAATTGGAACGATGTGGGGTCGATGTGCTGTCAATGGATTGAACCAGGGCATGTGAAGCGTCTTGGGTAAACCATGGGTGACTGTGTTGTTGATTGGTTGATAAGGATATTCATTGTATGTATAGATCATGGTGAAGTGCCTGAGGATTGGCAGAATGCATGCATGATGCCATTGTACAAAGGCAGAGAGGATAAAGGTGAGTGTTTAAACTAAATATGCATAAGTTTGAGTATTTCTGGGAAATTATATGGGAGGGTATTGATTGAGAGGGTGAAGGCATGTACAGAGCATAAGACTGGGGAAAAGCAGTGTGGTCTCAGAAGTGGTAAAGGAGGTGTAGACCAGGTGTTTGCTTTGAAGAATGTGTGTGAGAAATACTTAGAAACAATGGATTTGCATGTAGCATTTATGGATCTGGAGAAGGCATATGATAAGAGATGCTTTGTGGAAGGTCTTAAGAGTATATGATGTGGGAGATAAGTTCCTAGAAGCAGTGAAAAGTTTTTACCAAGGATGTAAGGCATGTGTACAAGTAGGAAGAGAGGAGAGCGATTGGTTTCCAGTGAATGTTGGTCAGTGGCAGGGATGTGTGATGTTCCCATGGTTGCTTAATTTGATCATGGCTGGGGTGGTTAGGAAGTTCAATGCAAGAGTTTTGGAGAGAGAGAGGAGAGTATGCAATCTTTTGGGGATGTGAGGGCCTGGAAAGTGAGTCAGTTCTTGTTTGCTGATGATACAGCTCTAGTGGCTGATTCGAGAGAAAAAGCAGAAGTTGGTGTCTGAGTTTGGAAAAGTGTGAAAGGAGAAAGTTGAGAGTAAATTTGAATAAGAGCAAGGTTATTAGGTTCAGTAGGGTTGAGGGACAAGTTAATTGGGATGTAAGTTCGAATGGAGAGAAATTGGAGGAAGTGAAGTGTTTCAGATATCAGGAAGCGGATTTAGCAGCAAGTGGAACCTTGGAAGCGGATACCATCCAAACCCACTGCCTTGCTAGATTTCATCTTCCACAAAGCTTTCACTACCTCTTCTCTGTGTACCAAACCATTCTCCCTGACCCTCTCACTTAGTGCACTACACACCACCCCAACCAAAACACCCTATATCTGCCATTCTATCATCAAACACATTCAACAAACCTTCAAAATACTCTCCATCTCCTTATCACTTCATCACTATTTTTATTACCTCCCCATTTGTCCCCTTCACCGATGTTCCCATTTGTTCACTTGTCTTACGCACTTTATTTATCTCCTTCCAAAACATCTTTTTATTCTCCCTAAAATTTCATGATACTCTCACCCCAACTTATATTTTTCATATATATTCACCATTTCCCACATTACCGAGGTAGCATTGAGAACAGAGGACTGAACCTTGGAAAGAAAATCCTCACTTGGCCCCCTTCTCTGTTCCCTCTTTTGGAAAAGTAAAAACTGGAGGGGAGGATTTCCAGCCACCCACTCCCTCCCCTTTTAGTCACGTCCTACAACACACAGGGAATACATGGGGAGTATTCTTTCTCCCCAATTCCTAGGGATAATGCATTGTACTGTATTAACTTAGCACAATTCTGCTTCAAAGGGCATGGGCAAGTATTAGCTTAAAGGTTAGATTAAGAATTGATGTATCAGTTTTGGTTTGCTCAAATTCTAGAGAGAAAATAATCAAAGCTGGTTCCACCTCAGGAGTTTGGCTTCCATTATATGACTGTCTGACTACTGATTATGGATAAAGTTGTAAACATAAAGTGTTTCCACACTTCTGTTATGTTTGAATACAAAAACAAGGCTTTCAATTCATAATTTCCTTTTGATATTAATACTATTTTGTATAATAAGGAAGTGAAACATAACCACTGCTAAAATATGTCATCATGACACTTTAGGTGAAGTTAATTCTTGTTAAATAAGGTCTGCATAATCCAGATATCACATGTGTAAATATGGAGTGGTAACTTTTCTCTAATATTGTTAATGGCTATTATCCTCAAAGATAGGGTGGATGTTGTTGCCTAAAACATGTGAATTCTTGCAACAGTTTTACAGGAAGCATAGCATGTTATAACAGAGTTGCTTGTTAAGAAAAGATTATGTGGTTGATACAGTCATTCATGTAAATTTTGTTATCAATGATAAAGACATAATCACATGTATCCTTCACCTAGTTCATGCTGCTCTCTCTCTCTCTCTCTCTCTCTCTCTTGAAGTGCATTGATATTTGGATTATTTTAATTTTATTCAGAATGATTTGACTCCATATTTCTTACTCACTGAATGTAGAGTGCAAGCATAAAAAGTTAAATATATACCTACAAATTGTTGAAAAATAAGATACATATGATCAAAGTTTCTACGTGTATTTTTTTTAAGAAAGATTGTGTGTACATAGTGTAAGAAAAAAACCCACTCTTTAAATATGATGTCTAGATATGTATAAAAGAATGGCTTAACTTAAAAGGCTTTTATTATTTTTTATCATCTTTTTTTATTCTATGATTTAAGGCAACTTTTCAATGCCCAAGAAATGGCCTTTTTCAAGTGATCCTGTCCTTTTTCAAATACTGAATACTGGAAGTGACTGTATCCAAAGGCCCAAAGAAACCTTAATTCTTGAAATAAATCTGTTCTTACTAACCAGCATAACAACTATAGATTGATTAAAATGAGAAAAGAAAATGAAATTAATTCCTCAGTAGGATGTCCAATATACATGGGGTAATATAAAGTATTTATAACTCATCAGACATAAGTTAGACCTGAGGACAGGCAGGTTATTATTCACTGGACAAATGGTGAGATATTTACTCTGCTTGTGAAACTTGTACTAAAATTAATCCAGGATGGTGAATGATGGCATAAACAGATGTTAGCTTTAATTAGTATTTGCTAAGAAATGTATTATAATATTGAGAACTTAAGATTTATCATTAATCTTTATCATTAGATATCTTTCCAAATGTCCCAGAAGGCCTTAATGTTTAGAAATGCTTCCTATTCAGTATTTCTTTTATCAACATTTGGGATGAAAATGAGTATACCATTGTAATTTTGCATTTCAACCACAATTTTGTGCAACAGATTCTCTTCATGCTTTTTGTACTTACATTTTTACCAAAGAATCTCTCTTATGATAGAATGAAAGTGTGTGTACATTATATGTTTGGTTATTTGGTAAAGAGAAACCAGTTCTATTGAATTTTCATGCACTCTGTGACAGGATTTGGCTGTGGTCATATGTATGTGTTAAGGGCCAGATATAATAAGATGGGAAAAAGTGAAGGAGACTTTACTCTCAAAAACCCGTCAGAAATCTTTGTATTGCTGGTTGTATATATGCTGGGGAAAGTGACTATATTCAAGATTCCATCAGTGGTGCTTGTTGACAATCAAGCGTAAAAGCATAGGAAACTGTTTTCTAATTAATTCAGAGTGAAAAGGTAATTCAGAGTGAAAGTAACCTAGCAAACATATATTGCAAGGAGTAAAGTAATATAAAGAAGAAATATACTCATAGATAAACTGAAGATAAAATATTGAATGTGGCTAGTGTTATTGTTATACTTTTCAGTGTTTCCACAGTCACTAATTGTGGATCAGTGTGTGTATGCAAGGATGTAGTCTCTCTGTTTACTTCTTATAATGTCCTAATGACAGCCAGTCCTGTACCTTCAGTCATTATTTTCAATCATGGATTCTAATAGTTATGTGTCCAGTCTTAAGGAACTTTGCTACAATTATATGCCCCAGTCTAATGGTCTCTGATACAGTTATGAACCCAGTCTAAACTGAAATTAAGTGCTGGTTTTCTCAAGTTGGTGATATTGTAGTAGGTCTTCACCTATTTGTTACCATATTTTGATTCTTATTTTGCTTAAACTTGAGTTGCAAAATTACACATAAATGATGGAATGTGAATGTACTCAAGAGAGCAACATTAATGATAATTGTGTGAATCTCTCAGTGAGCTTTTGTAAATCTTGTCAGTGATATGTCAGATGTTATTTCTACACAAATATATAACAATAATTGTATTTTGTAATTATATCTTTTTCCCAAATTAAATTCATCAGTAACAAAAACTACCAGAGGACATTAAAACTCCTACTATGTTTGAGTGACATAAATGCCTCTACCATGGCATATTATGAGACTATAATCTCAGTAAGTTTCATTAAAATCCCATTTTATTTATACCAGCATATGATCAGATGCAACATTTTATGATATACGTATGAGTGCAAGTATAGTACAGTATAGTCCAAACTTCATCATTATATTTAGCTTAGGCAATACTAATACTCACTAAGTTTGGCAAAATGTAATAAGACATAGTACAAGCAAGAATTAACTATTTCACTGCAAAAATTTTAAATTCCAAATGGTGACTCCTGAGATGCAAAGCATTCATGAGAAAAGTTTGTGTGTGTGTGTGTGTGTGTATGTGTGTGTGTGTGTGTGTGTGTGTGTGTGTGTGTGTGTGATGTCACCATGGCTGTTTAATCTGTTTATGGATCAGGTGGTGAGGGTATTAGAAAATGGGGCAGGTTTATAGTCTGGTGGGGTGGGGTGTGGGGTGGGATGCTTAGGAGATAAGTCATTTGTTGGTTGCTGATTACACTACCCCTAAAGCAGCTGATAACATTGCTCCTAAAGCAGATTTGAGTGAGAAGCTGCAGCAGCTGTTTCTGAGTTTGGGAGTGTTGAAAGGAGAAAGTTGGTAGCAAATGTAAATAAATGTAAGGTTATAAAGTTTAGCAGGGTGAGGGAGAAGTTAGCTGGAGTGTGAAGTTGAATATGGCAGCAGATGGAACCATGAGTACTGAAGTAAGCCACACAGTGGACAAGGGGTCTAAGACACTGAGTATAATGAAGAGTGTTGGGTAGGAGAGTCTGTGAGGGTAAAGATGGTTATGTTTGATGGTATAGTAGTTCCAGCCATGTTGCATGGATAAAAACGAAATAAGGAGGGTGGATGCATTGGAAATTAAATGTTTGAGGACAATATATGACTTGAATAGGGTTGATTGAATAAGAAATGAAAGAGTAAGATTTGATTTTGTGGAAATTGTAAAGCATTTGAACCTAATGGTTTTTCAGCTTTTTTTTTTAGCAAGTAAAAGATATCTAAGAACTTAGAACTATTTATATAGAATTATATATTTCGGCTTCATTTAAAAGATATCTACAAACGTCATACCATTTACATAAACTTAGCATGGTAAGAAGAAGAGAGCTGAAGAGGATGTGCTGAAACAGTTGGGACAAATGGAATGTATGAATGAGATTTGGATGACTAAGAGAATTTACATGTCAGAAATGGTGGGGAAACCAAAGAGGAGATGGAATAATGAAACAAAAGATGATCTGAGGGCTTGGGGTTGGAAAATGCAGGAGGGTGCAAGCTGTATGAGGGATAGAGCAAATTGGAGCAATGTGTTATACAGGATATGACATACAGTCAATGGACTGAACCAAGGCATATGAAGCAGTCAGGGGAAACCACAGAGGTATGTGGGGCCTTGTAAAGGGTCACTTGCTTCAGTGCATTATATATAGCAGCTAGAGAGTGGATGTGAGAGAATGATGCCTTTCTTTCTCTGTTCCTGGTGCTACCTCACTAATACAGGAATTGGTGAATGTATATGAAAAAGTATACACACAGGATTCTCATAACAATGGGCTTATGTTCCTGGAGATCTTTCATTCTAATGGAATGTTGTTACAAGAATAAGAGAAGCCCATGTTAAAAGGGGCATTACCTTCCACACCTAAAAGTTCCCCAATCTAATTCTCATGTAAGGACTATACCTTTAACAGCTTACCATCTATAAAGCAACTCTCAAGATGTAAATTAGACCCTGCTGCCATTCCACTGGTAAATCAGGCAATATATAATAATTCTTAGAGAGAGAGATTAATGAGGGATTGAGGCAGCTGGCATTGAAGTGAGATGGGGATGGATTGAATAGTTTGTCAAGCCCTCCAAAGTTTATCCATTTCAATATGTGATATATATGTTTGTTGATGTGTCTGGCCATTATATTACCTATTTCAATAATTATGAGTTAGACAGATCACATTTACATGACACATTAAGAATATGAAAACTGGGTGTTCCTGATAATGCAACTGTCAGTTGCTGGAATATATCAAGAATCTCTCTCTGTTAATGTAACTGTCACTTGCTAGAATATTCTAAGAATCTCTAAGTTTTTGTCATCTCATTATAAAAAGGCATTACGATTGAAAATCCTGATTTTTTTTCATACCTGATCACCATTTCCCTCGTTAAAAAGGCAGTGCTAGGAACAGACCAAAAAAGGCTACATCTGCTCACATCCATTCTCTAGCTGTCACATGTAATGCAGTGAAACTACAGCTCCTTATCCACAACCAACCCCCATAAACCTTATCATAGATTACCCTGGACACTTTACATGCCCTGATTCAGCCCACTGACAGCATCAACTCCAATATACCATATCATTCCATTTCATTCTATTCTGTGCATGCCTTTCACCCTTCTGCATGTTCAGGACCCAATCGCTGAAAATCTTTTTCGCTCCATCCTTGCATTTCCAAGGTCTTCCCATTCTTGGTCCCTTCACTCGAGACATTTATCATCTTTAGACAAATTTTTCATACTCATTCTCTCCATATGTCCAAACTATATCACCACAGACTCTTCAACTCTCTCACCCACAACCCTTTTACTACCAAACCTCTCTCTTACCTTTCATGAATTACAAGACTGAACCACTCCACACCCTATACTGTCTTCAAACATTTCATTTCCAATTCATCCATCCTCCTCCATACAACCTTACATATAGCTCATACCTCACATCCATTTTTGCCCTCCCAGATAAAGTTCTTTCTTTCCACATTCTTCATCCGCTCTCTGAATTCTCAACCCCTCACACACCCTATGACACAATTCCACTTCCATGGTTCCATTCACTGCCATGTCCTTTCTCAGGTATCTAAAACACTTCACTTCCTCCATTTTTTTTTCCATTCAAACTCTCACACCCCAACTAACTTGTCCCTCAACCTTGCTAAACCTAAAAAGCTTGCTTTTATTCACATTTACTCTCAACTCTCTCCTTTCACACACTCTTCTGAAATTAGTCACCAACTTCAGCAATTTCCCACTCAAATCTGCCACCAGCATTGTTTCATCATCAAACAACAACTGACTCACTTCCCAGGCCCTCTTCCCCCACAGTCTGCATATTGCCCCTCTCTCCAAGACTTTTGCATTTACCTCCCTCACCACCCCAACCAAAAACAAATTGAACCATAGTAACATCACATATCCCTGCCACAGACCAACCTTCACTTGGAACCATTCACTCTCCTCTCTTCCTATTTGTACATATGCTTTACATCCTTGATGAAATATTTCATTGTTTCCAGCAGCTTTCCTCCCACACCATATAATCTTAAGGCCTTCCACTAAGCGTCTCTATCAACTCTATCATATACTTTCTTTAGATCCATAAATGCCACATAAAAATCCATCTGTTTCTCTAAGTATTTCTCACAAACATTCCTTAAAGCTAACACCTGGTCACACATCCTTTAACATATGAAACCAAACTGCTCCTCCCCAATTTGATGCTCTGTTCATGCTTTCAACCTCTCAATCAATGCCTTTCCATTTAAGTTAGTAACTACAATCAACAAATTTATACCTCTGTTGTTTGAACACTCACCTTTATCCCACTTACTTTCATACGATGGCACTATACATGCATTCTGCCAATCCTCAGATGCCTTACAATGATCCATACATACAGTAAAAATCATTACCAACCAATTAATAACAGTCAACCCCTTCCTTAATAAATACAACTGCAATACCATACACTCCAGCTGTTTTGCCACACTTCATCTAACGTAAGGTTTTCAAAACCTCTTCTCTCTTCACCATACCACTCTCAATGACGTTCTCACTTCACATACTATGCTGACTCAAACATCCTACATCTGCCACCCCACCATCCAACACATTCAACAGTCCTTCATAATACTTGCTCCATCTTCTTACTACATATTACCACTTTTCTTTTTGCCTCCTTTACTGATGTTCCTATTTGTTTTTGTTTTTTTTGCACATTATCAACCTCTTTCCAAAACATCTTATTCTCCCTATAGTTTACTGATACTTGCTCACCCTTACTCTCATTTGCCCTCTTTTTCAACCTGTATACCCTCTTCTTGGTCTCCTCCCGCTTCTGTCATGTACTCCCCAATCATTTCCACTCCATTCCTGTAAGTCATGTCCAAAAACCACTCTTTTCTTTCTCACTATCAACTTTACTTATTATCCCACCACTTACTATCCAAGTTTCTAATCTGCCCACTTCCCAACTTACGCATATTCCCAACTTACACATACCACATGCATCACACGTCAGCACTGCTACCCCAAACACCTCCCCTTGCCTCATTTATTCTCACCTTTTGCCATTCTATACCCAATTTCTCCTGGCATTTCTTCACATAAGTGGTTTCAGCACATTACACATGACAGATAGATACTGAGTGTGAATGCGGCCTTTTTTGTCTTTTCCTAGAGCTACCTTGCTGGTGTGTGTGTGTGTGTGTGTGTGTGTGTGTGTGTGTATGTGTGTGCTATTTCCTGTGTGGCAGGGTAGTAACAGGAATGAATGAAGGCAAGCAAGTATGAATATGTACATGTGTATATATGTATATGTTGATATGTATATGTATGTGTATGGGTGTTTATGTCGATATTTGTGTGTATGAGTGGATGAGCCATTCTTCATCTGTTTCCTGGTGCTACCTCACTGATGCAGGAAATAGCAATTAAGTATAATATATAAATACATAAGTCTCTTTTCCAAGCTCATTTAATCTCATCATTTCTCTTCTCACTGACAATTTCCTCTTTTCCAAAAATCTCTACAAATCTTCACCTTTGCCTTCACAAAATAGTGATCAAACATCCCACCAGCTGTTCCTTTAAGCACATTTACTTCCAAAAGTCTCTCTTTAACATGCCTATCAATTAACATGTGATCCAACAAATGCCTAAGGACCATCTCTACAATTCACATACATATACTGGTGTATGTCCCTCTTTTTAAACCAGGTATTCCCGATCACTTGTCCTTTTTCAGCATACAATTCCACAAGCTCTTTACCATTTCCATTTATAACAAATACCCCATGCCCACCAATTATACCCTTAACTCCCACATTACTCACCTTTACATTTAAATCACCCATCACTAATACCCAGTCACTTAGATCAAAACTGCTGACACACTTACTCAGCCACTTTTAAAACACTTGTCTCTCATAGCCAGGTGCAATAAGTACTACTAAACACCAATCTCTCATCATCCATTTTCATTTTTACCTGTATCAATCGAAAAATTATTTCCTTACACCCTATCATACTCCCAAATCTCCTGCTTCAGAAGTAGTGCTGCTCATTCCTTAACTTTTCTCCTCTCATCAAACCCTGACTATAACTCATAAGAAATTTTCAAACCAATCTTCCCCTTTACCCTTCAACTTTGTTTCACGAGGATACAGAACATCCAGGTTTCTTTCCTCCGCCATACTACTCATCTTGGTTTCATCTTGGCTCCTTTATATATCATTTATTTATTTCATTTATTTTGCTTTGTCGCTGTTTCCTGCGTAAGCAAGGTAGCGCAAGGAAACAGACAAAAGAATGGCCCAACCCACCCACATACACATGTATATACATACACATCCACACACGCAAATATACATACCTATACATTTCATTGTATACATATACATATACACACACAGACATATACATATATACACATGTACATAATTCATACTGTCTGCCTTTATTCATTCCCATCGCCACCTCGCCACACATGGAATAACAACCCCATCCCCCCCTCATGTGTGCGAGGTAGCGCTAGGAAAAGACAACAAAGGCCCCATTCGTTCACACTCAGTCTCTAGCTGTCATGTAATAATGCACCAAAACCACAGCTCCCTTTCCACATCCAGGCCCCACAGAACTTTCTATGGTTTACCCCAGACGCTTCACATGCCCTGGTTCAATCCACTGACAGCACGTCGACCCCGGTATACCACATCGTTCCAATTCACTCTATTCCTTGCACACCTTTCACCCTCCTGCATGTTCAGGCCCCAATCACTCAAAATCTTTTTCACTCCATCTTTCCCCCTCCAATTTGGTCTCCCACTTCTCGTTCCCTCCACCTCTGACACATATATCCTCTTGGTCAATCTTTCCTCACTCATTCTCTCCATGTGACCAAACCACTTCAAAACACCTTCTTCTGCTCTCTCAACCACACTCTTTTTATTACCACACATCTCTCTTACCCTTACATTACTTACTCGATCAAACCACCTCACACCACATATTGTCCTCAAACATCTCATTTCCAGCACATCCACCCTCCTGTGCACAACTCTATCCATAGCCCACGCCTCGCAACCATACAACATTCTTGGAACCACTATTCCTTCAAACATACCCATTTTTGCTTTCCAAGATAATGTTCTCGACTTCCACACATTCTTCAAGGCTCCCAGAATTTTCGCCCTCTTCCCCACCCTATGATTCACTTCCGCTTCCATGGTTCCATCCGCTGCCAAATCCACTCCAGGATATCTAAAACACTTCACTTCCTCCAGTTTTCTCCATTCAAACTTACCTCCCAATTGACTTGACCCTCAACCCTACTGTACCTAATAACCTTGCTCTTATTCACATTTACTCTTAACTTTCTTCTTTCACACACTTTACCAAACTCAATCGCCAGCTTCTGCAGTTTCTCACATGAATCAGCCACCAGCGCTGTATCATCAGCAAACAACAACTGACTCACTTCCCAAGCTCTCTCATCCACAACAGACTGCATACTTGCCCCTCTTTCCAAAACTCTTGCATTCACCTCCCTAACAACCCCATCCATAAACAAATTAAACGACCATGGAGGCATCACACACCCCTGCCACAAACCTACATTCACTGAGAACCAATCACTTTCCTCTCTTCCTACACGTACACATGCCTTACATCCTCGATAAAAACTTTTCACTGCTTCTAACAACTTGCCTCCCACACCATATATTCTTAATACCTTCCACAGAGCATCTCTATCAACTCTTATCATATGCCTTCTCCAGATCCATAAATGCTACATACAAATCCATTTGTTTATCTAAGTATTTCTCACATACATTCTTCAAAGCAAACACCTGATCCACACATCTTCTACTACTTCTGAAACCACACTGCTCTTCCCCAATCTGATGCTCTGTACATGCCTTCACCCTCTCAATCAATACCCTCCCATATAATTTACCAGGAATACTCAACAAACTTATACCTCTGTAATTTGAGCACTCACTCTTATCCCCTTTGCCTTTGTACAATGGCACTATGCAAGCATTCCGCCAATCCTCAGGCACCTCACCATGAATCATACATACATTAAATAACCTTACCAACCAGTTAACAATACAGTCACCCCCTTTTTTAATAAATCCCCCTGCAATACCATCCAAACCCACTGCCTTACCGGCTTTCATCTTCCGCAAAGCTTCTACTGCCTCCTCTCTGTTTACTAAATCATTTTCCCTAACCCTCTCACTTTGCACACCACCTCGACCAAAACACCCTATATCTGCCACTCTATCATCAAACATATTCAACAAACCTTCAAAATACTCACTCCATCTCCTTCTCACATCACTGAAGATCCCATTGTTCCCTTGTCTTACACACTTTATTTACCTCCTTCCAAAACATCTTTTTATTGTCCCGAAAATTTAATGATACTCTCTCACCCCAACTCTCATTTGCCCTCTTTTTCACCTCTTGCACCTTTCGCTTGACCTCCTGCCTCTTTCTTTTATACATCTCCAACTCATTTGCATTTTTTCCCTGCAAAAATCGTCCAAATGCCTCTCTCTTCTCTTTCACTAAAAATCTTACTTCTTCATCCCACCACTCACTACCCTTTCTAATCTGCCCACCTCCCACGCTTCTCATGCCACTTAAAAATGTAAAATTTTCTTCAAATCAGTCAATTAGCAAAAATTTGGTTCTGTTCTCCCACTCTGTTTCCTAATTTTCAGATGTCGTGATTGCAAAATGTTGTTCTTTGAACTGTTGTTTTCTGGGGTTACTTGTGTACATATACATAGGGAACGGAAGGAACCAGGGCATAACAGATGCATGGGGTATTCAGTTTTATGAATGGAAATGGTGAACAGCTTGTGGAGTTGTATATTGAAAAAGGACTGGTGACTCAGGAATACCTGGCTTAAAAAGAGGGAAATACACATGTATATGTATAAGAGTGTTTTAGATATCTGGGAGTGGATCTGGCAGCAGATGGAAACATGGAAGTGGAAGTGGATCATAGGGTGGGGGAGGGGGCGAAAATTCTGGGAGCCTTGAAGAACGTGTGGAAGTCGAGAACATTATCTCGGAAAGCAAAAATGGGTATGTTTGAAGGAATAGTGGTTCCAACAATGTTGTATGGTTGCGAGGCGTGGACTATGGATAGAGTTGTGCGCAGGAGGATGGATGTGCTGGAAATGAGATGTTTGAAGACAATGTGTGGTGTGAGGTGGTTTGATCAAGTAAGTAACGTAAGGGTAAGAGAGATGTGTGGAAATAAAAAGAGCGTGGTTGAGAGAGCAGAAGAGGGTGTTTTGAAATGGTTTGGTCACATGGAGAGAATGAGTGAGGAAAGATTAACCAAGAGGATATATGTGTCGGAGGTGGAGGGAACGAGGAGAAGAGGGAGACCAAATTGGAGGTGGAAAGATGGAGTGAAAAAGATTTTGTGTGATCGGGGCCTGGACATGCAGGAGGGTGAAAGGAGGGCAAGGAATAGAGTGAATTGGAGCGATGTGGTATACCGGGGTTGACGTGCTGTCAGTGGATTGAGTCAAGGCATGTGAAGCGTCTGGGGTAAACCATGGAAAGCTGTGTGGGTTTGTATATTTGCGTGTGTGGACGTATGTATATACATGTGTATGGGGGTGGGTTGGGCCATTTCTTTCGTCTGTTTCCTTGTGCTACCTCGCAAACGCGGGAGACAGCGACAAAGCAAAAAAAAAAAAAAAAATGTATAAGAGTAAGAGAAATGGTCAGCATGCACTGTTGGATTAAATATTGATTGATAGGAATGTAAAAGAGAGACTTTTGGATAAAGATGTGCTGAAAGGGGCAACTGATCGGATGTCTGATCACTAACTAGTGAAGGTGGTGCAAATTTCCTGAGGTTTTCAAAAAAGGGGAAACAACGTCAGAAAGAACATACTGTAAGAGAGTATCTGGTTGTTTATTTATTTAAGGATGGGGTTGTAAGGGAGGTGAATGCAAGAGCTTTGGAGAGAGGGGCAAGTATGTAGTCTGTTGTGGATGAGAGGGCTTGGGAAGTGAGTCAGTTGTTGTTCATTGATGATACAGCACTGGTGGCTGATTTGGGTGAGAAACTGCAGAAGCTGGTGACTGAGTTTGGTAAAGTGTGTGAAAGAAGAAAGCTGATAGTAAATGTGAATAAGAGCAAGGTTATTAGGTCAATAGGGTTGGGGGACAAGTCAATTGGGAGGTAAGTTCGAATGGAGAAAACTGGAGGAAGTGAAGTGTTTTAGATATCTGGGAGTGGATTTAGCAGAGGATGGAACCAGTGAAGCAGAAGTGAGTCACAGGGTGGGGGAAGGAGCAAAGGCTCTGGGAGTGTTGAAGAAAGTGTGGAAGGCGAGAACATTATCTCGGAGCAAAAATTGGTATTTTTGAAGGAATAGTGGTCCCAACAATGTTATATGGTTGCGAGTCATGGCCTATAGATACGGTTGTGTGGAGGAGGATGGATATGTTGAAAATGAGATGTCTGAGGACATTATGTGGTGTGAGGTGGTTTGATCGAGTAAGTAATGAAAAGGTAAGAGAGATAGATGTGTAGTAATAAAAAGAGTGTGGTTGAGAGAGACGGATAGGGTGTGTTAAAATGGTTTGGTCACATGGAAGATGTGTAGTAATAAAAAGAGTGTGGTTGAGAGAGAAGAATAGGGTGTTTTAAAATGGTTTGGTCACATGGAGAAAATGAATGAGGAAAGATTGACAAAGAGGATATATGTGTCAGAAGTGGAGGGAACGAGGAGAAGTGGGAGACCAAATTGGAGGTGGAAGGATGGAGTGAAAAAGACTTTGAGCAATCAGGGCCTGAACATACAGGAGGGTGAAAGGCATGAAAGGAATAGAGTGAATTGGAATGATGTGGTATACTGGTGTTGACGTGCTGTCGATGGATTGAACAAGGGCACGTGAAGCGTCTGAGGTAAACCATGGAAACAGAAGAAGGAGTCAGGCAGGGAGGGCTCATCCTCCTCGAAGGCTCAGATTGGGGTGTTTAAATGTGTGTGGCTGTAACCAAGATGAGAAAAAAGGAGACATAGGTAGTATGTTTGAGGAAAGGAACCTGGATGTTTTGGCTCTGAGTGAAACGAAGCTCAAGGGTAAAGGGGAAAAGTGGATTGAGAATGTTTTGGGAGTAAAGTCAGGGGTTAGTGAGTAGACAAGAGCAAAGGAAGGAGTAGCACTCCTCCTGAAGCAGGAGTTGTGGGAATATGTGATACAGTGTAAGAAAGTAAACTCCAGATTGATATGGGTAAAACTAAAAGTGGGAGGAAAGAGATGAGAGATTAATGGTGCATATGCACCTGGTCATGAGAAGAATGATCATGAGAGGCAAGTGTTTCAGGAGCAGATGAGTGAATGTGTTAGCAGCTTTGACACACGATACGAGGTTACAGTGATGGGTGATTTGAATGCAAAGATGAGTAATGTGACATTTAAGGGTATAATTGGTGTACATGGGGTGTTCATTGTTGTAGATGGAATTGTGAAGAGCTTGTGGATATGTGTACTGAAAAAGGACTGGTGATTGGGAATACCTGGTTTAAAAAGAGAGATATACATAAGTATACGTATGTGAGCAGGAGAGATGGTCACAGGGCATTATAGGATTACGAGTTAACTGACAGGCATGTAAAAGAGAGACTTTTGGATGTTAATGTGCTGAGAGGGGCAGCTGGAGGGATGTCTGATCACTATCTTGTGGGGGCGAAAGTGAAGATTTGTAGAGGTTTTCAGAAAAGAAAAGAGAATGTTGGGGAGAAGAGAGTGGTGAGAGTAAGTGAGCCTGGAAAGGAGACGTGTGTGAGGAAGTGCCAGGAGAGATTGAGTGGAGAATGGAAAAAGGTGAGAGCCAATGATGTAAGGGGAGTGGCGGGAATGGGATGTATTTAGGGAAGCAGTGAAGGCTCGCACAAAAGATGCATGTGGCATGAGAAAGGTGGGAGGTGGGCAGATTAGAAAGAGTAGTGAATGGTGGGATGAAGAAGTAGCATTATTAGTGAAAGAGGCTTTTGGACAATTTTTGCAGGGAAGTAGTGCAAATGACTGGGAGATATATAAAAGCAGGTGGCAGAAGGTCAAGAGAAAGGTGCAAGGAGTAAAAAAGGGGAAATGAGAGTTGGGGTGAGAGAGTATCATTGAATTCTAGGGAGAAAAAAAAAGATGTTTTGGAAGGAGGTAAATAAAGTGCATAAGACAAGAGAACAAATGTGAACATCAGTGAAGGGGGCAAATGGGGAAGTAATAACAAGTACTGTTGAAGTGAGGAGATGGAGTGAATATTTTCAAATTTTGTTGAATGTGTTTGATGATAGAGTGGCAGATATAGGGTGTTTTGGTCAGGGTGGTGTGTGAAGTGAGAGAGTCAGAGATAATGGTTTGGTGAACAGTGAACAGAGAAGAGGTAGTGACAGCTTTGCGGATGATGAAAGCTGGAAAGGCAGCAGATTTGGATGGTATTGCAGTGGACTTTATATTGGAAGGGAGTGACTGTGTTGTTGATTGGTTGGTAAGGCTATTCAGTGTATGGATGGATCATGGTGGAGTGCCTGAGGATTGGTGGAATGCATGCATAGTGCCAATGTACAAATGTACAAAGGGAAAGGGGATAAGGGGATAAAAGTGAGTGTTCAAATTACAGGCATATAAGTTTGTTGAGTATTCCTGGGAAATTATTTGGGAGGGTATTGATTGAGAGGGTGAAGGCATGTACAGAGCATCAGATTGGGGAAGAGCAGTGTGGTTTCAGAAGTGGTAGAGGAGGTGTGGATCAGGTGTTTGCTTTGAAGAATGTATGTGAGAAATACTTAGAAAATAGATGGATTTGTATGTAGCATTTATGGATCTGGTGAATGTCGGTTTGCGGTAAGGGTGGGTGATGTCACCATGGTTGTTTAATTTGTTTTTGGATGGGGTTGTTAGGGAGGTGAATGCAAGAGTTTTGGAGAGGGGGCAAGTATACAGTCTGTCCTGGATGAGAGGGCTTGGGAAGTGAGTCAGTTGTTGTTCATCACTGATGATACAGCGCTGGTGGCTGACTCGGCTGAAAACTGCAGAAGTTGGTGAATGAGTTTGGTAAAGCGTATGAAAAAAGAAAGTTGACTGTAAATGTGAATAAGAGCAAGGTTATTAGGTTCAGTAGGGTTGAGGGACAAACAAATGAGAGGTAAGTTTGAATGGAGAAAAGCCAGAGGAAGTGAAGTGTTTTAGATATCTGGGAGTGGATTTGGCAGTAGATGGAACCATAGAAGTGAAAGTGAATCACGGGGTGGGGGAGGAGGTGAAGGTTCTGGGAGAGTTGAAGAATGAGTGGAAGGCAAAAATGTCATCTCAGAGCAAAAATGGGTAAGTTTGGAGGAATAGTGGTTCCAACAATGTTATACGGTTGCGAGGCATGGGCTATAAATAGGGTTGTGCAGAGGAGGGTGGATGTGTTGGAAATTGAATGTTTAAGAACAATATGTGGTGCGAGGTGGTTTGATCGAGTAAGTAATGAAAGGGTAAGAGAGATGTGTGGTAATAAAAAGAGTGTAGTTGAGAGAGCAGAAGAGGGTGTGTTGAAATGGTTTGTTCACATGAAGAGAATGAGTGAGGAAAGATTGACAAAGAGGATATATGTGTCAGAGGTGGAGGAAAGAAGGAGAAGCAGGAGATCAAATTCAAGGAGGAAGGATGGGGTGAAAAAGATTTTGAGTGATCAGGACCTGAACATACAAGAGGATGAGAGGTGTGCAAAGAATAGAATGAATTGGAACAACGTGGTATACTGGGGTTGATGTGCTGTCAATGGATTATACCAGGGCATGTGAAGCATTTGGGGTAAACCATGGAAAGGTCTGCGGGGGCCTGGATGTGGAAAGAGAGCTGTGGTTTCGGTGCATTACACATGACAGTTAGAGACTGAGTGTGAACGAATATGGCCTTTTTGTCTGTTCCTGGCGCTGCCTCAATAGAGAAGGGGTGGAATTCATGTTGGATGGTGTGGCAATAGGAATGGATGAAGGCAGTAAGTATGGATATGTACATGTGTATATATGTATATGTCTATATATCTGCGTGTATGGGCGTTTATGTATATACAAATGTATGTGGGTGGGTTGGACTATTCCTCGTCTGTTTCTCTGCGCTGCCTCGCTAGCACGGGAGACAGCAGTTAAGTATAATAAAATAAATAATATATATATATATATATATATATTTTTTCTTTTATTATACTTACCAACCGTCTCCTGCATTTGCAAGGTAGCGCAAGGAAAAAGACGAGGAATGGCCTAACCCACCCACATACACATGTATATACATAAATGCCCACATATGCACACATACATAAATATACATTTCAGCATATACATACATATACATACACATATATACACATTTACATATCCATACTTGCTGCCTTCATCCATTCCCATCACCACCCTGCCACATGCAAAATAGCATCCCCCATTAGTGCCAGGAATGGAAAAAAATGGACACATTCGTTCACACTCAAGTCTCTAGCTGTTCTGTGTAATGCACCAAAACCACAGCTAACTTTCCATATCCAGGCCCCACAAACCTTTCCATGGTTTACCCCAGACACTTCACAGGCCCTGGTTCAATCCATTGACAGCACATCGGCCTCGGTATACCACATTGTTCCAATTCACTCTATTCTTTGTACGCCTTTCACCTTCCTGTATGTCCAGGCCCCGATCGCTCAAAATATTTTTCACTCCATCCTTTCACCTCGAATTTGGTCTCCCGCTTCTCCTTCTGCCCTCCACTTCTGACACATATATCCTCTTTGTCAATCTTTCTTCACTCATTCTCTCCATGTGTCCGAACTATTTCAAAACACACTCTTCTATTTTCTCAACCAAACTCTTTTCATTACCGAACATCTCTCTTAGTCTTTCATTACTTACTTGATCAAACCGCCTCACACAACATATGGTCCTCAACATTTCCTTTCCAACACATCCATCCTCCTACGCACAACCCTATCTATAGCCCATGCCTTGTAACCATACAACATTGTTGGAACCACTATTCCTTCAAACATACCCATTTTTGCTCTCCAAGATAACGTTCTTGCCTTCCACACATCCTTCAAAGCTCCCAGGACCTTCGATCCTTACCCCATCCTGTGACTCACTTCTGCTTCCATGGTTCCATCTGCTGCTAAGTCCACTCCCAGATATCTAAAACACTTCACTTCCTCCAGTTTTTCTCCATTCAAACTTACCTCCCAGTTAATTTGTCACTCAACCCTACTGAACCTAATAACCTTGCTCTTATTCACATTTACTTTCAACTTTCTTCTTTCATACACTCTACCAAACTCAGTCACCAACTTCAACAGTTTCTCACCCTAATCAGTCGCCAGCGCTGTATCATCAGCAAATAACAACTGACTCACTTTCCAAGCCCTTTCATCCACAACAGATTGCATACTTGCCTCTCTCTCTCTCTCTCTCTCTCTCTCTCTCTCTCTCTCTCTCTCTCTCTCTCCAAAACTTGCATTTACCTCCCTAAACACCCCAATCCACAGAAAAATTTAACAACCATGGGGATATCACACAACCCTGCTGCAAACCGACACTCACTGGGAACCAATCACTTTCCTCTCTTCCTACTCGTACAAATGCCATACATTCTTGGTAAAACCTTTTCACTGATTCTAGCAACTTACCTCCAACACTGCATACTCCTAAAACCTTTCACAAAGCATCCCTATTCTTAATACCTTCCACAGAGCATCTCTATCAACTCTATCATATGCCTTCTCCAGATCCATAAATACAAATACAAATCCATCTGTTTTCTAAGTATTTCTCAAATACATTCTTCAAAGCAAACATCCTCACATCCTCTAATACTTATGGAACCACACTGCTCTTCCCCTATCTGATGCTCTGTACATGCATTTACCCTCTCAATCAATTCCCTCCCATATAATTTCCTAGGAATACTCAACAAACTTATGACTCTGTAATCTGAACACTCACCTTTATCCCTTGCCTTTGTACAATGGCACTATGCATGCATTCCGCCAATCCTCAGGCACTTCACCATGATCCATACATAAACTGAATATCCTTATCAACCAATCAACAACACAGTCACTCCCTATTTCAAATTCCACTGTAATACCATCCAAACCCGCTGTCTTACCAGCTTTCATCTTCTGCAAAGTTTTCACTACCTCTTTTTTGTTCACCAACCCATTCTCCCTGACCCTCTCACTTCACAAACCAACCCGACCGAAACACCGTATATCTTCCACTTTATCACCAAACACGTTCAACAAACCTTCAAATTTCAAAATATACGCTCCGTCTTCTCACTTCATCACTACTTGTTATTACCTCATATATATATATATATATATATATATATATATATATATATATATATATATATATATATATATATATATATATATATGGAAAGAAGGGCAAGTATGCAGTCTGTTGTGGATGAGAGAGCTTGGGAAGTGACTCAGTGTTCGCTAATGATACATCGCTGGTGGCGGATTCGGTGAGAAACTGCAGAAGCTGGTGACCGAGTTTGGTAAAGTGTGTGAAAGAAGAAAGATGAGGGTAAATGTGAATAAGAGCAAGGTTATTAGGTACAGTAGGGTTGAGGGACAAGTCAACTGGGAGGTAAGTTTGAATGGAGAAAAACTGGAGGAAGTGAAGTGTTTTAGATATCTGAGAGTGGATTTGGCAGCGGATGGAACCATGGAAGCAGAAGTGAATCATGGGTGGAGGAGGGGGCGAAAGTTATGGAAGCATTGAAAAATGTGTGGAAGGGTAAGAGAGATGTGTGGTAATAAAAAGTGTGGTTGAGAGAGCAGATGAGGGTGTTTTGAAATGGTTTGGTCACATGGAGAGAATGAGCGAGGAAAGATTGACAAAGAGGATATATGTGTCAGAGGTGGAGGAAATGAGAAGTGGGAGACCAAATTGGAGGTGGAAAGATGGAGTGACAAAGATTTTGAGTGAACATGCAGGAGGGTGAGAGACGTGCAAGAAATAGAGCGAAATGAGACGATGTGGTATACCAGGATAGACGTGCTGTCAATGAATTGTACCAGGGCATATGAAGCGTCTGGGGTAAACCATGAAAAGTTTTGTGGGGCCTAGATGTGGAAAGGGAGCTGTGTTTTCGGTGCATTATACATGACAGCTAAAGACTGAGTGTGAACGAATGTGGCCTTTATTGTCTTTTCCTAGCGCTACCTCGCGCACAGGCGGGGGGAGGGGGTTTTCATTTCATGTGTGGCGGGTGGCGACGAGAATGAATAAGGGCAGACAGTATGAATTATGTACAGGTGTATATATGTATATGTCTGTGTGTTTGTATATATATGCATACGTCGAGATGTATAGGTATGTATATGTGTGTTTGAACGTTTATGTATATACATGTGTATGTGGGTGGGTTGCGACATTCTTTCGTCTGTTTCCTTGCGCTACCTCGCTAACGCGGGAGACAGCGACAAAGTATGATACAAACACACACACACACACACACACACACACATATATATATATATATATATATATATATATATATATATATATATATATATATATATATATATATATTTCTTTTTTGCTTTGTCGCTGTCTCCCGCGTTTGCGAGGTAGCGCAAGGAAACAGACGAAAGAAATGGCCCAACCCACCCCCATACACATGTATATACATACGTCCACACACGCAAATATACATACCTACACAGCTTTCCATGGTTTACCCCAGACGCTTCACATGCCCTGATTCAATCCACTGACAGCACGTCAACCCCGGTATACCACATCGATCCAATTCACTCTATTCCTTGCCCGCCTTTCACCCTCCTGCATGTTCTGGCCCCGACCACACAAAATCTTTTTCACTCCATCTTTCCACCACCAATTTGGTCTCCCACTTCTCGTTCCCTCCACCTCCGACACATATATCCTCTTGGTCAATCTTTCCTCACTCATTCTCTCCATGTGCCCAAACCATTTCAAAACACCCTCTTCTGCTCTCTCAACCACGCTCTTTTTATTTCCACACATCTCTCTTACCCTTACGTTACTTACTCGATCAAACCACCTCACACCACACATTGTCCTCAAACATCTCATTTCCAGCACATCCATCCCCCTGCGCACAACTCTATCCATAGCCCACGCTTCGCAACCATACAACATTGTTGGAACCACTATTCCTTCAAACATACCCATTTTTGCTTTCCGAGATAATGTTCTCGACTTCCACACATTCTTCAAGGCTCCCAGGATTTTCGCCCCCTCCCCCACCCTATGATCCACTTCCGCTTCCATGGTTCCATCCGCTGCCAGATCCACTCTCAGATATCTAAAACACTTTACTTCCTCCAGTTTTTCTCCATGCAAACTTACCTCCTAATTTACTTGATCCTCAACCTTACTGTACCTAATTACCTTGCTCTTATTCACATTTACTCTTAACTTTCTTCTTTCACACACTTTACCAAACTCAGTCACCAGCTTCTGCAGTTTCTCACATGAATCAGCCACCAGCGCTGTATCATCAGCGAACAACAACTGACTCACTTCCCAAGCTCTCTCATCCCCAACAGACTTCATACTTGCCCCTCTTTCCAAAACTCTTGCATTCACCTCCCTAACAACCCCATCCATAAACAAATTAAACAACCATGGAGACATCACACACCCCTGCCGCAAACCTACATTCACTGAGAACCAATCACTTTCCTCTCTTCCTACACGTACACATGCCTTACATCCTCAATAAAAACTTTTCACTGCTTCTAACAACTTGCCTCCCACGCCATATATTCTTAATACCTTCCACAGAGCATCTCTATCAACTCTATCATATGCCTTCTCCAGATCCATAAATGCTACATACAAATCCATTTGTTTTTCTAAGTATTTCTCACATACATTCTTCAAAGCAAACACCTGATCCACACGTCCTCTACCACTTCTGAAACCACACTGCTCTTCCCCAATCTGATGTTCTGTATATATATATATATATATATATATATATATATATATATATATATATATATATATATATATATATATATATATTTCTTTCTTTCTTTCAAACTGTTCGCCATTTCCCGCATTAGCGAGGTAGCGTTAAGAACAGAGGACTGGGCCTTTGAGGGAATACCCTCACCTGGCCCAATTCTCTGTTCCTTCTTTTGGAAAATTAAAAAAAAAAAAACGAGAGGGGAGGATTTCCAGCCCCCCGCTCCCTCCCCTTTTAGTCGCCTTTTACGACACGCAGGGAATACGTGGGAAGTATTCTTTGTCCCCTATCCCCAGGGATAATATATTATATATATATATATATATATATATATATATATATATATATATATATATATATATATATATATACGAACAAAGTGCAAATGAACGCGCACCTTCATAGAACATACAAACCTGTAACAGCCACATCCAGGCCTCACAAATCTTTCCATGGTTTACCCCAGACGCTTCATATGTCCTGGTTCAATCCATTGACATCACGTCGACCCTGGTCCAATTCACTCTATTCAGCAGCAACCTATTCTTTTGATCATCGCCGACAAATTTGCGTTTCAAAATGTCTGCTAAGGTAATTTTCTTTCACCAGTTAGAAACGAAACCGTGTGCTTCGTTTTACAAAATTATTTCAGATACTCTTTTTGCGAACTTCTCTGTACAGCACAGTTGACAATGGTGAACATTTAAAAGTTGGAGTGGGTAATAGTTATCCAAGCCGAGATTTTGAAGTATATACACGAAATTGGTAGTATTTAAACGAAATATTTGTATGTATTCTTTTATATTTAAATGGATATTTGAAAAAGATAATCTTTCTACTGGAAAATGGTAAAAAGATATCCATAAAGTACTGAATTATTTGACTGAAACATTCCTTCAAACTGATGGACTGGCAACAACCTCACAAATTTCCGTTTTTTTTTGTGTGTGTGTGTGTGTGTGTGTAGAAAAACATCGGAATGTGAAAATTAGATTTCGTTTTCCCTTCAAATGCCATTACACCGGATATAAACAAATCATCTAATGACAATTTTGAAAAGGAAATTAGTTCAGTGTAAAACGATGTCTTCTAACATATTGGAAACGTTTGAACGATTTTCAGACAAATTTCGAAGACGTTTAAAAAATTATATCTTTAATGATTCACTTCATCATCTGTTATTAATATAAAATCCTTAAAACCCCTAAAGCAGTTAAAAACCTGATTTAAGTTGTGTTCAATAGAATTACCAAGAAATGCGTCTTCTTGTGCCACTTGTCTATCAGCCAACATGGATGATTGTAACTTTTTAGTGGAGGATGGATACACCATGTCATCTGAAAATTCGGAGCAGTGTTACAGCACTTGTGAGGTTTTGGAATACCGGTACTGCACGTCTTCTGAGGAGTCGGAGGTTTGGTACAGCAAGCCCTCAACGGGTTCAGAGCCTCAGTGTAGCACGTCTTCTAAAGATTTGGAAAGGTATCATATGACTTCTGAGAACTTGGATTGGCACAGAAAGCCCTTTCAGTATTTAGACTGGTGCAGAAAGGCTTCTGCAGACAGGTACAATAAGTCTCCTAAAGAAATCGAGATTCGATACAGTAAATCTCATAACGATGTAGAGGTCCGGTACTGCAAATCCTCTAAGGATTCTAAGGTCCCGCTTATTAATCCTTCAGAGGAGAAGACCAGGAACAGCAGCTCTTCTGGGAATCTGAGGTCCGATATAGCAGGTATGGTGACGATTCACATGTCCAGTCCGGCAAATCTGGTGATTCAGAAGTTGTTTATAACAAGCCCTCTGAGGAGTCTTTTAAGTGGTACAACAAGCCTTCTGATGATGCCGAGGATTGGTACAACTTTTGTTATAATAATCGCTACAACATTTGTTATGATGATTCTGACCGCTGGTACAGAAAGTCTAGTGACGGTTTAGGGGTCAGGCCCAAGTTGGGTTTAAAGATCCAGGGTTCACGTGTCAGTTGCACTTGTTTTGATGATGTGGACTGGTACAAGATATACAAAATGTGCAAAGTGAAAGATCTCAAAATGTGCAAAGTGAAAGATCTCAAAATGTGCAAAGTGAAAGATCTGAAAAAGGAAAAGAAATATCTCGAGTTCATGGTACACATGGGGCCTCATCCTATTTTATATAATTGGATAGAATCAGGTAGGTGTATAAAGAAATTGCACCTCCGCTAATTAGATAACTATGTGAGATTTATTGCTGTAGTTGACCTGATGTTCTAACGTAACCATATGATGAGTGTGTAAGTTTGACTGCTGATTTCAGGTGTAGATATGGTGGCATCAATTAAAGTGTTTACAGATACTTTGGAACTTTTATGCTTTCTTCATTTTGCTTCTTTATTGTTGCTTATATCCACAACTGAATTGTAAACGCATTTATTTTATTACTACAATTTTGGTTCTATTTGGGTAAATTGGTATTCTAAAGGGGGCGGGAGTGCTCCTCCTCCTCGAAGGCTCAGTTTGGGGTGTCTAAATGTGTGTGGATGTAACCAAGATGAGAAAAATGGAGAGATAGGTAGTATGTTTGAGGAAAGGAACCTGGATGTTCTGGCTCTGAGTGAAACGAAGCTCAAGGGTAAGGTGGAAGAGTGATTTGGGAATGTCTTGGGAGTAAAGTCAGGGGTTAGTGAGAGGACAAGATGAGGAAAATAGTAGTACTACTCCTGAAGCAGGAGTTGTGGAAGTATGTGATAAGAGTGTAAGAAAGTAAATTCTAGATTGATGTGGGTAAAACTGATAGTGGATGGAGAGAGATGGGTGATTATTGGTGCCTATATATATGGTCATGAGGCAAGTGATTTGGGAGCAGCCGAGTGAGTGTGTCAGAAGCTTTGATGCACGAGACCAGGTTATAGTGATGGGTGATTTAAATGGAAAGTGAGTAATGTGGCATTGAGGGTACAAATGGTGTACATGGGGTATTCAGTGTTGTGAATGGAAATGGTGAAGCACTTGTGGATTTGTGCTGAAAAAGACTGGTGATTGTGAATACCTGGATTATATATATATATATATATATATTTATATGTAGTGAGTAGGAGAGATGGTCAAAGGGCATTATTGGATTACATGTTAATTGATAGGCTTGTAAAAGAGAGACTTTGGATTTTAATGAGTTGAGACACTATCTCTTGCACACTTTTTACCCTCCTGCATGTTTAGGCCTTGAACATTGAAAATATTTTTCACCACCTGTTCATCTCCAGTTTGGTCTCCCCATTCTCCATGTTCCATCCACTTCTGACACATGTTCTCTTTGTCAACCTTTCCTCACTCAGTATCTCCATATGTCCAAACCATTTCAGTGCACCCCCTTCAGCTTTCTCAACCACTCCCTTTTTTGACTGATCTGCCTTTCCATGCTTTAGCAAGGTAATGATAAGAACAGTTGAAGAAAGGCCACATTTGCTCGCATCCATTTTCTGTCATCTGAAACCACAACCCATTATCCATGACCAGGCCCTATAGACATTTCCATGGTTTCCCCTGGCTGCTTCACATACCCTGGTTCAATCCAGTGACAGCACATTGACCCCTGTATGCAACACCTCAAAGCGGGAAATGGCGAATAGTATGAAAAAAAGAAAGATATATATATTATATATATTCATTATTTATTTTGCTTTGTCGCTGTCTCCCGCATTTGCGAGGTAGCACAAGGAAACAGAAGAAAGAAATGGCCCAACCCACCCCCATACACATGTATATACACACACGTCCACACACGCAAACCTACACATCCATACATCTCAATGTACACATATATGTACACACACAGACACATACATATATACCCAATGCACACAATTCACACTGCCTGCCTTTATTCATTTCCATCGCCACTTCGCCACACATGGAATACCATCCCCCTCCCCCTCATGTGTGCGAGGTAGCGCTAGGAAAAGATAACAAAGGCCCCATTCGTTCACATTCAGTCTCTAGCTGTCATGCAATAATGGCCGAAACCACAGCTCCCTTTCCACATCCAGGCCCCACACAACTTTCCATGGTTTACCCCAGACGCTTCACATGCCCTGATTCAATCCACTGACAGCACGTCAACCCCGGTATACCACATCGATCCATTTCACTCTATTCCTTGCCCGCCTTTCACCCTCCTGCATGTTCAGGCCCCGATCACTCAAAATCTTTTTCATTCCATCTTTCCACCTCCAATTTGGTCTCCCACTTCTCCTCGTTCCCTCCACCTCCGACACATATATCCTCTTGGTCAATCTTTCCTCACTCATTCTCTCCATGTGCCCAAACCATTTCAAAACACCCTCTTCTGCTCTCTCAACCACACTCTTTTTATTTCCACACATCTCTCTTACCCTTACATTACTTACTCGATCAAACCACCTCACACCACACATTGTCCTCAAACATCTCATTTCCAGCACATCCACCCTCCTGCGCACAACTCTATTCATAGCCCACGCCTCGCAACCATACAACATTGTTGGAACCACTATTCCTTCAAACATACCCATTTTTGCTTTCCGAGATAATGTTCTCGACTTCCACACATTCTTTAATGCTCCCAGGATTTTCGCCCCCTCCCCCACCCTGTGATTCACTTCTGCTTCCATGGTTCCATCCGCTGCCAGATCCACTCCCAGATATCTAAAACACTTTACTTCCTCCAGTTTTTCTCCATTCAAACTTACCTCCCAATTGACTTGATCCTCAACCCTACTGTACCTGATAACCTTGCTCTTATTCACATTTACTCTTAACTTTCTTCTTCCACACACTTTACCAAACTCAGTCACCAGCTTCTGCAGTTTCTCACATGAATCCGCCACCAGCGCTGTATCATCAGCGAACAACAACTGACTCACTTCCCAAGCTCTCTCATTCACAACAGACTTCATACTTGCCCCTCTTTCCAAAACTCTTGCATTCACCTCCCTAACAACCCCATCCATAAACAAATTAAACAACCATGGAGACATCACACACCCCTGCCGCAAACCTACATTCACTGAGAACCAATCCATTTCTTCTCTTCCTACACGTACACATGCCTTACATCCTTGATAAAAACTTTTCACCGCTTCTAACAACTTGCCTCCCACACCTTCCACAGAGCATCTCTATCAATTCTATCATATGCCTTCTCCAGATCCATAAATGCCACATACAAATCCATTTGTATTATTTTTATTATTATTAATATTATTATTATTATTATTATTATTATTATTATTATTATTATTATTGTTATGTTCTGCTTTGGAAGATAAATCTTTATTTTTCATATTCAGTGTGATTCATTGATAATTTTTCATTATATAAAAAAGTATAAAAGATTGGTAAATTACTAGCTGCCCAAGACAAATGCAATTTTGTCAAGTTCAGGCAGGCATTGGCAACATTGCCTCCATTTTTCCTTATGTTAGCAGAGACAGGACAGGCAACTGAAGCCGTAATTGAGGGCACCTCACTTACTCTCTCTCTTCTTATTCATACATGCTTGCCATTTCTTTTATGAGCAAGGTAGCGCCAGGAACAGAGGACTGAGCCTCAGGGGGAAAATTCCTCGTATGGCTCCTTGTTCTGTTCCTCATTTAGGAAAGTAAGGCATGATTTAGGAAGGAGTGGATAGATTGTTTGTAGAAGGTACTAAGATAGTCAAATTTTGTCCAAAATTGAATGTATAAATAGTATAGGAATTAGCAATACCAGGGTTTAGTGTTGGGGCATATCATGTGGAGTCATCTTCATTGTCAGTTTCTGGTGCAAGGGAGGAAGGTAGTTGAGGTTGTTAAGTTGCATTCTTTTGACTTAGTTAGCTGCTTTTTCTTTCTGCCTCACCCACACATAGACTACTGGCATTATGTCCACAAACATACAGTCTTTCTTTATCATTCATAACACTTGACTCACATAGCTCATTTTTCATAACTATAGATTTTCCTGCGGTGAACAATATATGCTAGCACTGCCTTTTGGCAAAATGATATAAGAAATGGATTGAAGTAGTAGGCTGGAGCATTAGATAAAAGTAGTAGTTAGGAACATTAGGTAGGAGCATTAAGGTGAGGCACTAAAGGCTTAGAAATGGCATTGGACTTCACTAGTTATGAAAACTCTGTTGCCTTGGCCACCCCTTTGAGGGAGTTTGAGGAGGGAACAGGTGTCACACATATAGGTAGATAGACAGGGAGGTATGTATGGTAACTGCATTCCATTAAGCAGTATTAGTATATTCCAGTCAGAATCATCTGTGTTGTAGTTATGACTTAAGGTTGATTTTTTACACATACAGAAATTGGGAATGTGAGTAGTTTCTTGAACGATTTCAGAAGACTCGGTAGATTGCCATCACCCAGATGTAAGGATGGTCCCAACAGTGAATTAGAAGAATCTCAACAACGCTGCACAGTTCATAGTGGGTGAGTGATATTTCTTACAAAATACATATGATGTCATGAAATTTCTTGTATGTGGCCTATCATGTGTGGAATGTATGATGTAGTCTGACCCTCTCTTTCTCTCTCATGTGATGAGCACTTCGTGTTAGCCCTGCCATTCTGGCAGAATCACGCCATAAGGCAGTTATAGATATTCTCTTTCTGCTGTGGAGGGCAGGCTAGGTAAAATGATGACCTCACAAGCAGGTGTAGCTGAAGATAGAAATGAAAATGAATAGAAATAATGAAAACCTAAAAGTCATGTTTCAAGAATGTAATGGAATAAACAAGAGCTATCACTGAGCACATGAAAGACACTCTGGGAGAGAGTAGCAGAATTTAATGATTTTATTTATAATTATGCCAGGACCATTTTCTGTGAAAGAGTCCTTGTGTTACTCAGGATCTGATGAAAGATTCCTGCAGCCCAAGGCTGCATTGCTTCTCATTGCTGAGATCCATAGATTCCTTTGTAGTGAGAAGTTCTTTGAAGAAACTCTGCTTGCATTGATACAGCCTTGCCAATGGTGACTTCTCACCCGCAACATTACCATGAGCAGATGGAGTCCAGTAACACCAAACTTGTGGAGTAAATAACAGACAACTTTGACAATATTGAACACATCATGGGGGAAGGAAGAGGAATATATAAGAAAGATAACAGGGATGAAAATGATGCAACTGAATTAGGAATAAGAAACATGCACATACCATCTCAGAGGTAAAAGCAGGTTTAAAAGCAAATGTAGGTATGAATACCAACTACAATGCAGTACAATGTTTTATTATGGTTGCCATCACCCAAATGGATGTAAAAGGTAAATTTCGAGTTCAGACACCCAACAGTATGGAGGCTAAGTAACAAATGTGGTAATTGTAGGTGAGATAATTGGTGCAAATCTCTATAGTGCCCTCTACCCAAGAAAAAGAAAATAGGGTTAGATATGGGAATGCCATTTGAGAGATTCACTGGTGACATGGACAGGAATCGATAAAGGAGTGGAACAGTCTAAACCTATACAGATGTTCCTCTCCCATGGTCTGGCATATTTTGAATCTGCCACCAGGGCAGTGCTGTAAGCAGTGCTAAGGCCCCAAAACCTATTTACACTACAGTCAAGCTAATTAACAGTCCTGTAAATTTCTTATATTCAGCTGTATTTTAGCCCTTCAGGAGTCATCCAAGAGACCAAGAGGTGTAGAAGATGGTGCTAGTGCTAATGAGCATAAGCATAAATCATTAGCTATGCTTGAAAAAATTAGATAAGGAACTTCTGTAAAGACTTTGTGTAAGTAGTATGAGATCAGACCTTCACCAATGTATGATTTAGGGATCAGTTTCTGTTTTCCGGCATTTTATGTGGTCTTGCAATGGCCATGGCCCAGTGTTGCCGGTTTAAAGAGGTACAACTAGTATGAGCAAAGAAGGCACATTGAGCAAGAGTGAGCACAGTGAGGAGAATGTAGAAAGCATCATGAGGATGTTGGTAGAACATGGATAATAGGCAAGTACATGAAAAGACAAAATTGGAATCGAGGGAATATGAGAATGATAGGGCCCCATTGCTAAGAAATGCAGAATATTTGACAGTAGAAAGAACAGACCAGGATCCACATGAAAGCAATAATAACATGAAACTGAATTGCTTTTTAGTAGATCTGCTGATGGAAATAGCAAAGAAGCTGACAAAACTTCAGTATGTAAAATGAAACAAGGTTGTAGATGATAAAAGAGCAAAGAGATAGGTATTAGAGAGACAGAAAAAGTAATAGATAAACAGTAAACACCAGCATATATGATTATATCAAGCTAAACCTGAGAATTCCAGAATGATATCCAACTATTTCAGTAAATGTACTATTTGGAATCTAATATCTGTTAGTCAGCCGAGAGTTGGTTGAATGAATGATTAAGAATGAAGCAGACCTGGAATGCTCTGAAACCTTTAGAAGAGGTATAGGAAGGATCAACTTGGATAATTTTGCAGTAAATGTAAACAGCACACCAGAAGCAAATCTTTTGATGAAATGAAGGCTTGGAATATTTGAAGCATTAACATAAATATACCTTCCATAAGAATATATGGTGTGGGAGGCAAGTTGTTAGAAGCAGTGAAAAGTTTTTATCGAGGATGTAAGGCATGTGTACGTGTAGGAAGAGAGGAAAGTGATTGGTTCTCAGTGAATGTAGGTTTGCGGCAGGGGTGTGTGATGTCTCCATGGTTGTTTAATTTGTTTATGGATGGGGTTGTTAGGGAGGTGAATGCAAGAGTTTTGGAAAGAGGGGCAAGTATGAAGTCTGTTGGGGATGAGAGAGCTTGGGAAGTGAGTCAGTTGTTGTTCGCTGATGATACAGCGCTGGTGGCTGATTCATGTGAGAAACTGCAGAAGCTGGTGACTGAGTTTGGTAAAGTGTGTGAAAGAAGAAAGTTAAGAGTAAATGTGAATAAGAGCAAGGTTATTAGGTACAGCAGGGTTGAGGGTCAAGTCAATTGGGAGGTGAGTTTGAATGGAGAAAAACTGGAGGAAGTGAAGTGTTTTAGATATCTGGGAGTGGATCTGGCAGCGGATGGAACCATGGAAGCGGAAGTGGATCATAGGGTGGGGGAGGGGGCGAAAATTCTGGGAGCCTTGAAGAATGTGTGGAAGTCGAGAATATTATCTCGGAAAGCAAAAATGGGTATGTTTGAAGGAATAGTGGTTCCAACAATGTTGTATGGTTGCGAGGCGTGGGCTATGGATAGAGTTGTGTGCAGGAGGATGGATGTGCTGGAAATGAGATGTTTGAGGACAATGTGTGGTGTGAGGTGGTTTGATTGAGTGAGTAACGTAAGGGTAAGAGAGATGTGTGGAAATAAAAAGAGCGTGGTTGAGAGAGCAGAAGAGGGTGTTTTGAAATGGTTTGGGCACATGGAGAGAATGAGTGAGGAAAGATTGACCAAGAGGATATATGTGTCGGAGGTGGAGGGAACGAGGAGAAGAGGGAGACCAAATTGGAGGTGGAAAGATGGAGTGTAAAAGATTTTGTGTGATCGGGGCCTGAACATGCAGGAGGGTGAAAGGAGGGCAAGGAATAGAGTGAATTGGAGCGATGTGGTATACTGGGGTTGACGTGCTGTCAGTGGATTGAATCGGGGCATGTGAAGCGTCTGGGGTAAACCATGGAAAGATGTGTAGGTATGTATATTTGCGTGTGTGGACGTATGTATGTACATGTGTATGGGGGTGGGTTGGGCCATTTCTTTCGTCTGTTTCCTTGCGCTACCTCGCAAACGCGGGAGACCGGCAAAAAAAAAAAAAAAAAAAAAAAACCTTCCATAAACAAAATTAGCATACTGTAGTGAAATGTAGTCCTCCAAATACTAGGATGGAAGAATTTGATGAGACTCTGATGAGAGTGAAAGAACTGCTTAAAGATATAGATAAACCTAAGACAGTAATATTATGGTTGGGAGGCCTCAGTCTTAGATATGTTTAATGGAAAAAAGGGGTTCTGAGTATGGATGTAAAATTAGATCTAAGATAGTGAACAGTGCATCTGCAGATGAAAGGAAGAACCTAAGAAAGTGAATGATTCATGTACTTTAATTCATACACAAACCAAAAAGAAAAAACATTGACTTTTTACAAGGGATGTCACTCTTAAAGCATGCACTATAATTTGAAAACATGGCAAATGTCAACATAATATCATAGAAGTAAAAACAAGTTACAGACTTAGGTTGTAGTTGAGGGTATACAAGCAGACAGTGATAATGAACCAAGGGGACCTTGGGGGCAACATTTAAGGTTAACTCAGCAGACAATGCTGTTGCTTAGTTGCACATAAATGTTTAAAAACTACTGTAATGTTTGATTTTATTTTCACTTGTATGTCTTTTTTTTTTTTCAACATGAACCTCTCTCTCCAAAGGAGTCCACAGTTCCTTGCTGTTGGCAGTAGCACAACCTTAGGCAGTAGGAGCCTTTAGAGAGAGATCCTGGGTAGTACTTTGACTCTTTTTTAGAAATTGGGAGAGAGGATTATAGACAGATGAATATATGTACATATACTGCCTTCCCCAGGAGTCCCTTCTGTCTTTATAAAACTGTACACCTATCCTTTCTGCTCTTCCTTCCCAAGAGTCCCTTCTGTCCTTATGAAACTTATGAAACATCTTTCCTTCCTGTTCAAGGTGTCCTTTCTGTGGGACTCCAGCAATACTCGGGAAGCCGGCCATGTTCGCTGGGTGAGACCACAAATCATGAAGTGTGGTGATGTGTTTATGTCTATGTTGGGGAAAGTGCAGAGCAACTGTGAAGTAGGTTTTTAGTGTTTGTTGTTTTAAGTGTTGGAGTGGTGGGTGATATCCAGAGTGTTGATGGGAAAAGATAACTCATACATATCTGGGTAGTGTAGTTATTCATTGGTGTATGTCTTGCATGGTGGTGTTTAAGATTGGTTTGGGAGAGCTGTTGTTTAATGCGTGTCAGATCATTTCACTGTGTATGCGTTTTACCATTTTTGTGTTTAGAGAGGGAGAGATTTGTGAACATAGGCTTTGTGTGTAAGGCCAGGGTCAGTTTTTTATTTTTACTTGGGGTTTCGTTGTTGATTATGGAGTAGTTTGGATAAGAAGGGTCAAGTGCTGTTGTAAAAAATTTAGCGCTGAGCCTGTTGAGGTGGGATTGTATTGGGATAATCTTTGTTTCATTATGTAGGTTTTGAATATTTATTACTTGCTAGGCAGCCAGGATTTTTATGAATGCATAGTGTGTAGTTTGCAGCTTTGTGATAAAGCTTTTCCTTACTTTTTGTTGCCCCTTTTTATGTTGTTTCACTTTTTCATTGTTGACAGATACAGAATTAATCATCAGTAAAAGCATGTAAAAATGCCCTTCTTTTAAAGAACTTGCACAAATGCTGTCAAACAAATTTATGAATGGTAAATACAATACCAGGCAGGTATATCACTAGTACTAACCACTTGGGTATCAGGAGGGTTAATGGCAGCTGCGTAGTGAGCCAGCACTTCAGTGGTTGTCAAGTTGCTCTCCTGTGACCCAGATAACTTTTTTTTTCCACATGTGGACTACTTGCATTCTGTCCAGAAACATACACTCTCTCCATGTCACATATAACACTTAACAGCACTTGACTCATACAGCTCATTCTTTATAACTAGATTTTCATGTGGTGAGCTCTGTGTGCGAGCCCTGCCTTTTGGCGAAATGGTTGGAGCAATGGATAGAAGTAATAGGTAGGAACATTTAGGTAGGTGCATTAGGTAGAAACATGAGGTAAAAGTGATAGGGACGAACGTTAGATAGGATCACTAGGTAGAAGTTATTTTTTTTTTTTTTTTTTTTTTTTTTTTTTTTGCTTTGTCGCTGTCTCCCGCGTTTGCGAGGTAGCGCAAGGAAACAGACGAAAGAAATGGCCCAACCCACCCCCATACACATGTATATACATACGTCCACACACGCAAATATACATACCTACACAGCTTTCCATGGTTTACCCCAGACGCTTCACATGCCCTGATTCAATCCACTGACTGCACGTCAACCCTGGTATACCACATCGATCCAATTCACTCTATTCCTTGCCCTCCTTTCACCCTCCTGCATGTTCAGGCCCCGATCACACAAAATCTTTTTCACTCCATCTTTCCACCTCCAATTTGGTCTCCCACTTCTCCTCGTTCCCTCCACCTCCGACACATATATCCTCTTGGTCAATCTTTCCTCACTCATTCTCTCCATGTGCCCAAACCATTTCAAAACACCCTCTTCTGCTCTCTCAACCACGCTCTTTTTATTTCCACACATCTCTCTTACCCTTACGTTACTTACTCGATCAAACCACCTCACACCACACATTGTCCTCATACATCTCATTTCCAGCACATCCATCCTCCTGCGCACAACTCTATCCATAGCCCACGCCTCGCAACCATACAACATTGTTGGAACCACTATTCCTTCAAACATACCCATTTTTGCTTTCCGAGATAATGTTCTCGACTTCCACACATTCTTCAAGGCTCCCAGAATTTTCGCCCCCTCTCCCACCCTATGATCCACTTCCGCTTCCATGGTTCCATCCGCTGCCAGATCCACTCCCAGATATCTAAAACACTTTACTTCCTCCAGTTTTTCTCCATTCAAACTTACCTCCCAGTTGACTTGACCCTCAACCCTACTGTACCTAATAACCTTGCTCTTATTCACATTTACTCTTAGCTTTCTTCTTTCACACACTTTACCAAACTCAGTCACCAGCTTCTGCAGTTTCTCACATGAATCAGCCACCAGTGCTGTATGAGTAGAAGTAGTTAGTAGAAACATTAGGTAGGAGCCTTTGCAAACACTGTGCTAGAATTGCCCTTTGCCAGTATACTGTTAAAAGTGAGGCACTAAAGGCTAAGTTGGAAACTCTACTGCTGCAGTCACTCCCCTTAAGGGAGTTCCAGAAGGAAACAGGTGTCAGAGAAATAGATAGAACAAGTTCCAGATTAAAAGAATATGTAAAATACTTAGTTGCGTTAATCCATCTTTCCCATATTTACAACAATTCTAGGAATGTACCTCAGTCACCTAAGGATTATGTGATAGTAAAACTGAATGAAGTGCTGGGAAAGGAGGCTACAGTGCTCACCCTGAATGCTGTGGCTTTTACTCCGCCTGTTACCGTCTTGAGAACAAACACCATAAAGGTACTACCTTTTACTCTAGTTTGCCAATCATCTTACTGTTATTCTTAAGTGACAAACCAGATAAAGTATTTTCTAATGTACTGTGTGTATGTATCTCCCTTCTCATGCATTACTGTGATGTGTCCTATTTACCATCTCTTTTCACCATCTTTGTTTATCAAAATGTTTTTTCTCTCTTAATATTCAGCTGACATTTTATTATTTATAGAAACCAAACCTTTCCTCCCACATATTTGCTTTTCATATTTTCTCTTCAGTCTCCTGCAGCTAACAAGCCCGATGTGCTACTAAATTTTAGTGTCTGTATTTTCTTCTTTTAACCTGCCTGTGGATGACATCAAAGATTTACTGCTTATGATTTTAAAATTTTGTTGTAGGAAGAGTGTGCTAATTCTTCTTGTGGGCTGCAGTGGTAATACAAGAACTGAATGCTTATTTTGTAACTAGAGAAAGGAAGTTGACCCACATACAGATGGAAAAGCTAAATAGTTATATTTTGGTGGAAGGGGATGAATTTATAATGTGGTATGTATATTTAAATTCCTCAAAAGAAGTTCTACTTAAACCAGATTTTTATAAGTGTTTTCCTACTGGTAAATTTTCATTTCTATGAAAATGAAATGCTGTGAAGAATAGAAAGAAATAGGTCACTTGTTGAGAGGCTTTAGAAAGTTCTCTATGAAGTGTGTGCTTGTATACTATATATCGATATCACATCTGGAAAAAAACATAATTATTGTTTACTTACATAAGTAAGGAGTGTCCATGCAACCAACTAGTTACTGCTCATTCATGCACCCTTCCACACTGATAAAGAGGAAAATGCAGTACTTTTTTGGCATTTTCTTCAGTAACATATCCTATAAAGGATTTCTGTAGAGGAAAGAATTGATTTTTTTTTACCACTGAAGGAGCAGCATTGAAAGATGAATTCTGGCTGGGTTTAGACTGATATGGCTGAGAATGAAAGTAGACTAATTGAAGTGAGTGATTGTCAATGCATATGCATCTGGAAGCCTCTGGAGTGAGAGGGGTAGTTTTCTGGGAGCAGCTGAGTAATGAATTCTGTGATTTTAATGTAAGGGATGTAGTCCTTGGGTGAGGTATTTGAATGCAAGAGTGGATGATGGGGTAGTTGAGGGTATGACTGGGGGCTTAGGGTACCCATTGTAATTGAAAATATGGTACAGCTTGTCAAGTTGTTCCGAAAGAGATTTGGTGGTTTGGAATATTTGGTTTAAAAATAGTGAAAATAAGTGAGCTTGGAAAAGAGGCCTGTGTGCAGATACTAAGAGAGATTGAGTGATGAGTGGTATTAAGTGAGGGTGAATGAAACAAAGGAAGTGGACAAGGAGTGGAAGATATTCAGGGAAGAACTTACATATGTATGTGAAGTGTGTAATATGTGGAAGGTGGGATGGAGGCTTATGAGAAAGGATAGTGAGTGGTAGGATGAGGAGGTTAGATTACTTCTGAAAGAGAAAAGAGAGGTGTATGGACAAATCCTGCTGGGAAGAAGTACCTGTCATTTTAAGATGAAATTTTGCTCGCAAGCACTTGGTGCTAACTACATGTCTTGTTGAACCATACTGGTTCTGTCCACTGCTACTTGTCTTGAATGATTATATGTCTGAGGTTCATCAGAGATTGATTTCATCCATGGACATAGTTTTCTTGTAAATATTTCTTTACTGACTCCTTGCATGTGTCATATTTCTCCCATTTCTGTGATCATGTTTCTTATTTCCCATACTCTTGCAGTAAATAGTTTTTCAAGATTTTTGCTTGAAACTTGAATGTTGTCTTTGATATTTTTTATGTATTCCTGAGTTATTCTCAGCTTGATAATTATGAATCTTTCTTACTAAGATGCACTCATTTAAAACATTTATGCCTTCAGGTTGATGCCATACATGTATTATTGTGTATCTCTTCCTTCTTTTGTAGAGTGTAGAGTTTTTCATTTAGTTTCTCTTGGTAGTTGATATGCTCTAGAGTATCAGTTTTGCTCATGAAATGTTGCAGTGTTCTTCCAACCTTGTTTATTTCCATCAGTTCAACTGGTGATGATACATCTCAGCAGTATCCTATTTTGCTTCATATGTTAAACATGTAAGTTATTGGGAGGTTTACAAGAGAAATCGAACAGAAGTCAGGATGTTGTTATTTGAGATTAAACCTTCCTTCAGCTCAGGAAGTGTGAGCCTTATGCTCTAAGGCAGCCCATCAATGGTGAGGGACTTAAGCACTGGGCCTAGGGGGTTGGGTTTGTTATCTCACCTGGCCCCCACGAGAGCCAGGCTCCCTCAGAGAAGTTGTGAGGAAGATACAAGAAATGAAAAATGATATGAGAGATGGAATTGAGAGAATGTTGGTAAATTTCAGGGAGAATAAGAAAATATTTTGGAACGAGGTAAATAGTATAAAGAGCACAAGCACAAATGGGTGCAGCAGTGAGGTGTGTGGGTTGGGAAGTGTCAACAAGCAAAGAAGAGGTGAAAAAGAGATGGAGAGATTAATTGAAGGACTGCTCCTTGTGTCAGATGAAAGAATGGTGGATGTGTTGTATTTCAGATGAGATGGTATGAGGAGCAAGAGGGTCATGGCAACTGGTTTGGAGAAAGAGAGGTGGTGGTGAAAGCCTTAAGATGAAGTGTCAGTAGTGGATGGGATAACAGCTGTTCTAAAGAAAGGGACAATAGTGTTGTCAGTTGCTTAATCAAGATTTTCATTGCATGTATTGCCCAAAGTGAGGTACCTGAGAATTTTTATTTTTTTCTTAATTGTATTTTTTTAAAGGCTCCAATCACAAACTTGAATTCACTTCAGTGTTGGGCATTAATTGAATATAGAGAGGTTAATGAAAGGGGAAGAGAAGAGACAAGAGAAATTATTTATGAAATTTGGAGGAAGTGAAAGACCTGACTTAAAATCTGCTTGGTAATATTTATTGGGAAAGACATGAAAGAGTAGAGATTACCAGAGGTCTGAGGTGTAAGGAAAGAGACAGTTAACAAGATGACCCACCCTTGAGTTACCAACGCCACATTGTGATCATGTGATGCAGCAGCGTCCTGAGTATTGTGTGGTCTAGCTAGTGGTGGGACATACAAGTGGCCAGCTCTCGGGAGCAGAATAGGGAGAGTGAATCAACACTGCTGTATAGGGCAAGTTGGTTAAGTTTTAAGATTAACGTAGGAGAGCTTATGAGGCAGACCATGTCAAGTAAGGATCGAGGGCAGAGCCAACCCAGATGCGAGAGTGGTAGTGCATATGAGGATGGTCAATCCTTTGTGTGAACAGAGCAACTTTTTGAAATAAAAGACATTTTGATATCTAAACAGGACTCCCAGTCTCTTAGAGGCAGACTTAGCTATTTCCATAATGTAGGGTTTCCAAGATAGAGTAGATGTTACAATGATACTAAATATTTTCATTGAGTCAAGAGAGGGAATTACAGAACTGTTGAAAGAGAAACAAAGGTTGTGCAAAATTTTTGATAGAGAGATGGGCAGAAGCTGGTTGGGGGCATTAAACTTAACCAGATTTTGTCATCCCCACTGAGATATTTCCAAGTTTATTGAGAAAGTTGGAGTCGAAAGTAGATGCAGATTGAGTAAGAGAAGGAGCAGAATTGAAGGATGTGCAGAAATGCAGTGTTCAGTCCCCAGAATATGAGTGTTTTTGGACATTTGTGAAAGGAAGGAAATTGTCTATAAAAAGGAAAAATGTGTACAAGGCAGGACAAAACCATGAAGGGGAAATGTGTGCAAGGCAGGACAGAACCTTGGAGAAATGTGTACAAGGCAGGACAGAACCTTGAAGGAGAAATGTGTACAAGGCAGGACAGAACCTTGAGGGACACTGCTGTTGATGGAGAAAGGGGAAGAGGCCAATCCAAGAACAGCCATGGAGATTGATTGGCCAAAGAGGAAGCTAGATATGAGGGAACAAAGTGGGGGAGGGAAGCCATAAAAGGGGAGCTTAGAGATGAGACCCCGATGCCACACCATTAAAATGCTTTAGATATATCAAGGACAACTACATAGGATTCCCCAAAATCTTTCAGGGATGATGACCAAACATTAGGTAGGAAAGAATATTATTGGTGGAGCTTACCTTATGGAAACCATACCGGTGATCACAGAGAAAACTGTTAGATTCAAGATGTCTAAGGATAAGGGAGTTGAGGAATGTTTCATAGACTTTGGAAATGGTATATGTCTTAGCAACAGGATAGTAAGAGGAGACAGAATGGTCATCCCTCTTAGGTATGGGATGCACTAATGTCTGCTTCCAAGAAGAAGGGAATGTCTTGGATTTTAATCAGAAATGGAACAGATGAGCAGGTGCAGGTATAGGTTTAGAGGCACACTCTTTCAGTACATGGTGATGGGTGCTGTCAGGACCATAAGACTTGCTTGTGTCCAGAGAGACAGGCACTTTTCAGACTGTTCAAAAAGAGATTCCAGGAAGGGGCATAGGATTTGTAAACAGAGCATCAGGCTGTGAAGTAATGTTAAGTCATCCAAGGTAGGCATGTAGTGCCTTTATATAAAGGCAAGAGGGATACAAGTGAATGCTCAAATTATAGAGATATGTCTATAGAGTGTACCTGGTAAGGAAGCTGTGTGGGAGAATATTGATTAATAGGATAATGGCATATTCAGGGCATTATATAAAGATGGAGCAATGTTGCTTCAGAGTGGTAGAAGATGTAGAAACTGGGTGTTTGCTTTGAACATTTTTTTCAGGAATAATCAGAGAAAGATAGGGATTTTGTGTCTTTTATAATCTTAAAAAAAAGGCAGACAGAGATGACTTTTTATGAATATTTGGTGAGGATGGAAAGCTATGAAATGCAATGAGGATTTTTATTAGGAAAGTAAGGTGGATGGGTGAGTAGAAACCGAGAAGGGTGAGTGGTTCCAAGTGAAGATGGTCGCTGTCAAAGGTGTGAGATGTCACCATGCTTATGTTAATCTGTTCATAGAGAGGGGGAAGAGGGAGGCTAATGTGAACAAGGGGCTAATCTACCGTTTGCTTGGATGGGAGGGTGCCTAGGAGGTGAATTAGTTGCTGTTTGAAGATGATACCGCAATGTCGACAAACTTGAGGGAGAAATTTCAGAAGCTGGTGTCTGAATGTGGGATAGTGTGTGAAAGGAGGAAGTTGAGACTTTTTAAGGTAATGAGGGCAGCAAGGGGAAGAGAGAGGATATTTTTAATGTGAGAATGAATGGGAAGAAGCTCGAGATGTGGAGTAGGTACCTGGAGGTGGGCATGGCAATGGATGGAACCATGTGGGGTGAACTGAGTATTTGATACAGTAAGGAGTGTGTGAAGAAAGAGGTCATTGTATGTTAGGGTAAAGATGAGTATGCTTGAAGGTATAGTAGTCCTGACAGTGTTGTATGGTTGTGAGCTTAAGGCCCAGAATGCAAAATAACAGAAGAGAGTGGACGTACATGCCTTAGGACAGTATATAGCGAAGCAAGTTCATCATGCAAATGTTTGATACTAAAAGAGTGAGGTGTGCTTGTAACCTCAGCCCAATTGAGATAGTTAAGGAGGGTATGCTAATATTATTTGGACAAATGTTTAGTGTAGAATGACAAACTAAAAAGATCTGTGCGTCAGAAGTCCAGGGAGCAAGGGAGAGTAACTGCCTATGAGGATTTACGCAAAGATACTTCTAGTGAAGGGTGCAAATGGGGAGGTGATAACAAGTAGTGGTGATGTGAGAAGGAGATGGAGTGAGTATTTTGAAGGTTTGTTGAATGTGTTTGATGATAGAGTGGCAGATATAGGGTGTTTTGGTCGAGGTGGTGTGCAAAGTGAGAGGGTTAGGGAAAATGATTTGGTAAACAGAGAAGAGGTAGTGAAAGCTTTGCGGAAGATGAAAGCCGGCAAGGCAGCAGGTTTGGATGGTATTGCAGTGGAATTTATTAAAAAAGGGGGTGACTGTATTATTGACTGGTTGGTAAGGTTATTTAATGTATGTATGACTCATGGTGAGGTGCCTGAGGATTGGCGGAATGTGTGCATAGTGCCATTGTACAAAGGCAAAGGGGATAAGAGTGAGTGCTCAAATTACAGAGGTATAAGTTTGTTGAGTATTCCTGGTAAATTATATGGGAGGGTATTGATTAAGAGGGTGAAGGCATGTACAGAGCATCAGATTGGGGAAGAGCAGTGTGGTTTCAGAAGTGGTAGAGGATGTGTGGATCAGGTGTTTGCTTTGAAGAATGTATGTGAGAAATACTTAGAAAAGCAAATGGATTTGTATGTAGCATTTATGGATCTGGAGAAGGCATATGATAGAGTTGATAGAGATGCTCTGTGGAAGGTATTAAGAATATATGGTGTGGGAGGCAAGTTGTTAGAAGCAGTGAAAAGTTTTTATCGAGGATGTAAGGCATGTGTACGTGTAGGAAGAGAGGAAAGTGATTGGTTCTCAGTGAATGTAGGTTTGCGACAGGGGTGTGTGATGTCTCCATGGTTGTTTAATTTGTTTATGGATGGGGTTGTTAGGGAGGTAAATGCAAGAGTTTTGGAAAAAGGGGCAAGTATGAAGTCTGTTGGGGATGAGAGAGCTTGGGAAGTGAGTCAGTTGTTGTTCGCTGATGATACAGCGCTGGTGGCTGATTCATGTGAGAAACTGCAGAAGCTGGTGACTGAGTTTGGAAAAGTGTGTGGAAGAAGAAAGTTAAGAGTAAATGTGAATAAGAGCAAGGTTATTAGGTACAGTAGGGTTGAGGGTCAAGTCAATTGGGAGGTGAGTTTGAATGGAGAAAAACTGGAGGAAGTGAAGTGTTTTAGATATCTGGGAGTGGATCTGGCAGCGGATGGAACCATGGAAGCGGAAGTGGATCATAGGGTGGGGGAGGGGGCGAAAATCCTGGGGGCCTTGAAGAATGTGTGGAAGTCGAGAACATTATCTCGGAAAGCAAAAATGGGTATGTTTGAAGGAATAGTGGTTCCAAGAATGTTGTATGGTTGCGAGGCGTGGGCTATGGATAGAGTTGTGCGCAGGAGGATGGATGTGCTGGAAATGAGATGTTTGAGGACAATGTGTGGTGTGAGGTGGTTTGATCGAGTGAGTAACGTAAGGGTAAGAGAGATGTGTGGAAATAAAAAGAGCGTGGTTGAGAGAGCAGAAGAGGGTGTTTTGAAGTGGTTTGGGCACATGGAGAGGATGAGTGAGGAAAGATTGACCAAGAGGATATATGTGTCGGAGGTGGAGGGAACAAGGAGAAGAGGGAGACCAAATTGGAGGTGGAAAGATGGAGTGAAAAAGATTTTGTGTGATCGGGGCCTGAACATGCAGGAGGGTGAAAGGAGGGCAAGGAATAGAGTGAATTGGAGCGATGTGGTATACCGGGGTTGACGTGCTGTCAGTGGATTGAATCAAGGCATGTGAAGCGTCTGGGGTAAACCATGGAAAGCTGTGTAGGTATGTATATTTGCGTGTGTGGACGTATGTATATACATGTGTATGGGGTGGGGGTTGGGCCATTTCTTTCGTCTGTTTCCTTGCGCTACCTCGCAAACGCGGGAGACAGCGACAAAGTATAATAAAAAATAAATAAAATAACTTCTAGAATGAAGACTAGTGTACAGTGCTCACTGCATATCCTGTTTGTTGAATAATACTGTTAACCTCTATATGTATTTAATTTTCTTTTAAATTTTTTAGTTGCCTCATGTATGTAATTTTTTTTGTGGTTTTACATTGAATTATCTCTACTATTTTGACTCGTGCACATTTAAACTTGATAGCTTTTTTGAAGTCTGGTAGCTTTTTTGTATCTCTCCAGGTATTGTTCATTGCTTTTTGAAGTCTGATAGTTTTTTGTATCTTTCCAGGTATTGTTTGTAGCTTTTTGAAGTCTGATAGCTTTTATGTATCTTTCAAGGTATTATTCCAGACATGATAATTCTTTATTTCTCCTGCTGAGATGTTTTCAAGTGTAAAAGACTTATTTGATGTTATCTGTTTTTGCCCTCATATGTTATCATGTATCTTTTCATTCTTCATTGTAGGCTTTTTAGAGTTCAAATACCATCAACCTTGTAAGATAGTTCCTGAGCTCTAGTCCATCAGTTTTGCTGGTGAAGAGTTTTTAATTCTCTCCAACTTTTTTATTTCCGTTTGTTTGATTGACAACCATATGTTGGAGTAGTATATTATTCAGTTTTACTTCTAACACATACATTAAACATAGTTATCATTAGCACTCCGTCTCTCATTTTGGAAGTTTGCATTATCAGACTGCTCATTATTTGGCTTGATATTACTATGTTATCCATGGACTTCATGAATACAGGTTTCTCATATGTGATAACTCCTAGATCTTTGCTTTGCTCCATAAGGCTCTCCCTGTTAGGCATTAGTAGGGAGATACTGATGTATTGTGAATAGTTCCCTGATTTATTTCCTCTTAATTTTCAAAAAGTAAATTTTTTTTTAATTTTCCAAAAGAAGGAACAGAGAAGAGGTCCAGGTGAGGATATGCCCTCAAAGGCCCAGTCCTCTGTTCTTAACGCTACCTCGCTATCGCGGGAAATAGCGAATAGTATGAAAAAAAAAAAAAAAAAAATTCCATAAGATTTTCTTTTGCCCTTTAGTAGATTACAGTTTTTCTTCTGATCCTGTTGTCTTATTCCCATTTCACATTCAAAACACCTGATGATACTTTCCTTCATCTCTCTGTGTGAGATCATTATTACAAATGGTAGTGAAGTTAATACTATTGCCTGTGGTTCTCCAGGAAGAACATCCTTTTGCTTCAAATGTGGATCGATTTCCTCCCACTTTGCATTTTCTGTTGGTTGAAATCTTTCAGATTCATTTTCCCTATTTACTTTTGACATTTTCCAACCACTTTCTCCATTTAATGTGTATGATAATCAGCTTTGTCAGATACTTTGGCAAAATCTAATGAAAACTGTCCATTCTTCTTCCATGTAATATTGTTTATATATATCATTGTAGTGAACTAATATTATGTGCTTTTACCTGATATGCAAATCCATGCTGGCCTACAGCTTGTCTCTCATCACTGTTACATTTATTTATCTATTTATATCTCTAACATGTATTCTTGGGGAATTGCATCAAGGTGGTAGTGATAGGAAAAGAATCTCCAGTTATCTCTTGTCTTTTCAAGCCTCCTCGCATATGCCATTTCATGCATTCTTCCCCATTTCTCTCCCTCCAAAACTCCCTGTCTTGCATCCTTTCTACATTCCCAAACCATCTTAAAGTATTACGTTTCATCCACTTTATCACTTCACAATTCATTCCCTTTGCATTCCATGCCATACCAAATCTCTCAAACACATCCTCATGACTTTCTTCATTCTATCTAGTCATGCCATGGCTTCTCTCAAACAACTAATTTCCAGAGCATGGATTCTTGATCTTTGTCACTCATCCCATTTCCATGTTGTAGTTATGTAGGTCTGGGTTGGAGGACTATGCTGTCCCCTAATATTTTATCTACCTCCATAAGCACACTTCTATTCATCATTATTAAGTGACCCAGTGACTCTCATACTCTGAATTGCTCTCTTCCTTTTCTTTCCATCCATATAACTGAGCTTACCCAAGATGACTTCCAAATCTTTAAATTGTGTCACCTCTTACAAGTCTTTCTACCCTCATTTATATGATACTGTTTATTGCACTTTCATCTCTCACTCTGTTGGGGTTTGCAAAATCTGTACTTTCACTATATTTCTTTTTGAACACTATTTCTTTACTTTTACTTGCATTTACCTTCAAATTGCTTGTTTTTACATACATTATAAAACAAACCTTCATCTCTTCATTCACAGCAGACAACATAGTATCATCCATGAACAGACTTATCACTAGCCAGCATACCTCATCTCCAAATTTCATCTCTACACACCTTTTCCCAAGTTTTGCTTTTACCTCTCTTATCACTCCATCTATATATATATGTTCAAAAGCCACAGTGACATCTTACAGCCATACCTCTTACCCATAAGTTTACCAGAATTTTCTCTCAGCACTCCATCCACTCTTACATATGTATTTGCTAATCTACAGAAGGCTTTCAGTCATCTAGCAGTTGTACCCCTACCCCATACATCTTTAGCACATCCTGTAAAGCATCCTACTCAACTCCATCATGCTTTCTCCAGACTCGTAAAAGCTACATACAACCACTTATCTTTCACTAGATACTTTTCCATAGTGATTGCCATTGCAAAAATCTGATCCACTTATATCCTGCCTTTCGTAAACCCCCTTGCGCTACAATTATTCTGCATTCAGTCACTTCCGTCATTGTAAAACAACACTCTTGTATACAATTTTCCAGGTATACTTGTCTTATTCCCCTTAGTCCTTTGAATAAAGGAACAATAATAGCCTTTACCCACTGCTCAGGCACAACTTGCTGCGCTTCCATGCTAAATTAATCAGTTGCATACACTCTTATACTTTCTCCTCCACACTTCAACATTTCAGTTGTAATCTCATCCACTTCAGGTTTATACTTTCTCCATATTTCAACATTTCAGAAGTAATCTCATCCACTTCAGGCTCCTTTCCTACCTTCAGCCTCATTATCATCCATTTTACCTCCTTCCTTGCTATAGGGCCCTACATTTGTATCCTTAACCTTCCATTCTCCATACCCATACATATAACAACTGCTGCTTCACCTTTTACTTTCATCACTTCTTCAGAATGCTCTTTCCATCTTCATTTCTTCCTTTTGATTCAGCTACTCTCTGTCACTACTTCATACATTTACATTCCTACATCCACCTCTCATTTTTCACCTCCTTGCAGTACAATTTCTTGTTTTAAACTCCACTTTTTTCAAAGATTTTCATTTACTCTTTCTTTGCTTTCCTCCATGAGCTTCTTGATATTCCACTTACTCATCTTTTCTTCCCTCTTCCTTTGATGAAGTTCCTCTGTTACATTCCTTTTGAGCAGTCTATCCTATGGCTTTTTTCTCTTCCACAGCATTTCTAATCTCATTCATCCACTGTGAATTTCCTCTTTAATTCTTTTCTCTAACTTGTATCCAACTACTAATTCTACAACCTTTTAACAGTCTTTCTCTAAACATTTTAGACACCTCATTCTCACATGACTGCATTCCTGCATTTCTCCCTTTACTGCATTTTCATCTAAACTTTCTGTCACACCTCTTTCATACTCCTTGCATTCTTTCTAATTCATCATTTTGCTTGGTAACACTTTTACCTCTTCATTCTTCCTTATGCCATACTTCAACTTCTCCTTGATCCTCACTTCTACAAGCACTGCAAAATGGCCATAATCTGCAAAGAATTTTCTCACAACTCTAACATCCAGCACAACCTTTCTCATCCTTTCATCCACTGCTGCATGATTACTCTCACCCTCTTGTTCTCCTCTTCTATCATTTCTCATCCACATATATCATCATCTGCTGAAAAATGGTGTTTGCAAGTAGTAAACCCCCCTCTCCGTACAGACATTCATGAAATGATTTCCATTCATTTACCCCAGACACTGCATTTACCAACCATCTTGCCAGTTTCATCTCATTCCATCTTCACATGCACTTTGATTATATGTGAGGTTAGGCTAACTGGTCTATAATGCTTTGGTATTAGCTTAGATCCTTCTTTGTGTATTGATATATGTATATCAATAGGGGATAGGGGTGAACGAATACTTCCCACGCATTCCTCGCGTGTCGTAGAAAGTGACTAGAGGGGACGGGAGCGGGGGGCCAGAAATCCTCCCCTCCTTGTATTTTTTTTTTTAACTTTCTAAAATGGGAAACAGAAGAAGGAGTCACGTGGGGAGTGCTCATCCTCCTCGAAGGCTCAGATTGGGGTGCCTAAATGTGTGTGGATGTAACCAAGATGTGAAAAAAGGAGAGATAGGTAGTATGTTTGAGGAAAGGAACCTGGATGTTTTGGCTCTGAGTGAAACGAAGCTCAAGGGTAAAGGGGAAAGGTGGTTTAGGAATGTCTTGGGAGTAAAGTCAGGGGTTAGTGAGAGGACAAGAGCAAGGGAAGGAGTAGCAGTACTCCTGAAACAGGAGTTGTGGGAGTATGTGATAGAATGTAAGAAAGTAAATTCTCGATTGATATGGGTAAAACTGAAAGTTGATGGAGAGAGATGGGTGATTATTGGTGCATATGCACCTGGGCATGAGAAGAAAGATCATGAGAGGCAAGTGTTTTGGGAGCAGCTGAATGAGTGTGTTAGTGGTTTTGATGCACGAGACCAGGTTATAGTGATGGGTGATTTGAATGCAAAGGTGAGTAATGTGGCAGTTGAGGGAAAAATTGGTATACATGGTGTGTTCAGTGTTGTAAATGGAAATGATGAAGAGCTTGTAGATTTATGTGCTGAAAAAGGACTGGGAATACCTGGTTTAAAAAGCGAGATATACATAAGTATACTTATGTAAGTAGGAGAGATGGCCAGAGAGCGTTATTGGATTACGTGTTAATTGACAGGCGCGCGAAAGAGAGACTTTTGGATGTTAATGTGCTGAGAGGTGCAACTGGAGGGATGTCTGATCATTACCTTGTGGAGGCTAAGGTGAAGATTTGTATGGGTTTTCAGAAAAGAAGAGTGAATGTTGGGGTGAAGAGGGTGGTGAGAGTAAGTGAGCTTGGGAAGGAGACTTGTGTGAGGAAGTACCAGGAGAGACTGAGTACAGAATGTAAAAAGGTGAGAACAATGGAAGTAAGGGGAGTGGGGGAGGAATGGGATGTATTTAGGGAATCAGTGATGAATTGCGCAAAAGATGCTTGTGGCATGAGAAGAGTGGGAGGTGGGTTGATTAGAAAGGGTAGTGAGTGGTGGGATGAAGAAGTAAGAGTATTAGTGAAAGAGAAGAGAGAGGCATTTGGACGATTTTTGCCGGGAAAAAATGCAATTGAGTGGGAGATGTATAAAAGAAAGAGGCAGGAGGTCAAGAGAAAGGTGCAAGAGGTGAAAAAGAGGGCAAATGAGAGTTGGGGTGAGAGAGTATCATTAAATTTTAGGGAGAATAAAAAGATGTTCTGGAAGGAGGTAAATAAAGTGCGTAAGACAAGGGAGCAAATGGGAACATCAGTGAAGGACGCAAATGGGGAGGTGATAACATGTAGTGGTGATGTGAGAAGGAGATGGAGTGAGTATTTTGAAGGTTTGTCGAATGTGTTTGATGATAGAGTGGCAGATATAGGGTGTTTTGGTCGAGGTGGTGTGCAAAGTGAGAGGGTTAGGGAAAATGATTTGGTAAACAGAGAAGAGGTAGTAAAAGCTTTGCGGAAGATGAAAGCCGGCAAGGCAGCAGGTTTGGATGGTATTGCAGTGGAATTTATTAAAAAAGGGGGTGACTGTATTGTTGACTGGTTGGTAAGGTTATTTAATGTATGTATGACTCATGGTGAGGTGCCTGAGGATTGGCGGAATGCATGCATAGTGCCATTGTACAAAGGCAAAGGGGATAAGAGTGAGTGCTCAAATTACAGAGGTATAAGTTTGTTGAGTATTCCTGGTGAATTATATGGGAGGGTATTGATTGAGAGGGTGAAGGCATGTACAGAGCATCAGATTGGGGAAGAGCAGTGTGGTTTCAGAAGTGGTAGAGGATGTGTGGATCAGGTGTTTGCTTTGAAGAATGTATGTGAGAAATACTTAGAAAAGCAAATGGATTTGTATGTAGCATTTATGGATCTGGAGAAGGCATATGATAGAGTTGATAGAGATGCTCTGTGGAAGGTATTAAGAATATATGGTGTGGGAGGCAAGTTGTTAGAAGCAGTGAAAAGTTTTTATCGAGGATGTAAGGCATGTGTACGTGTAGGAAGAGAGGAAAGTGACTGGTTCTCAGTGAATGTAGGTTTGCGACAGGGGTGTGTGATGTCACCATGGTTGTTTAATTTGTTTATGGATGGGTTTGTTAGGGAGGTGAATGCAAGAGTTTTGGAAAGAGGGGCAAGTATGAAGTCTGTTGGGGATGAGAGAGCTTGGGAAGTGAGTCAGTTGTTGTTCGCTGATGATACAGCGCTGGTGGCTGATTCATGTGAGAAACTGCAGAAGCTGGTGACTGAGTTTGGTAAAGTGTGTGGAAGAAGAAAGTTAAGAGTAAATGTGAATAAGAGCAAGGTTATTAGGTACTGTAGGGTTGAGGGTCAAGTCAATTGGAAGGTGAGTTTGAATGGAGAAAAACTGGAGGAAGTGAAGTGTATTAGATATCTGGGAGTGGATCTGGCAGCGGATGGAACCATGGAAGCGGAAGTGGATCATAGGGTGGGGGAGGGGGCGAAAATTCTGGGAGCCTTGAAGAATGTTTGGAAGTCGAGAACATTATCTCGGAAAGCAAAAATGGGTATGTTTGAAGGAATAGTGGTTCCAACAATGTTGTATGGTTGCGAGGTGTGGGCTATGGATAGAGTTGTGCGCAGGAGGATGGATGTGCTGGAAATGAGATGTTTGAGGACAATGTGTGGTGTGAGGTGGTTTGATCGAGTAAGTAACGTAAGGGTAAGAGAGATGTGTGGAAATAAAAAGAGCGTGGTTGAGAGAGCAGAAGAGGGTGTTTTGAAATGGTTTGGGCACATGGAGAGAATGAGTGAGGAAAGATTGACCAAGAGGATATATGTGTCGGAGGTGGAGGGAACGAGGAGAAGAGGGAGACCAAATTGGAGGTGGAAAGATGGAGTGAAAAAGATTTTGTGTGATCGGGGCCTGAACATGCAGGAGGGTGAAAGGAGGGCAAGGAATAGAGTGAATTGGATCGATGTGGTATACCGGGGTTGACGTGCTGTCAGTGGATTGAATCAAGGCATGTGAAGCGTCTGGGGTAAACCATGGAAAGCTGTGTAGGTATGTATATTTGCGTGTGTGGACGTATGTATATACATGTGTATGGGGGGGTGGGTTGGGCCATTTCTTTCGTCTGTTTCCTTGCGCTACCTCGCAAACGCGGGAGACAGCGACAAAGCAAAAAAAAAAAAAAAAAATCTGCTATCTTGAGACTGATCAATGCTTTCTCTGTGACATCAGATGTTTTAATACTGCAGTCTTTGTCCTATTGGTACACCACCAGGCCCTGATGCTGATTTTTATCTGACTTGGTCAGTTGCTTTAAGTAGAAAAAAGTACTGTTCATTTTGACAAGTAAAAAAGTTAACAGTAAATATGTAAATGAAATTTTTTATATACTTGATCACAGTCATCCACGTTAATGGTTTAGCACCAAAGCTGACAAGGAAAGGCCGCATATGCTCACATCCATTCTTAGATGCCCTGTGCAATTCACTGAAACCACAGCTTCCTAACCACAAGTCCCCACAGACCTTTCTTTGGTTTACCTCGGCTGCTTCACTTGCCCTGGTTCAGTCCGTTGGTGGCATGTTGACCCTTGTCTACCACATTCCGATTTACTCTGTCCCATACATGCTTTTCACCCTTTTGCTTGTTCAGGTCTTGATCACACAAAATCTTTTTTTCGCTCATTATCTCTTAAATTGCTAACCCCTTCTTGCTCCCTCTTCTTCTGACACATATATCCTCTTTGTTAACATTTCCTCTTATTCTCTTGTGTCCAAGCCATTTTAGCACACCCTTTTCAGCTCTCAACCACACCCTCTTTTATTACCACACCTCTTACCATTTTATTACTTAATCAAACCACCTCACGCCACATATTGTTCTCAGACTTCATTTCTATTACGTCCACCCTTGTCCTCACATCCTCATCTATAGCCCATGCCTTCCATCCATTTAACATTGTTGGAACTGCTGGCACTTCCATCATACCCGTTTTTGCCCTCCCAGAAAACATTTGTAAGTGGTGTAATTATGCACAGTAATGACATGCATTAATACTGTGATTATTTCACATGTTTTTAGTGTATGAGTCATTTATGTTGTTTCTGAAGGGAACTGTTTGAGAAGAAATACAAAATGAAAAAGTAGTTTATTTTGACTGTAAAAGATGATAAATGGTAAATGTACTTGTCAAACAACTGTTGTAAATATTGCAATTATTATCTCAAATTATAGGCTTGTATTGTGAAAGTTTCCTATATTATTAGTATATGAGTTAGGTAAGTTGTTTGGAAAGGTAATTGTTTAAAAATTAGTGTAAAGCACAGATGATACATAGTATTTTAACTAGTAGAAGGCAATATAAGTGAGTATGGTGTAATTATGAGCATTAAATGTGCATTTATATCATGATTATCAGACTTTTTGAAAGGAACTGTGTAAAAATGGCATCAGTAACTTGAAAGAACTACTTTTCGAGGATTTTTTCAGTCTGTAGCTTAAACGGCCTCAAAAACAAAAGATGCATTTGCAGTGAGATTAGTGCCTGAAATTGTTACTCGATCATCACATGTATATTTATCCGTTTTGGTTCCCCTTCTCTCTCTCTATCACTTTGACTTACTTGGACACCACCAGGTCCTAGTGCTGATTTTTATTTGACTTGGTTATTTAAATGAAAAAAGTATGGCTTATTGTGATTGGTAGAAATATAAACAGGGTATGTGTGTCATTTTTTTTTCACTTTATCGCCATGCCCCATGTTAGCATGATAGTGCTGGTAATAGATGAAGAAAGGATGCATTTGCTCACATACGTTTCCTTGCTGTCATGTACAGTGCATTGAAACAACAGCTCCTTATCCATAACCAGGCCCCACAGACTTATCCTTGTTTTACCTTGCCACTTCACATCCTCTGGTTAAGTCCATTGGCAGCACATTGACACCCGTATACCATATCATTCCAGTTCACTCCATCCTGTACACACCTTGCATGTTCAGGCCCCAGTCACTCATAATCTTTTTCACTCAATCCTTAAATCCTCAAATTGGTTTCCCCCTTCTTATTCCCTCTTCCTCTGACATTTGTATTCTCTTTGTTAACCTCTCATCACTCATTCTCTCCACATGTCCAGTCCATTTGAATGCACCCTCTTCAGCTCTCTCAACCACACACTTTTTATTACCACACCACTCTTATACTCTTTTATTTCTTACTAGATCAAAACTTCTCACACCACATTTTGTTCTCAAAGATTTAATTTCCAACACTTCCACCCTCATCTTTAGCCCATGCCTCACATCTATTTTACATTTTTGGAACTAATGTACCTTCAAACATACCTTTATAGGGCAACAGGAAGCTTTTGTGGAGAGACCTTGAATCACATGATGTCTCATGCTGGATGCCTCAGTGGTCTGCTGTCATTATTTATCAGAGCATCCATTTTGAAGACTGTTTTGTGGCAGAGATGATCTCTCAAGGACGCTGCATTATCTTGGTTAGTATTCACCTGCTTGATTCTGATCATTGCATCTCCAGATTGCTTAATTCCATTTAATCAGATTGGTATTTCTTTATTCATGTTATCTGTTTAATTTGATTTAAAAAAGATGAATGGAAATTAGAGACATCAAATTTATAATCATGATTTTGTTTTATCTTGGTGTTTTTAAGGGATAGTACTGTTTTTATATATGAAGCTGTTTAATTGTAAAATATACTCCTGTAGTCCCATGAGGTTAGGTTCCTGTTTCATTTGTGAAATTTACGGTACATAAACTAATGGGGAAAAGGGGACTAGATTATAAAGTAGCCAGTTTCATCTCTTCAATCCCATGAATTAAATTCTAACATAGTTTATAGTGTACAGTATGAAAATATGATTCTGCACTTAGTAAAGGTAGCCTAAACAAATCCAAATATAGTGACATCATTTGATACCTATATGAGGCAATACTTATATATATATTTTTTTTTTTTTGCCGCTGTCTCCCGCGTTTGCGAGGTAGCGCAAGGAAACAGACGAAAGAAATGGCCCAACCCACCCCCATACACATGTATATACATACACGTCCACACACGCAAATATACATACTTACACAGCTTTCCATGGTTTACCCCAGACGCTTCACATGCCCTGATTCAATCCGCTGACAGCACGTCAACCCCGGTATACCACATCGATCCAATTCGTTCTATTCCTTGCCCTCCTTTCACCCTCCTGCATGTTCAGGCCCCGATCACACAAAATCTTTTTCACTCCATCTCTCCACCTCCAATTTGGTCTCCCACTTCTCCTCGTTCCCTGCACCTCCGACACATATATCCTCTTGGTCAATCTTTCCTCACTCATTCTCTCCATGTGCCCAAACCATTTCAAAACACCCTCTTCTGCTCTCTCAACCACGCTCTTTTTATTTCCACACATCTCTCTTACCCTTACGTTACTTACTCGATCAAACCACCTCACACCACACATTGTCCTCAAACATCTCATTTCCAGCACATCCATCCTCCTGCACACAACTCTATCCATAGCCCATGCCTCTCAACCATACAACATTGTTGGAACCACTATACCTTCAAACATACCCATTTTTGCTTTCCGAGATAATGTTCTCGACTTCCACACATTCTTCAAGGCTCCCAGGATTTTCGCCCCCTTCCCCACCCTATGATCCACTTCCGCTTCCATGGTTCCATCCGCTGCCAGATCCACTCCCAGATATCTAAAACACTTTACTTCCTCCAGTTTTTCTCCATTCAAACTTACCTCCCAATTGACTTGACCCTCAACCCTACTGTACCTAATAACCTTGCTCTTATTCACATTTACTCTTAACTTTCTTCTTTCACACACTTTACCAAACTCAGTCACCAGCTTCTGCAGTTTCTCACATGAATCAGCCACCAGCGCTGTATCATCAGCAAATACGTATATTATTTTTTATTATTATTATTATCCCTGGGGATAGGGGAGAAAGAATACTTCCCACGCATTCCTCACGTGTCATAGAAGGCGACTAAAGGGGATGGGAGCGGGGAGCTGGAAACCCTCCCCTACTTGTATTTTAACTTTCTAAAAGGGGGAAACAGAAGAAGGAGTCACGCGGGGAGTGCTCATCCTCCTTGAAGGCTCAGATTAAGGTGTCTAAATGTGTGTGGATGTAACCAAGATGAGAAAAAAGGAGAGATAGGTAGTATGTTTGAGGAAAGGAACCTGGATGTTTTGGCTCTGAGTGAAACAAAGCTCAAGGGTAAAGGGGAAGAGTGGTTTGGGAATGTCTTGGGAGTAAAGTCAGGGGTTAGTGAGAGGACAGGAGCAATGGAAGGAGTAGCACTACTCCTGAAACAGGAGTGGTGGGAGTATATGACAGAGTGTAAGAAAGTAAACTCTAGATTGATATGGGTAAAACTTAAAGTGGATGGAGAGTGATGGGTGATTATTGGTGCATATGCACCTGGGCACGAGAAGAAAGATCATGAGAGGCAAGTGTTTTGGGAGCAGCTAAGTGAGTGTGTTAGTAGTTTTGATGGACAAGACCGGGTTATAGTGATGGGTGATTTGAATGCAAAGGTGAGTAATGTTGCAGTTGAGGGAATAATTGGTGTACATGTGGTGTTCAGTGTTGTAAATGGAAATGATGAAGAGCTTGTAGATTTATATGCTGAAAAAGGACTGGTGATTGGGAATACCTGGTTTAAAAAGAGATATACATAAGTATACATATGTAAGTAGGAGAGATGGCCAGAGAGCATTATTGGATTACATGTTAATTGACAGGCGTGCGAAAGAGAGACTTGGATGTTTGATGTGCTGAGAGGTGCAACTGGAGGGATGGCAGATCATTATCTTTTGGAGGCGAAGGTGAAGATTTGTGGAGGTTTTCAGAAAAGAAGAGAGAATGTTGGGGTGAAGAGAGTGTGAGAGTAAGTGAGCTTGGGAAGGAGACGTGTGAGGAAGTACCAGGAGAGACTGAGTACAGAATGGAAAAAGGTGAGAACAAAGGAGGTAAGGGGAGTGGGGGAGGAATGGGATGTATCTAGGGAAGCAGTGATGGCTTGCGCAAAAGATGCTTGTGGCATGAGAAGCGTGGGAGGTGGGTTGATTAGAAAGGGTAGTGAGTGTTGGGATGAAGAAGTAAGATATTAGTGAAAGAGAAGAGAGAGGCATTTGGATGATTTTTGCAGGGAAATAATGCAAATGAGTGGGAGATGTATAAAAGAAAGAGGCAGGACGTCAAGAGAAAGGTGCAAGAGGTGAAAAAGAGGGCAAATGAGAGTTGGGGTTAGAGAGTATCATTAAATTTTAGGGAGAATAAAAAGATGTGTTGGAAAGAGGTAAATAAAGAGCGTAAGACAAGGGAACAAATGGGAATTTCAGTGAAGGGGGCTAATGGGGAGGTGATATCAAGTAGTGGTGATGTGAGAAGGAGATGGAGTGAGTATTTTGAAGGTTTGTTGAATGTGTTTGATGATAGAGTGGCAGATATAGGGTGTTTTGGTGAAGGTGGTGTGCAAAGTGAGAGGGTTAGAGAGAATGATTTGGTAAACAGAGAAGAGGTTGTAAAAGCTTTGCAGAAGATGAAAGCCGGGAAGGCAGCAGGTTTGGATGGTATTGCAGTGGAATTGTTTAAAAAAGGGGGTGACTGTATTGTTTACTGGTTGGTAAGGTTATTTAATGTATATATGACTCATGGTGAGGTGTCTGAGGATTGGAGGAATGCTTGCAGAGTGCCATTGCACAAAGGCAAAGGGGATAAGAGTGAGTGCTCAAATTACAGGGATATAAGTTTGTTGAGTATTCCTGGGAAATTATATGGGAGGGTACTGATTGAGAGGGTGAAGGCATGTACTGAGCAACAGATTGGGGAAGAGCAGTGTGGTTTCAGAATTGATAGAGGATATGTGGATCAGGTGTTTGCTTTGAAGAATGTATGTGAAAAATACTTAGAAAAGGAAATGGATTTATATGTAGCATTTATGGATCTCGAGAAGGCATATGATAAGAGTTGATAGAGATGCTCTGTGGAAGGTATTAAGAATATATGGTGTGGGGGCAAGTTGTTAGAAGCAGTGAAAAGTTTTTATCGAGGATGTAAGGCATGTGTACATGTAGGAAGAGAGAAAAGTGATTGGTTCTCAGTGACTGCTGGTTTGCGGCAGGGGTGTGTAATGTCTCCATTGCTGTTTAATTTGTTTATGGATGGGGTTGTTAGGGAGGTGAATGCAAGAGTTTTGGAAAGGGGGGCAAGTATTCAGTCTGTTGTGGATGAGAGAGCTTGGGAAGTGAGTCAGTTGTTGTTTGCTGATGATACAGCGCTGGTGGCTGATTCGTGTGAGAAACTGCAAAAGCTGGTGACTGAGTTTGGTAGAGTGTGTGAAAGAAGAAAGCTGAGAGTGAATGCGAATAAGAGCAAGGTGATTAGGTACAGTAGGGTTGAGGGACAAGTCATTTGGGAGGTAAGTTTGAATTGAGAAAAACTGGAGGAAGTGAAGTGTTTTAGATATCTGGGAGTGGATTTGGTAGCGGATGGAACCATGGAAGCAGAAGTAAATCATAGGGTGGTGGAGGGGTCGAAAGTTCTGGGAGCGTTGAAGAATGTGTGGAAGTCGAAAACATTATCTCGGAAAGCAAGAATGGGTATGTTTGAAGGAATAGTGGTTCCAGCAATGTTATATGGTTGCGAGGCATGGGCTATGGATAGAGTTGTGTGGAGGAGGATGGATGTGCTGGAAATGAGATGTTTGAGGACAATATGTGGTGTGAGGTGGTTTGATCGAGTAAGTAATAATAGGGTAAGAGAGATGTGTGGTGATAAAAAGAGCGTGGTTGAGAGAGCAGAAGAGGGTGTTTTGAAATGGTTTTGTCACATGGAGAGAATGAGTGAGGAAAGATTGACCAAGAGGATATATGTGTCAGAGGTATAGGGAGCGAGGAGAAGTGGGAGATCAAATTGGAGGTGGAAAGATGGAGTGAAAAAGATTTTGAGTGATCAGGGTCGACATGCTGTCAGTGGATTGAACCAGGGCATGTGAAGCATCTGGGGTAAACCATGGAAAGTTCTGTGGGGCCGGGATGTGGAAAGGGAGCTGGGGTTTCAGTGCATTATTACATGACAGGTAGAGACTGAGTGTGAATGAATGTGGCCTTTGTTGTCTTTTCCTATCGCTACCTCACACACACGAGGGGGGAGGGGGTTTTTATTTCATGTGTGGCGGGATGGCGATGGGAATGAATAAAGGCAGACAGTATGAAGTATGTACATGTGTATATATGTATATCTCTGTGTGTGTATATATATGCATATGTTGAGATGTATAGGTATTTATATTTGCGTGTGTGGACCTGTATGTATATACATGTGTATGTGGGTGGTTTGGGCCATTCTTTCATCTGTTTCCTTGCGCTACCTCGCTAATGCGGGAGACAGTGACAAATCAAAATAAATAGGTAAATAAATAAATGAATATGTCTGTTTATGCATATGTATATGTATTTATATAATGTATTTGTATGTATATGTGCATATATGTTTATATTTATTTATGTTTATATGAGTGGATGTGCCATTCTTCGTCTGTTTCCTGACGCTACCTCGCTGATGCGGGAAACAGCAATTAAGTATAATAGATAAAAATAAGTTTTTAGAAAAATTGAAGGAAGTAAACTATTTTAGATATGTGGGACTGGACTTAGCAGCAAATGGAACCAATGAAGCAGAAGTGAATCACAGGGTGGTTAAGGGGGCAAAGGTTCAAAGCCATGAAGAATGTGTGGAAGGAGAAAACGTTATCTTGGGAAGCAACAATTTTTTTTTTTTTTTTTTGAAGGAATACTTGTTCCAACAATGTTATATAGTTGCGAGGCATGGGCTGTAGATAGGATTGTACAGGGGGAGGGTAGATGTGTTGGAAATGAAATTTTGGAGGACAATATGTGGTGTGAGGTGGTTTGATTGAGTAAGTAATGAAAGGGTGAGAGAGATGTGTGGTAATTAAAAGAATGTGGTTGATAGAGTAGAAGAGGGTGCTTTGAAATGGTTTGGACTTATGGAGAGAATAAGTGAGGAGAGATTGACAAAGAGGATATAAGTGTCAGAGGTGGAGGGAAGAAGGAGAAGCAGGAGACCAAATTGGAGGTGTAAGGATGTTGTGAAAAAGATTTTTAGTGATAGGGGCCTGAACGTAGAGGAGGGTGAGAGATGTGCATGGAATAGATTGAATTGGAACAATGTGGTATACTGGGGTTGACATGCTGTTGATGGACTGAACCAAGGCATGTGAAATGTCTGGGATAAACCATGGAAAGGTCTGTGGGGCCTGGATGTGGATAGGGAGCTGTGGTTTTGATGCATTACACATGACAGCATCACCACCCCCTGTGTCAGCAAGGTAGTAGATATAGTAGATACAGCAACATATTACTGTTTGCCAAAAGCCTTTTTTTTCTGTGTAATTACTTATTTTACAGGTATTTTACAGGATAGGGAGTTATATACTTGATATAATCATTTTCTTTCATTGATAGTGTTTTCATAACAGAAAAACTGTAAAAGTTTGTAAAATTACCAGCTGCACCAATTAAACAGTGTTGTTAAAGTCAAACAGGCACTGGCAACTCTTGTCTCCATATTTGCTAGAAAACCTTTTCTTGCTTCATCTTGGTCAACTTTTAATGCTGAAAGTCATTATCAGTCAACTGTTAAAGCTGAAAGAGTCAGTGTCCATAAAATTTCGTAAAATTGCACTCCATTTGATTCAATAACAGATCATCAAAGAATTCAGGAATATCTGCTTAGTTCTCCCGACCTTATTAAATGGTGTTCAGTTTCCGTCTCAGAAAACTCGTGTAAATGTACTCTTATTGGGTTGGCTGGAGGACAGTTAACTGTTGGGGAGAAATTATTATGCACTGCACCTCATTTTGACCAACCAGGCTAGGTGCACAGCCTTGAAATTGAGTTGCAAAAGTCAGCACATAACTATCCATCTGAAGTGTCATCCAACTTGCATAAATATAGTCCTCTTCCAGCATAAGCATCACCGTGGACCTACATCTGATAACTTCCCTTTGTACAACTTTCCTCATTTGCATAGTGACCCACCTTTCTTTTATCTCCTGTAGTAGTAGTATGTTCTCTTTCTTTGGTCACTTGTGAAATCTATTTTTCATCACCACACAGTTATCTTGAATGGCATATCCCTTCTTAAGTCTTCTATTAGTTGCATCTTGTGCTCTTCCAACTATCCTGTCTCTTACTGTATACACTATTTCCTATGTAGCTTTATACAGTGTTTTGCTCTGCCTCATTTTCAGAATCTGGTTAATTTTCTTTGTCATTTCCTTTGGATGACAAGAGAGCAGGGGGAAAGGGTGCTGCAGATACTAGTGTATATATTGTATTTCTGTATTTTCCTTTGAGATTCTCTTATTTTGACCTTCAGTTTTCTTCCTTGCCTTGCTTTTTCTACTTGCCCAGGTTGTGAAGGGAATGTTGGACTGCTTGTGAAAGAGTTCTATTTGGTAGCACACAACAAAGTTGCAAATGGCCTACACATTTAACTAAAATCTACAGAACTACAGGGGTATTTTAGAATATTATGTTAATTTCACTTTCTTTTAGGTTAGAGTATGTCATTATAGTACATCTGTCTGGAATAAGTGTAGAGACATGTTTACCTTGTGCTGAAAGGGATGTTATTAGTTAGTTATAAACCTTTAAGGGGAGGTATGCATTTTCCAGATGCTTCTGTCTCACTTATTTCTGTATAGAATTGTGTCAGATTTATGCCAAGACTGTTCCCTGTGCATATGTCTGGACTCTGTATCCATTTTGTCAATGCACTGTCTGTCTTCAATGCAGTCATGTCCAGAAATGTCCTTACAGTATGAACGACAGTGGCAAAAGATTGAAGTGGAACCTTGGTGTTGGGATAAGAATATTTACAGTGCAGAAAAAGAAAATCTAGCTCAGAACACAGATAACAGGAAGGTTGCAGAAGGAGATGCTACTACCAATAATGTGGGGGAACTTACCTTATACTACAGTGCTCAGGTATTTTTCTGGAGTATGTAATCACTACTTTATTTTATGAAAAAAAAGAAAAAAATAGGTTCATTTTATTTTCTAGGGTATAGTGTTCATGTCATTATAAAGGGTAGCTGCAAAGTTTACCCAAGGGAATTAGGCATCCTTGCTCTCTTGAAAGCCTTTGAAGTTGAGGCTGGAAACTTGTTTTGCAAAATCAAATCCCCATAATTTCTTGTAAGCTGGGGCCTAACGAGGGACCATCAGGGGCATTTGATCCCCCTCCTCTTTGGGCTGTACAATATACAGTATACTTACTCAATAGTAATGATGATTTTTATTCTTTTTTTATGATTCAAGTCTTTTTGGCATTTTGATGCTGTTTCCTGTGGGGCAGGGTAGCGCCAGGAATGGATGAAGGCAAGCAAGTATATGTACAGGAGAGTATATGTATATGTCTGTGAATGTATATGTGTATATATTGATTTTTTTTTTTTTTTTTTTTTTTTTATACTTTGTCGCTGTCTCCCGCGTTTTCGAGGTAGCGCAAGGAAACAGACGAAAGAAATGGCCCAACCCCCCCCCATACACATGTACATACACACGTCCACACACGCAAATATACATACCTACACAGCTTTCCATGGTTTACCCCAGACGCTTCACATGCCTTGATTCAATCCACTGACAGCACGTCAACCCCTGTATACCACATCGCTCCAATTCACTCTATTCCTTGCCCTCCTTTCACCCTCCTGCATGTTCAGGCCCCGATCACACAAAATCTTTTTCACTCCATCTTTCCCCCTCTAATTTGGTCTCCCTCTTCTCCTCGTTCCCTCCACCTCCGACACATATATCCTCTTGGTCAATCTTTCCTCACTCATTCTCTCCATGTGCCCAAACCACTTCAAAACACCCTCTTCTGCTCTCTCAACCACGCTCTTTTTATTTCCACACATCTCTCTTACCCTTACGTTACTTACTCGATCAAACCACCTCACACCACACATTTTCCTCAAACATCTCATTTCCAGCACATCCATCCTCCTGCGCACATCTCTATCCATAGCCCACGCCTCGCAACCATACAACATTGTTGGAACCACTATTCCTTCAAACATACCCATTTTTGCTTTCCGAGATAATGTTCTCGACTTCCACACATTTTTCAAGGCTCCCAAAATTTTCGCCCCCTCCCCCACCCTATGATCCACTTCCGCTTCCATGGTTCCATCCGCTGACAGATCCACTCCCAGATGTCTAAAACACTTCACTTCCTCCAGTTTTTCTCCATTCAAACTCACCTCCCAATTGACTTGACCCTCAACCCTACTGTACCTAATAACCTTGCTCTTATTCACATTTACTCTTAACTTTCTTCTTCCACACACTTTACCAAACTCAGTCACCAGCTTCTGCAGTTTCTCACATGAATCAGCCACCAGCGCTGTATCATCAGCGAACAACAACTGACTCACTTCCCAAGCTCTCTCATCCCCAACAGACTTCATACTTGCCCCTCTTTCCAGGACTCTTGCATTTACCTCCCTAACAACCCCATCCATAAACAAATTAAACAACCATGGAGACATCACACACCCCTGCCGCAAACCTACATTCACTGAGAACCAATCACTTTCCTCTCTTCCTACACGTACACATGCCTTACATCCTCGATAAAAACTTTTCACTGCTTCTAACAACTTGCCTCCCACACCATATATTTTTAATACCTTCCACAGAGCATCTCTATCAACTCTATCATATGCCTTCTCCAGATCTATAAATGCTACATACAAATCCATTTGCTTTTCTAAGTATTTCTCACATACATTCTTCAAAGCAAACACCTGATCCACACATCCTCTACCACTTCTGAAACCGCACTGCTCTTCCCCAATCTGATGCTCTGTACATGCCTTCACCCTCTCAATCAATACCCTCCCATATAATTTACCAGGAATACTCAACAAACTTATACCTCTGTAATTTGAGCACTCACTCTTATCCCCTTTGCCTTTGTACAATGGCACTATGCACGCATTCCGCCAATCCTCAGGCACCTCACCATGAGTCATACATACATTAAATAACCTTACCAACCAGTCAACAATACAGTCACCCCCTTTTTTAATAAATTCCACTGCAATACCATCCAAACCTGCTGCCTTGCCGGCTTTCATCTTCCGCAAAGCTTTTACTACCTCTTCTCTGTTTACCAAATCATTTTCCCTAACCCTCTCACTTTGCACACCACCTCGACCAAAACACCCTATATCTGCCACTCTGTCATCAGACACATTCAACAAACCTTCAAAATACTCATTCCATCTCCTTCTCACATCACCGCTACTTGTTATCACCTCCCCATTTACGCCCTTCACTGAAGTTCCCATTTGCTCCCTTGTCTTACGCACTTTATTTACCTCCTTCCAGAACATCTTTTTATTCTCCCTAAAATTTACTGATAGTCTCTCACCCCAACTCTCATTTGCCCTTTTTTTCACCTCTTGCACCTTTCTCTTGACCTCCTGTCTCTTTCTTTTATACTTCTCCCACTCAGTTGCATTTTTTCCCTGCAAAAATCGTCCAAATGCCTCTCTCTTCTCTTTCACTAATACTCTTACTTCTTCATCCCACCACTCACTACCCTTTCTAAACAGCCCACCTCCCACTCTTCTCATGCCACAAGCATCTTTTGCGCAATCCATCACTGATTCCCTAAATACATCCCATTCCTCCCCCACTCCCCTTACTTCCATTGTTCTCACCTTCTCGATTAATATGGGTAAAATTGAAAGTTGATGGAGAGAGGTGGGTGATTATTGGTGCATATGCACCTGGGCATGAGAAGAAAGATCATGAGAGGCAAGTGTTTTGGGAGCAGCTGAATGAGTGTGTTAGCGGTTTTGATGCACGAGACCGGGTTATAGTGATGGGTGATTTGAATGCAAAGGTGAGTAATGTGGCAGTTGAGGGAATAATTGGTATGCATGGGGTGTTCAGTGTTGTAAATGGAAATGGTGAAGAGCTTGTAGATTTATGTGCTGAAAAAGGACTGATGATTGGGAATACCTGGTTTAAAAAGCGAGATATACATAAGTATACTTATGTAAGTAGGAGAGATGGCCAGAGAGCGTCATTGGATTACGTGTTAATTGACAGGCGTGCGAAAGAGAGACTTTTGGATGTTAATGTGCTGAGAGGTGCAACTGGAGGGATGTCTGATCATTATCTTGTGGAGGCTAAGGTGAAGATTAGTATGGGTTTTCAGAAAAGAGGAGTGAATGTTGGGGTGAAGAAGGTGGTGAGAGTAAGTGAGCTTGGGAAGGAGACCTGTGTGGGGAAGTACCAGGAGAGACTGTGTATATATTGATATATGTAATATTTGTTTTATTTATTTATTATACTTTGTCGCTGTCTCCCACGTTAGTGAGGTATCGCAAGGAAACAGACAAAAGAATAGGCACGTGAAAGACAGACTTTTGGATGTTAATGTGCTGAGAGGTGCAACTGGAGGGATGTCCGATCATTATCTTGTAGAGGTGAACGTGAAGATTTGTAGAGGTTTTCAGAAAAGAAGAGAGAATGTTAGGGTGAAGAGAGTGGTGATAGTAAGTGAGCTTGGGAAGGAGACTTGTGTGAGGAAGTACCAGGAGAGACTGAGTGCAGAATGGAAAAAGATGAGAGCAAAGGACAAAAGGGGAGTTGGGGAGGAATGGGATGTATTTAGGGAAGCAGTGATGGCTTGCGCAAAAGATGCTTGTGGCATAAGTGTGGGAGGTGGGCAAATTAGAAAGGGTAGTGAGTGTTGGGATGAAGAAGTAAGATTATTAGTGAAAGAGAAGAGAGAGGCATTTGGATGATTTTTGCTGGGAAATAGTGCAAATGACTGGGAGATGTATAAAAAAGAAGGAGGAGGTCAAGAGAAAGGTGCAAGAGGTGAAAAAGAGGGCAAATGAGAGTTGTGGTGAGAGAGTATCATTAAATTTTAGGGAGAATGAAAAGATGTTTTGGAAGGAGGTAAACAAAGTGTGTAAGACAAGAAAGCAAATGGGAACATCAGTGAAGGGGGGCTAATGGGGAGGTAATAACAAGTAGTGGTGATGTGAGAAGGAGATGGAATGAGTATTTTAAGGTGTGTTGAATGTGTTAGATGATAGAGTGGCAGATATAGGGTGTTTTGTGGTCGAGGTGGTGTACGAAGTGAGAGAGTCATGGAGAATGATTTGGTAAACAGAGAAGAGGTGGTGAAAGCTTTGCGGAAGATGAAAGCCGGCAAGGTGGCGGGTTTGTATGGCATTGCTGTGGAATTTATTAAAAAAGAGGGTGACTGTGTTGTTGACTGGTTGGTGAGGATATTCATTGTATGCATGGCTCATGGTGAAGTGCTTAAGGATTGGCAGAATGCATGCATAGTGCCATTGTACAAAGGCAAAGGGGATAAAGGTGAGTGTTCAAATTACAGAGGTATAAGTTTGTTTAGTATTCCTGGGAAATTCTATGGGAGGGTATTGATTGAGAGGGTGAAGGCATGTACAGAGCATCAGATTGGGGAAGAGCAGTGTGGTTTCAGAAGTGGTAGAGGATGTGTGGATCAGGTGTTTGCTTTGAAGAATGTATGTGAGAAATACTTAGAAAAGCAAATGGATTTGTATGTAGCATTTATGAATCTGGAGAAGGCATATGATACGAGTTGATAGAGATGCTCTGTGGAAGGTATTAAGAATATATGGTGTGGGAGGCAAGTTGTTAGAAGCAGTGAAAAGTTTTTATTGAGGATGTAAGGCATGTGTACAAGTAGGAAGAGAGGGAAGTGATTGGTTCTCAGTGAATGTCGGTTTGCGGCAGGTGTGCGTGATATCTCCATGGTTGTTTAATTTGTTTATGGATGGAGTTGTTAGGGAGGTGAATGCAAGTGTGTAGAGAGAGGGATAAGTATGCAGTCTGTTGTGGATGAGAGGGCTTGGGAAGTGAGTCAGTTGTTGTTCACTGATGATACAGCGCTGGTGGCTGATTCATGTGAGAAACTGCAGAAGCTGGTGACTGAGTTTGGTAAAGTGTGTGAAAAAGAAAGCTAAGAGTAAATGTGAATAATAGCAAGGTTATTAAGTACAGTAGGGTTGAGGGACATGTCAATTTGGAGGTAAGTTTGAATGGAGAAAAACTGGAGGAAGTGAAGTGTTTTAGATATCTGGGAGTGGATTTGGCAGCGGATGGAACCATGGAAGCAGAAGTGAGTCACAGGGTGGGGGAGGGGGCGAAAGTTCTGGGAGCGTTGAAAAATGTGTAGAAGGCAAGAGCATTATCTTAGAAAGCAAAAATGGGTATGTTTGAAGGAATAGTAGTTCCAACAATGTTATATGGTGGCGAGGTATGGGCTGTAGATAGGGTTGTGCAGAGGAGGGTGGATGTGTTGGAAATGAGATGTTTGAGGACAATATGTGGTGTGAGGTGGTTTGATCGAGTAAGTAATGAAAGGTTGAGAAGTGTGGTAATAAAAAGAGTGTGGTTGAGAGAGCAGATGAGGGTGTACTGAAATGGATTGGTCACATGAAGAGAATGAGTGAGGAAAGATTGACCAAGAGGATATATGTGTTAGAGGTGGAGGGAACAAGGAGAAGTGGGAGACCAAATTGGAGTTGGAAAGATGGAGTGAAAAAGATTTAGAATGATCAGGGCCTGATCATGCAGGAGGGTGAAAGGCGTGCAAGAAATAGAGTGAATTGGAACGATGTGGTATACCACGGTCAACGTGCTGTCAGTGGATTGAACCAGGGCATGTGAAGCATCTGGGGTAAACCATGGAAAGTTGTGTGGGGCCTAGATGTGGAAAGGGAGCTATGGTTTCGGTGCATTATACATGACAGCTAGAGGCTGAGTGTGAACAAATGTGGCCTATATTGTCATTTCCTAGCGCTACCTCAAGTATGTGCAGGGTGAGAGAGGATGTCATTTCATGTGTGGCGGGGTGGCGACGGGAGTGAATAAAGGCAGCAAGTATTAATTATGTACATATGTATATAAGTATATGTGTATGTATATATATGTATACATTGAAATGTATAGGTGTGTGTATGTGCATTTGAGGACATGTATGTACATACATGTGTATGTGGGTTGGACCATTCTTTCGTCTGGTTCCTTGCGCTACCTCGTTAATGTGGGAGACAGCGACAAAGTATAATAAACACATAAATATATATTAAAATAGATGCCCATACACATACATATACAGACACATACATACATATCAACATAAACACGTATACATACACAGACATATACATTTTTTTTTTTTTTTTTTGCTTTGTCACTGTCTCCCGCGTTTACGAGGTAGCGCAAGGAAACAGACGAAAGAAATGGCCCAACCCACCCCCATACACATGTATATACATACACGTCCACACACGCAAATATACATACCTACACAGCTTTCCATGGTTTACCCCAGACGCTTCACATGCCCTGATTCAATCCACTGACAGCATGTCAACCCCGGTATACCACATCGATCCAATTCACTCTATTCCTTGCCCTCCTTTCACCCTCCTGCATGTTCAGGCCCCGATCACACAAAATCTTTTTCACTCCATCTTTCCACCTCCAATTTGGTCTCCCACTTCTCCTCGTTCCCTCCACCTCCGACACATATATCCTCTTGGTCAATCTTTCCTCACTCATTCTCTCCATGTGCCCAAACCATTTCAAAACACCCTCTTCTGCTCTCTCAACCACGCTTTTTTTATTTCCACACATCTCTCTTACCCTTATGTTACTTACTCGATCAAACCACCTCACGCCACACATTGTCCTCAAACATCTCATTTCCAGCACATCCACCCTCCTGCGCACAACTCTATCCATAGCCCATGCCTCACAACCATACAACATTGTTGGAACCGCTATTCCTTCAAACATACCCATTTTTGCTTTCCGAGATATTCATGCTTGCTTGTCTTCAATCCATTCTTGGCACCACCCCAACTCACAGTAAACAGCATCGCTGCCCTCTGCTTCAGTGAGGTAGCACCAGGAAAACAAACAGAAAAGGACACATTTGCTCACACTCAGTCTCTAGCTGTCATATGTAATGCACCGAAACCATAGCTTCCTATCCACATCCACGCCCCACAGACCTTTCCATGGTTTTGTTATTATTGTTTTTTATTGTTCTTGATTGCCCTTTCCTGCTTCAGCAAGGTAGTGCTAGGAAGCAGACGAAGAACGGCCCATCCACTTATATACAGGTTTGGATGGTATTGCAGTGGAATTTATTAAAAAAGGGGGTGACTGTATTGTTGACTGGTTGGTAAGGTTATTTAATGTATGTATGACTCGTGGTGAGGTGCCTGAGGATTGGCGGAATGCGTGCATAGTGCCATTGTACAAAGGCAAAGGGGATAAGAGTGAGTGCTCAAATTACAGAGGTATAAGTTTGTTGAGTATTCCTGGTAAATTATATGGGAGGTTATTGATTGAGAGGGTGAAGGCATGTACAGAGCATTAGATTGGGGAAGAGCAGTGTGGTTTCAAAAGTGGTAGAGGATGTGTGGATCAGGTGTTTGCTTTGAAGAATGTATGTGAGAAATACTTAGAAAAGCAAATGGATTTGTATGTAGCATTTATGAACCTGGAGAAGGCATATGATAGAGTTGATAGAGATGCTCTGTGGAAGGTATTAAGAATATATGGTGTGGGAGGCAAGTTGTTAGAAGCAGTGAAAAGTTTTTATCGAGGATGTAAGGCATGTGTATGTGTAGGAAGAGAGGAAAGTGATTGGTTCTCAGTGAATGTAGGTTTGCGGCAGGAGTGTGTGATGTCTCCATGGTTGTTTAATTTGTTTATGGATGGGGTTGTTAGGGAGGTGAATGCAAAAGTTTTGGAAAGAGTGGCAAGTATGAAGTCTGTTGTGGATGAGAGAACTTGGGAAGTGAGTCAGTTGTTGTTTGCTGATGATACAGCGCTGGTGGCTGATTCATGTGAGAAACTGCAGAAGCTGGTGACTGAGTTTGGTAAAGTGTGTGAAAGAAGAAAGTTAATAGTAAATGTGAATAAGAGCAAGGTTATTAGGTACAGTAAGGTTGAGGGTCAAGTCAATTGGGAGGTAAGTTTGAATGGAGAAAAACTGGAGGAAGTAAAGTGTTTTAGATATCTGGGAGTGGATCTGGCAGCGGATGGAACCATGGAAGCAGAAGTGAATCATAGGGTGGGGGAGGGGGTGAAAATCCTGGGAGCCTTGAAGAATGTGTGGAAGTCGAGAACATTATCTCGGAAAGCAAAAATGGGTATGTTTGAAGGAATAGTAGTTCCAAGAATGTTGTATGGTTGCGAGGTGTGGGCTATGGATAGAGTTGTGCACAGGAGGATGGATGTTCTGGAAATGAGATGTTTGAGGACAATGTGTGGTGTGAGGTGGTTTGATCGAGTAAGTAATGTAAGGGTAAGAGAGATGTGTGGAAATAAAAAGAGAGTGGTTGAGAGAGCAGAAGAGGGTGTTTTGGAATGGTTTGGACACATGGAGAGAAAGAGTGAGGAAAGATTGACCAAGAGGATATATGTGTCAGAGGTGGAGGGAACGAGGAGAAATGGGAGACTAAATTGGAGGTGGAAAGATGGAGTGAAAAAGATTTTGTGTGATCGGGGCCTGAACATGCAGGAGGGTGAAAGGCGGGCAAGGAATAGAGTGAATTGGATCGATGTGGTATACCGGGGTTGACGTGCTGTCAGTGGATTGAATCAGGGCATGTGAAGCGTCTGGGGTAAACCATGGAAAGTTGTGTGTGGCCTGGATGTGGAAAGGGAGCTGTGGTTTTGGGCATTATTGCATGACAGCTAGAGACTGAGTGTGAACGAATGGGGCCTTTGTTGTCTTTTCCTAGTTCTACCTCGCACACATGAGGGGAGAGGGGGATGGTATTCCATGTGTGGCGAGGTGGCGATGGGAATGAATAAAGGCAGACAGTGTGAAATGTGTGCATGGGTATATATGTATGTGTCTGTGTGTGTATATATATGTGTACATTGAGATGTATAGGTATGTATATTTGCGTGTGTGGATGTGTATGTATATACATTGTGTATGGGGGTGGGTTGGGCCATTTCTTTCATCTGTTTCCTTGCGCTACCTCGCAAACACAGGAGACAGCAACAAAGCAAAATGAAATAAAAATAAATATAAATATAAATAAATATATATATACATAAACGCCCATACACACTCATATACATATCAACATATACACATATACATAGTTATACATACTCAGACATACACATATATACACATGTACATATTCGTACTTTCTTGCCTTCATCCAATCCCAGTAACACCCCTACCCAGCTCTTAAAATCTCTTTGTTATCATACATCGTATTAGATATATCTGTGTCGTCTTCATTGACCATGTCATCAGTCATTCTTTTCCATTTATCCCTCACTCTTATACAATAAAAGTATTTCATGATATCCATTTTAGAAAATTTAATTTTAAGATATGTACTTTGCTTGCTGTATCCTAGCATCTTTTGAAGAACTGTTCATGGTCATCATCATCCTTCCCTTTCTTTCGAGGTGGGTAAATTTAAAGTGAACATATTTTCCCTGTAACTTACCTCTCTTAACCTTTGTTGCACTCCTCTGGACCTTCTCTGTTTGCTCTTTGTGCTTCTTTTAGGTGTGGTGACCAAACCTGAGAAGCACATTTTAGTTTTAGCCTTATGAAGGATATGAATAGCTTACTGAAAATTTTCTCACCCCTCTTCTAGAAAAGTATTTTGAATTTGCCTCCTGACATTTTTTCTCCCTAACTCTTCTTATAGGATGAGACTCTAATGACAGGTTAGGGATGAAGTCAACTCGTAGGTCTTTTTCATGCATAGAATGTTGAGGCTTATTTCCTGCTATATGGTGATTTTATTGAGGCCATCTTTTGCTTTGTCCCATCCTGCTTACTTTACATTTGATTGGGTTGAATTTATCAACCATGTTTCTGATCACCTTTGGAATCTGCTTAGGTCCCCTTGTAAGCTGATGCAATTCTCCTCACTTTTTTACACCCCTTCTTACCTTTATCATATGGAAACATTTCCAAGTAGGATTCCATACCTTCAGGCAAGTCATTAGCATAGGTTAAGAAGAATAAATGGTCCCAGAAGTGAACCCTGTGGCATCCCATGTGTATATATGCATGTATAATTTGCGAAAATCCTGGGAGCCTTGAAAAATGTGTGGAAGTCGAGAACATTATCTTGGAAAGCAAAGATGAGTATGTTTGAAGGAATAGTGGTTCCAACAATGTTGTATGGTTGTGAGGTGTGGGCTACGGATAGAGTTGTGCGCAGGAGGGTGGATGTGCTGGAAATGAGATGTTTGAGGACAATGTGTGGTGTGAGGTGGTTTGATCGAGTAAGTAACGTAAGGGTAAGAGAGATGTGTGGAAATAAAAAGAGCGTGGTTGAGAGAGCAGAAGAGGGTGTTTTGAAATGGTTTGGGCACATGGAGAGAATGAGTGAGGAAAGATTGACCAAGAGGATATATGTGTCGGAGGTGGGGGGAACGAGGAGAAGTGGGAGACCAAATTGGAGGTGGAAAGATGGAGTGAAAAAGATTTTGTGCGATCGGGGCCTGAACATGCAGGAGGGTGAAAGGAGGGCAAGGAATAGAGTGAATTGGATCGATGTGGTATATTGGGGTTGACATGCTGTCAGTGGATTGAATCAGGACATGTGAAGCGTCTGGGGTAAACCATGGAAAGCTGTGTAGGTATGTATATTTGCGTGTGTGGATGTGTATGTATATACATGTGTATGGGGGTGGGTTGGGCCATTTCTTTCGTCTGTTTCCTTGCGCTACCTCGCAAATGCGGGAGACAGCGACAAAAAAAAAAATAATAATTTGCTATTTAACTGTCAATGTCCCACTGGAATCTTGTTATTCAACACCCTTTTCAACCCATACACCGGTTGGTACTGCTGTAGATATCACCGGGAGTGAAATTCCAGACACATGGACTGATGTGTTTTGTCGTCTGTAAATGGCAGCTGTCTTCAGTGGATTAACCCTACACTTTTTCTGTTACATAATTTATTTATTCGTCACCTTCATTCCTGTTTATATGAGGTAGCCTAAGTAGGTATTGTATAGGCCTATTCTTTTTAAGGAATCCATTTTGCAGAAGTTTGGTCCCCATTGCCAACCTTGCAGGATGGCAAAAAGGAAGGATTGCTTAGTTCCTTGGTGTAGACTTATTACCTTGCTGCCCACCCTTTACTCGAGTATTTTGATTTAAAGCACAATGTATTCATCATCATCTGCCTATTGAAGTATGCAAGGAAAGTGCTGTGTGTGAACTGGAAATAACATTTATATACTACCACATTGCAATAGTCTCATGTTTTTTCTGTGAAAGAGAAAATCAGACATCCCAATCATTTGTTACAAATGGTCATATTTGCTTAGTTGTTCCTCAGACTTTGCTGATACGAGTGGCTAAACATTGGGTTTCACATAGCTGATTTTCTTTGTAGGGCAGTATAAGTACCCTTATTGTCATGGCTTTAGCACCCAAAGAGGGAGAAGATGTTCTTGAGCTATGTGCTGCCAGTTCTGGCAAAACCTCACATATAGGTAAGTTAATTTCTTACGTTCTTATAGCATTATTATTCATATGAGTTGTTTTGCACATACTGGGTGAGGAAATGAAGCATCAGCTAGTTTGAAAGTTTTTTTCATAGATTTACAATGTTTCAAACAAGTTCACAGGGAAGATTTTCATCGAAGAATTATACTTTATGATAAACTTTTATTGAAATTTCTTGTTTTGGTGACATGCTTTAAATTTTTTATTGTATCTTATACATTGATATGAAAAATATTATGTATATAATAGCATACATACACATAGCTGCATCTTTCTATACCTCCACCACCCCAATCATTTCCAAACTTAGATTGGATTGTGGCTTTGAGCATATTTGAATCATGATATTAGAACTTTATCTCCGTTGAGCCTATGTTCCCTATGATAACTGTAATATTAATTATCAGAGAAATTAGGGAAACATAACACAAGCTGTCAGGGCTGTAGTTTAGAAATATTTTGTGTATGTTTTTAAGAAGAATGGTATGGCAGGCCTATAAAGTACTGTATATACCTTTGTTACTCTGAAAAATAGAGTCAGATGTAATAGCCAAGAAAATGAGGAGAGAGATAGATGATTATTGGTGCTTATGCACCTGGTCATGAGAAGAAAGATCATGAGAGGCAAGTGTTTTGGGTGCAGCGGAGTGAAAGTGTCAGCAGCTTTGATGCATGGAACTAGGTATTAGTGATGGATGATTTAAATGCGAAGGTGAGTAATATGGCAGTTGAGGGTACAATTGGTGTACATGGGGTATTCAGTGTTGTGATTGGAAATGGTTAAGAGCTTTTGGATTTGTGTGCTGAAAAAAAGACTGGTGATTGAGAATACCTGGTTTTAAAAAGAGAGGTTTTTATTTTTTATTTTTATTTTGCTTTGTCGCTGTCTCCCACATTTGCGAGGTAGCGCAAGGAAACAGAAGAAAGAAATGGCCCAACCCACCCCCATACACATGTATATACACACATGCAAATATACATACCTATACATCTCAATGTACACATATATATACACACACAGACACATACATATATACCCATGCACACAATTCACACTGTCTGCCCTTATTCATTCCCATCGAAAAGTATACTCAAGTATACTCAATTATACTTATATGAGTTGGAGAGATGGTAAAAGGGCATTATTAGATTATGAGTTAATTGATAAGCGTGTAAAAGAGTGACTTTTGGATGTTAATGTGCTGAGAGGGGCAGCTGGTAGGGTGTCTCATCACTGTCTTGTGGAGGCAAAGTTGAAGATTTGTAGAGGTTTTCAATAAAGAAGAGAAAATGTTGGGGAGAAGAGTGTGGTGAGAGTAAAGGAGCTTGGAAAGGAGACTTGTGTGAGGAAGTACCAGGAGAGATTGAGTGTACAATGGCAAAAGATGAGAGCAAATGACATGAGGGGAGTGGGAGAGGAATGGAATGTATTTTGGGAAGCGGTGATAGCATGTGCAAAAGATGCATGTGGCATGAGAAAGGTGGGAGGTGGGCAGATTAGAAAGGGTAGTGAGTGGTGGGATGAAGTAAAGTTGTTAGTGAAAGAGAAAAAAAGAGGCGTTTGGATGATACTTACAAAGAAGGATTGCAAATGACTGAAAGATGTATAAAAGAAAGCAGCAAGAGGTCAAGAGGAAGATGCAAAGATAAAAAAAGACACGTGAGTGTTGGGGTGAGAGTATCATTAAACTGTAAGGATAAAAAACGATGTTTAGAAGGAGGTAAATAATGTGCGTAAGACAAGAGAACAAATGGGATCATCAGTGAAGGGGACAAGGGTGATTGTGATAACATATAGTGATGAAGTGAAAAGGAGATGGAGTGAGTATTTTCAAGGTTTGTTGAATGTTTTTGATGTTAGAGTGGCAGATGTAGGGTGTTTTGGTCGGGGTGGTGTGCGAAGTCAGGGAGAATGGTTGAGTTAAGAAAGAAGAGGTAGTGAAAGCTTTACAGAAGATGAAATGTGGCAAGATGATGGGTTTGGATGATATTGCAGTTGAATTTATTAAGAAAGGGGATTACTGTGTTGTTGATTGGTTGGTAAGGGTACTCACTGTATATGTAGATCATGATGAAGTGCCTGAGGATTGCTGTAATGCATGCATAGTGCTGTTGTACAAAGGCAAAGGGGATAAAGGTAAGTATTCCTGGGAAATTGTTTGGTAGGATATTGATTGAGAGGGTGAAGGCATGTACAGAGCATCAGATTGGGTAGGAGCAGTGTGGTTTCAGAAGTGGTAAAGGATGTGTGGATCATGTGTTTGCTCGAAGAATGTGTGAATAATACTTACAAAAAAAATAAATTTGAGTTTGGTTTCAGAAGTAGTAGAGGATTTATGGATCAGGCGTTTGCTTTGAAGAATTTGTGTGAGAAATACTCACACATATATGGATCTGGAGATGGCATATGATAGGGTTGATAGAGATGCTTTGTGGAAGGCCTTAAGAGTATATGGTGTGGGAGGTAAGCTGCTAGAAGCAGTGAAAAGTTTATATCAAGGATGTAAGGCATGTTTCTTAGTAAGAAAAGAGGAGAGTGACTGGTTCCTAGTGAAGGTTGGTCTGCAGCAAGGGTGTGTGATGTCTCCATGATTGTATAATTTGTTTATGGATGGGGTGGTTAGGGAGGTAAATGCAAAAGTTTTGGGGAGAGGGGGGGTATGCAGTCTGTTGGAGATAAGAGGGCCTGAGTGAGTCAGTTGTTGTTCGCTGATGATACAGCTTTGATGGCTGATTCAAGTGAGAAACTGCAGAAGTTGGTGGCTGAGTTTGGAAAAGTGTGTGAAAGGTGAATAAGAGCAAAGTTATTAGATTCAGCAGGTTTGAGGGACAAGTTAGTTGGGATTTAAGTTTGAATGGAGAAAAATTAGAGGAAGTGAAATGTTTTAGATATTTGGGAGTGGACTTAGCAGGGAGTGAAACCATGGGAATGAAAGTGAGTCTCAGGGTGGGGAAGGGGGAGAAGGTTCTGGGAGTGATGAAGAATGTGTGGAAGGAGAGAAGGTTATCTCAGAGAGCGAAAATGGGTATGTTTGAAGGAATAGTAGTTCCAAAAATAATATATGATTGCAAGGCATAGGCTATAAATAGGGTTGTACGGAGGAGGGTGGATGTGTTGGAAATGGAATGTTTGAGGACAATATGTGGTCTGAGGTGGTTTGATTGAGGTTAATAATGAAAGAGTAAGAGAGATGTGTGGCAATAAAAAGAGTATGGATGAGAGAGCAGAAGATGGTTTGGACATTTGGATCATATGGAGAGAATGAATGAGGAAAGGTTGACAAAGGGGATATATATGTCAGAAGTGGAGGGAAGAAGGAAAAGTGAGAGACCAAATTGGAGGCGGAATGATGGAGTGAAAACAATTTTGAGTGATTGGTGCCTGAACATACAGGAGGGTGAGAGGTGTGCAAGGAACAGAGTGAATTGGAATGGTATGTTATACCAGGTCAACATGCTGTCAATGGACTGCACCAGGGCATATAAAACGTCTGGAGTAAACATGGGAAGGTCTATGGGGCCTGGATGTAGATAAGGAGCTTTGGTTTTGGTGCATCACACATGACAGCTAGAGCCTGAGAGTGAACAAATGTGGCCTTTTTTTTTTTTTTTTGTCTTTTCCTGGTGCTGCCTCACTGAAGCAGGGGGTAGTGATGCTGTTTCTTGTGGGGAGGGTAGCATCAGGAATAGATGAAGGCATGCAAGTATGAAAATGTATATATATTTGCTTTGTCGCTGTCTCCCGTGTTAGCGAGGTAGCGCAAGGAAACAGACGAAAAATGGCCCAACCCACTCACATACACATGTATATACATACACATCCACACATGCAAATATACATACCTATACATCTCAATGTATACATATATATACACACACAGAAATATATATATATATACACATGTACATAATTCATACTGTCTGCCTTTATCTATTCCCATCGCCACCTCACCACACATGGAATAACAACGCCCTCCCCTCTCATGTGTGCGAGGTAGTGATAGGAAAAGACAACAAAGGCCACATTCGTTCACACTCAGTCTCTAGCTTTCATGTAATAATGCACCAAAACCACAGCTCCCTTTCCACATCCAGGCCCCACAGAACTTTCCATGGTTTACCTCAGACACTTCACATGCCCTGGTTCAATCCATTGACAGCATGTCGATCCCAGTATACCACATCGTTCCAATTTACTCTATTCCTTGCATGCCTTTCACCCTCCTGCATGTTCAGGCCCCGATCACTCAAAATTTTTTTCACTCCATCTTCCCACCTCCAATTTGGTCTCTCACTTCTCCTTGTTCCCTCCACCTCTGACACATATATCCTCTTGGTCAATCTTTCCTCACTCATTCTCTTCATGTGCCCAAACCCTTTCAAAACACCCTCTTTTGCTCTCTCAACCACACTCTTTTTATTTCCACTCCCAGATATCTGAAACACTTTACTTCCTCCAGTTTTTCTCCATTCAAACTTACCTCCCAATTGACTTGACCCTCAACCCTACTGTACCTAATAACCTTGCTCTTATTCACATTTACTCTCAACTTTCTTCTTTCACATACTTTACCAATTTCAGTCACCAGCTTCTGCAGTTTTTCACCGGAATTAGCCACCAGCGCTGTATCATCAGCAAACAACAACTGACTCACTTCCCAAGCTCTCTCATCCACAACAGACTGCATACTTGCCCCTCTTTCCAAAACTCTTGCATTCACCTCCCTAACAACCCCATCCATAAACAAATTAAACAACCATGGAGACATCACACACCCCTGCCTCAAACCTACATTCACTGAGAACCAATCACTTTCCTCTCTTCCTACACGTACACATGCCTTACATCCTCGATAAAAACTTTTCACTGCTTCAAACAACTTGCCTCCCACACCATATATTCTTAATACCTTCCACAGAGCATCTCTATCAACTCTATCATATAACTTCTCCAGATCCATAAATGCTACATACAAATCCATTTGCTTTTCTAAGTATTTGTCACATACATTCTTCAAAGCAAACACCTGATCCACACATCCTCTACCACTTCTGAAACGACACTGCTCTTCCCCAATATGATGCTTTGTACATGCTTTCACCCTCTCAATCAATACCCTCCCATATAATTTCCCAGGAATACTCAACAAACTTATACCTCTGTAATTTGAGCACTCACTCTTATCCCCTTTGCCTTTGTACAATGGCAGTATGCAAGCATTTCGCCAATCCTCAGGCACCTCACCATGAATCATATATACATTAAATAACCTTACCAACCAGTCAACAATACAATCACCCCCTTTTTTAATAAATTCCACTGCAATACCATCCAAACCTGCTGCCTTGCCAGCTTTCATCTTCCGCAAAGCTTTTACTAGCTCTTGTTTATCAAATCATTCTCCCTAACCCTCTCACTTTGGACACCACCTCGACCAAAACACCCTATATCTGCCACTCTATCATCAAACACATTCAACAAACCTTCAAAATACTCACTCCATCTCCTTCTCACACCACCACTACTTGTTATCACCTCCCCATTAGACCCCTTCACTGAAGTTTCCTTTTGTTCCCTTGTCTTACGCACTTTATTTACCTCCTTCCAAAACATCTTTTTATTCTCCCTAAGATTTACTGATACTCTCTCACCCCAACTCTCATTTGCCCTCTTTTTCACCACTTGCACCTTTCTCTTGACGTCCTGCCTCTTTCTTTTATACATCTCCCAGTCATTTGCATTTTTTCCCTGCAGAAATTGTACAAATGCCTCTCTCTTCTCTTTGACTAATAATCTTACTTCTTCATCCCACCACTCACTACCCTTTCTAATCAACCCACCTCCCACGCTTCTCATGCCACAAGCATCTTTTGCGCAAGCCATCACTGCTTCCCTAAATACATCCCATTCCTCCCTCACTCCCCTTACCTCCTTTGTTCTCACGTTTTTCCATTCTGTACTCAGTCTCTCTTGGTACTTCTTCACACAAGTCTCCTTCCCAAGCTCACTTACTCTCACCATTCTCTTCCCCAACATTCTCTCTTCTTTTCTGAAAACCCCTACACATGTACCTGAAAATGTACATGTGTATATATGTGTATGTTGGTGTATATGTATATATATTGATATGTATATGTATGTATGTGTGAGTGTATTGGCTTTTATGTATATATAGGTACATGTGAGTGGGTGGGCTGTTTTTCTTCTGTGTCCTGGTGCTACCTCGCTGATGCAGGAAATGGCAATCAAGTATGATAATGATAAAAGTAAGGGAAAAACTGAATGGGTTATGGGATGGTAAAAACTCCATAATTGAAAGACAGTATATGTTCATCCTGTCTTGCCAACCATTTGATTTCTGTTATTGTGTGTATAATATTTTAGAAGAAAGAGATGGGCAATTAGAAAATCTTTGACAGTCTTGTTCATGAAACTGATGTGGCCATTAGAATTTCAGATTAGGGTTAGAGGATTGTTCTGATATTAGGTGATGTGAGAAGGAGAAGGAGTGAGTATTTTAAGGTGTGTTGAATGTGTTAGATGATAGGGTGTTTTGGCCGAGGTGGTGTGTGTAGTGAGAGGGTCAGGGAGAATGATTTGATAAACAGAGAAGAGGTAGTGAAAGTTTTGCAGAAGATGAAAGCCGTCAAGGCTGTGGGTTTAGATGGTATTGCAGTGGAATTTATTAAAAAAGGGGTGACTGTGTTGTTGATTGGTTGGTAAGGATATTTGGTGTATGTGTGGATCATAGTGAAGTGCCTAAGGATTGGCAGAATGCATGCAAAGTGCCATTGTACAAAGGGAAAAGGGATAAAGGTGAGAGTTCAAACTACAGAGGCATAAGTTTGTTGAGTATTCCTTGGAAATTATATGGGAGGGTCTTGATTGAGAGGGTGAAAGCATGTATAGAGCATCAGACTGGGGAAGAGCAGTCGTTTCAGAATTGGTAGGGGATGTGTGAATTGTGTGTTTGCTTTGAAGAATGTATGTGAGAAATACTTAGAAAAACAGATGGATTTGTATGTAGCATTCATTGAGCTGGAGAAGGCATATGATAGGGTTGATAGAGATGCTTTGTGGAAGGTTTTAAGAGTATATGGTGTGGGAGGTGAGTTGCTTGAAGCAGTGAAGAGTTTTTACCAAGGATGTAAGGCATGTGCATGAGTAGGAAGAGAGGAGAGTGATTGGTTGCCAGTGAATGTCAGCTTGGAGTAGAGATGTGTGATATCCTCATTTTTGTTTAATTTCTTTATGGATCGGGTGGTTAGGGAGGTGAATGCAAGAATGTTGGATAGAGGGGCGAGTATTCAATCTGTTGGAGATGAAAGGGCCTGGGAAGCGAGTCAGTTGTTGTTCACTGATGATACAGCTCTAGTGGCTGATTCAAGTGAGAAATTGCAGAATTTAGTGACTGAGTTTGGAAAAGTGTGTGAAAGGAGAAAGTTGAGAGTTAATGTGAATAAGAGCAAGGTTCATAGGTTCAGTAGGGTTAAGGGACAATTTAATTGGGATATAAGTGTTCAATGGAGAACAGTTGGGGGAATTGAAGTGTTTTGGATACCTGGGAGTGGACTTAGCAACGAAGGGAACCATGGAAGCGGAAGTGAGTCACAGGATGGGGGAGGGGGCGAAGGTTCTGGGAGCGATGAAAAATGTGTGAAAGGAGAGAACAAAGAGGATACATGTTTCAGATTTGGAGGGAAGAAGGAGAAGCGGGAGACCAAATTGGAGGTGGAAGGATGGAGTGAAAAAGATTTTGAGCAATTGGGGCCTTACTATACAGAAGGGTGAGAGGTGTGCAAGAAATAGTGTGAATTGGAACGATGTGGTATACTGGGGTTGATGTGCTGTCAATGGATGGAACCAGGGCATGTGAAATGTCTGGGGTAAACCATGGAAAGGTCTTTGTGGCCTGGATGTGGGTAGGGATCTGTGGTTTCAGTGCATTACACATGATAGCTAGAGACTGAGTGTGAACAAATGTTGCCTTTTTTGTTTGTTTTCCTGCCACTACCTCACTGAAGCAGGGGGTAGCGATGCTGTTTCCTGTAGGGCGGGGTAGCATGAGGAATGGATGAAGGCAAGCAAGTATGAATATGTATGCGTGTATATATGTATGTGTCTTTTTATATGTATGTGTATATGCTGATATGTATATGTGCGTGCATGGGTGTTTATTTACATATATGTGTATATGAGTGGCTGGGTCATTCTTTGTCTTTCCTGGTGTTATCTCGCTGACATGGGAAACGGTGATCAATTATGGTACATATAGGTTTGTATGTAAGATATTTTTGGAACATATGAACGATAATCAGTTGTTAAGTTTTAAAAGAACCAACTAAAGATAGCTAAGTAGAAAGGAAAATCTAAGAAAAATGTAATATAATATATAATATATGATATATATAGTTTTGGAAAGAGGGGCAAGTATGAAGTCTGTTGGGGATGAGAGAGCTTGGGAAGTGAGTCAGTTGTTGTTCGCTGATGATACAGCGCTGGTGGCTGATTCATGTGAGAAACTGCAGAAGCTGATGATTGAGTTTGGTAAAGTGTGTGAAAGAAGAAAGTTAAGAGTAAATGTGAATAAGAGCAAGGTTATTAGGTGCAGTAGGGTTGAGGGTCAAGTCAATTGGGAGGTAAGTTTGAATGGAGAAAAACTGGAGGAAGTAAAGTGTTTTAGATATCTGGGAGTGGATCTGGCAGCGGATGGAACCCTGGAAGCGGAAGTGGATCATAGGGTGGGGGAGGGGGCGAAAATCCTGGGAGCCTTGAAGAATGTGTGGAAGTCGAGAACATTATCTCGGAAAGCAAAAATGGGTACGTTTGAAGGAATAGTGGTTCCAACAATGTTTTATGGTCGCAAGGCGTGGGCTATGGATAGAGTTGTGCGCAGGAGGATGGATGTGCTGGAAATGAGATGTTTGAGGACAATGTGTGGTGTGAGGTGGTTTGATCGAGTGAGTAACGTAAGGGTAAGAGAGATGTGTGGAAATAAAAAGAGCGTGGTTGAGAGAGCAGAAGAGGGTGTTTTGAAATGGTTTGGTCACATGGAGAGAATGAGTGAGGAAAGATTGACCAAGAGGATATATGTGTCGGAGGTGGAGGGAACGAGGAGAAGAGGGAGACCAAATTGGAGGTGGAAAGATGGAGTGAAAAAGATTTTGTGTGATCGGGGCCTGAACATGCAGGAGGGTGAAAGGAGGGCAAGGAATAGAGTAAATTGGATCGATGTGGTATACCGGGGTTGACGTGCTGTCAGTGGATTGAATCAGGGCATGTGAAGCGTCTGGGGTAAACCATGGAAAGCTGTGTAGGTATGTATATTTGCGTGTGTGGACGTATGTATATACATGTGTATGGGGGGGGGGGGCATTTCTTTCTTTCAAAAAAAAAAAAAAAAAAAAATCTGTCATTGTGTAGATTATTTTGTTAAGAAGAATTTTGGTTGCTAGTCACTTTGTCTGTGCTTTCATATACTTTGGTTTATTCTCAGATTATAACAGCCTCTGGTATAAGGTTTGTATAAGTACTGTGTGTTCTTTGATTCACTCACTAAAGAGCTAAGAATATCACAGAACTCATTCTCACACTTGCAAGAGTTATAGATATTTTGGGAAGAAGTTTTTGAAAATTTATGCTTAGATTTAAACACTTCACTACATTACAGGAGCCATAATGATGAACACAGGAACTCTCATAGCCAATGCTCTACAAGATGATGATGTGAATGCTATAGAGGAAAACAACAGGCTTCTTGGTGTCAACAACTGCATAGTAATGAGTGCTTCTCCAGCAGCTGTTGCAAGGGTAATTTACTTGTTAACTGCAACTTCAGAAATTTATCTTAATCTGTAACACTAATAAAATAAACCTTTGGAACAGGGGACTTTATTTTAATTGAATTTGTGCCCACCGGGCTCAGAAAAAGTTGTGATTATAATGGTAGTACTCACTGTAGTATTACTGTTTATTCTGAAGTGTCTTTCCTAACATCTGTTTAACTGTAAAGTATACTGTGATTTAAGAGCAAATCTAATATTTGAAAAAATACAGCAAATACCATAGTATTGGTTCAGGGTAATTTTTAAGACCCAAAGAAAAACTTCTTTCAAAACAGGAGCATAGCTTAAAAAGCTTCTTCACCTTAAACTATAGTCTAAAATAGTCAGTGATAATTCCCAGGGTTGACAAATAGAATATGATGTGAATCAATATATTTAGAATGACATTTAACAATTAATGATTTAAGACTTTAATGTCACGACTTAAAATGGTTCTAAAATAACCTTGTGTCCCCAGAATGTTATTTGCCCATCTCCATTCTCAGGTTGTCATGTGCACTGCACCAATAAAACTAGCCCCTTAATTACAAGTGGCCCCATAGACCTTTCCATGGTTTCCTTCTGCCACTTCACACAGCCCAGCTTAGTCAGTGGACCGCATGTTAATACATGTATATTACATTGTTCCAGTTCACTCTACCCTGTTCACACCTTTCATCCTCCTGCATGCTTAAGTCCTGATCACTCAAACTCGTTCCCTAAATCCAGTTTGGTCTCCCCATCTCCTTGTCCCCTTTGCTTCTGACAAATATATCCTCTTTGTCAACTCTCTTCATTCTCTCCATGTGTCCAAACTCTTTCAGCAAACCCTCTTCAGCTTTCTCAACCACACTCTTATTATTACCACACCTGTCTCTTACCCTTTTATAACTTACTCACTTTTATTTCTTATTTGATCAAACAACCTAACAGCACACCTTGTCCTCAAACATTTAATTTCCAACACTTCCACCCTCTCCTGCACATCCTCATCTGTAGTCCATGCCTCATGTCCCTACAACATTGTTGGGTCTACTATACTGTCAAACATACCCATTTTTGTCCTCCTCATTGATGACCTCTCTTTCCACACAGTCTTCATTACTTCCAGAACTTTTGACCCCTAATCCTCTCCATGACTCTCTCTCCTTTAAGTCATGGACAAAAGTCCTTATCCAAGCCAGCCCAGAATTGAGATATAAAAATTATGAAAGAAAAAAAGAAGAGACAAGGGAGAGTATTTATGAATTTTGAAGGAAGTTAAAAGCTTTTCTTTTAAAATGTGCTTGGTCATAGTTATTGGGAGAGAGCTCCAAGGCTTCAAGGTGTAGGGAAAGAAACAGTTGTCAAAGCATCCCACTCTTGAGTTGCCAGTAGCCACACAGTAATCATGTGACGCATCAGCTTGCTGAGTATCGCGTGGTTTAGCTAGTGGTGGGACATAGGTATTTTTGTAATGTGGGTTTATAGAGAGTGGATGTTACAGTGATACCAAATATGTTCATTGAGTTGAGAGATCGAATTACTGAGCCGTCAAAGGAGAGACGAGCTGTAAGTTTTTGATAAGTCAGTGGCAACTACATACGTCTCCCCAGTATCTTTCAGGGATGTTGACCAGACATCAGTAAAACAGGAAAGAACATCAATGGATTTTGCCGTAAGGAAGCCATACTGGTGATAAGGGAAAAGATTGTGAGATTCAAGGTAAATGTGAATAAAAGCAAGGTTATAAGGTTTGCTAGTGAAAAGAGAGCAGTTATTTGGAGTGTGAGTTTGAATGGAGTGAACTTCAAGGAAGTGGAGGGTGTTGGTACCTAGGGGTGGACATGGCTTCGAATGGAACCCTGGGAGGTTATGCTCCCTTTGGTGAATGAAGGGACAGAGGTCTTTAGTGCTTGGAAGGTGTGGAAATAATGTTCACTGTTGTTAAGGGCAAAGATGATATATTTATGTTTAACGTTATAATAGTCCTGTCAGTGCTCTATGGATGCAAAGAGTGGGCCTTAGCTTAAAATGTAAAGGATAGGGAGAATGTGTTGGAAATGAAATGTTTAGGGGCAGTATGCGGTGTAAAGAAGTTTGATCAAATATAAAACAGTAGGCTAAGAAAGAGTTGTGGTAGTAAGAGTAGTACGTATGTGAGTTGAAGAGAGAGTGCTGAGATGGTTTAGACATATGGAAAGAATGAAAGAGGAGAGGATGTACGTATCAGAAGTGGAGGGGACAAGGAAGGGGGAAACCGAGTAGGATGTGGAAGGATGGAGTGAGAGATGCTTTGAAGACCTGAGGCCTGAACATGCAAGAGGGTTGAGGCGTGCAAGGTATAAAGCAAAGTGGAGTGACATGTATACAGGGTATGATATGCTGTCAGTGGGCTGAACCAGATTATATAAAACAATTGGGGGAAACAATGGAAAGGTTTGTGGAGCCTGGTTGTGGATTAGGGGCTCTGATTTTGATCCATTATACATGGCTGCTAGAGTGAATGATACCATTTATTTACCTGCTACTGGTGCAACTTCATTAATGTAGGAAATGGTGAATATGTATGAAAAAATGAATTATGTATGTAATTATTTCAAAGCTTGATTTTGAAATTTAATGGTCCCAAAATAACATTTCAAACCCAGGATCTTTTCAACATGAAAAGTGTGACATATGGAGATTTTAAAGAAAATGTAGTTTTTGAAGACAAACATTTGAACTTATAGATAGAGTACAGAGTTTTTGTCAGCCCTTTAACAGGTTTCGATTGTATTAAGAAGTGCCTATTTATTCTTTTGGATGAGTTTGCTTTTAATTTACCCCCTCTTGAGGCAGTCAGCCAGAACTCTTTTGAAGCTTGGGATTTGACCTCACTTTTTTTCACAATTGCTTCTTTTGCCTCATTGAATTAGGATCAGGAAGAGACAAACAGTGGCATCATTCCAGCATATTCACTCTCTAGCTGTCACCTGTAATGCACCAAAAGCAGCACCTATCATCTGCTGGCAGGCCCCACAGATTATCCTGTGGAGCACCTTGACTGCTTCATATACCCTGATTCACCCCATTGACAACATGTCATCCTGGTTTATTCTCTTTCATACTTGCTCAATTCTTTCCTGATTGTTTGGAACCTAATACTCTAAAACATCTTCTGCTCCATCCTTCCAGCTTTTCCTTGATCTGTGCATTAACCTTACCATTCTGGCAACATTTCATCACAGGCACTCTTCAGTAGGTACATACTCCCTTTCCCTCCTTCCACCTCAAACATGGATATTGTTTTAGTCACCCTTTATTTCTTTTTTATCCTTTCCATATATCCAAGCTCTTTCAGCACACCCTTGTCAGCTCGCATTCATACAAAGGAATACAAAGAGCAACAGACCATTGAGACCTTTTGAGGTTGTTTGAGATAGTGGAAGAGATCAGAATCTCACAGGTTAGTGAGGTAAAAGTTAGAAGGCATACAGATAATTCAAAAAGAATAACCTGCAAATGGTCATTTGACTATGGAGGCACACGTAATGAAAGATGTGGACTTGAAGTGAAGCATTTATCAAGTCCATTCTTAAATGTATATATAGTACTGCATTAACCACTTTGATTTGTAAATCATTCCATATGTTAACAATCCTGTTGAAGAAAAAGGGCTTTGCCTTATTTGAGGTAAATGATTTGCCGACAAATTTGTATTCATTAATGCAAGTGAAATCAGATGAATTAAGGCTTAGATAATTTGATAGATCAAGTTGCCTAAGATTATCAAAGCCTTTGATCATTTTAAATACTTGTATTAGATCACCTCTTAACAGTCTTTTTTTCTTAGCTTAAGAGATTCAAGTCTATTAAACTGATCTTGTAGGATTTGTTTCTCAGTCTGGAAATCATCTCGGTAGCTCTGTGCTGTACCCTTTCCATCTTGTCTGTTATTTTTTAAGGTTGGGTGACCAAAACTGAACGCATACATTATAAGCACATCCCTTTCATACACTATGATTCCATACATAATCAACCCGGCTAACACTATATGTTGTCTGGCAAATTTCCAGCACATTTTCTTTCTTCAATGTTGTCATATTTAGGGCCCAAAAGACATTTATATAATATACTACAACAATTATACCTTCAGCCATACCTTTGTTTGCCATAACAGACACTACCTCTCCATCCACACAGTACTCATTATACCCAGAACATTAACTTCTCTCCCACCCAGTGACTAACTTCAACTCCCAAGGATCCATCCAGTGTCAAGTCTGCTATCATATACGTAAGCACTCCACTTCCTTCAGTTCCTCCCTGCTCCAAACTTACAGTGGACATTTAAAAGATCAGTCATTGAACTGTTAAAGATTGTAGGTTTTATGAAAATTATGTTTTCCTCATCTAGTGTGAAGACTGTTCCTTATAGGAAATTCCTGCAATTTCTGATAATTGAAATCTACTGAAATGTGAAAATCATCTTTTTTGAGAAAGGATGAATCCATGCAGACAGATTCTTGCTAAAATATGAGATGGTTAACTTTAGTTTGATACAATCTTTTTGAATTCCTTTTGATTATGTATTGTCTGGTCAACACATGAAGATTTTATGATTTTCAGGAAAAATTACATAGAAGATTATTTTTCCTTCCAGATATTAGTTTTTAAGCTGTCGGCAAGGAATGTCTCTTGTTGGATCAAGTATTTGTTATTCCTTTCACAGTCAGGACTGACTGCTTGAGCCTTTGATATAAGGAATCTCTCCTTGTATGAAGTACTGCTCTCACATCTGAGTTGGTTGTATCTCTGTATCCGTACTTGGCACAGTTGAGTCGAAAGCAGTCTGACTTATAATTTGTTCCAGGCTAACTACCAAACTTGACGCTCTTGCTGTATGCCACAATGCTGGCTCACTTTCACTCTTCTTTAGGTATTACCTTGGATTTTGCTTCCTTGAGCTGGTTGTTTGTATGCCCCCATTGCTTAGTAGACCAGGGAATACTTGGCAAGCTGCTGCGTCTCATGATTACTGTGTGGCCATCAGCAACTCAAGGGTGAGCCACTTTGATAACATCTTCTGTCTTTACATGCTGAAGCTCTGGAACTCCCTACCCTCTCATATCTTTCCCTGAAGCTCTGGAACTCCCTACCCTCTTATACCTTTCCCAATAACTATGACTTGGCACATTTTGAAAGACAGGCTTTTCACTTCCTCCAAAATTTGTAAATACTTTCCCTTGTCTTTTCTTTTTTCCCTCTTATTATTCCCTCTATATTTCAATTATGTATGTAGCATTTATGGATCTGGAGAAGGCATATGATAGAGTTGATAGAGATGCTCTGTGGAAGGTATTAAGAATATATGGTGTGGGAGGCAAGTTGTTAGAAGCAGTGAAAAGTTTTTATCGAGGATGTAAGGCATGTGTACGTGTAGGAAGAGAGGAAAGTGATTGGTTCTCAGTGAATGTAGGTTTGCGGCAGGGGTGTGTGATGTCTCCATGGTTGTTTAATTTGTTTATGGATGGGGTTGTTAGGGAGGTGAATGCAAGAGTTTTGGAAAGAGGGGCAAGTATGAAGTCTGTTGGGGATGAGAGAGCTTGGGAAGTGAGTCAGTTGTTGTTCGCTGATGATACAGCGCTGGTGGCTGATTCATGTGAGAAACTGCAGAAGCTGGTGACTGAGTTTGGTAAAGTGTGTGAAAGAAGAAAGTTAAGAGTAAATGTGAATAAGAGCAAGGTTATTAGGTACAGTAGGGTTGAGGGTCAAGTCAATTGGGAGGTGAGTTTGAATGGAGAAAAACTGGAGGAAGTGAAGTGTTTTAGATATCTGGGAGTGGATCTGGCAGCGGATGGAACCATGGAAGCGGAAGTGGATCATAGGGTGGGGGAGGGGGCGAAAATTCTGGGAGCCTTGAAGAATGTGTGGAAGTCGAGAACATTATCTCGGAAAGCAAAAATGGGTATGTTTGAAGGAATAGTGGTTCCAACAATGTTGTATGGTTGCGAGGCATGGACTATGGATAGAGTTGTGCGCAGGAGGATGGATGTGCTGGAAATGAGATGTTTGAGGACAATGTGTGGTGTGAGGTGGTTTGATCGAGTAAGTAACGTAAGGGTAAGAGAGATGTGTGGAAATAAAAAGAGTGTGGTTGAGAGAGCAGAAGAGGGTGTTTTGAAATGGTTTGGTCACATGGAGAGAATGAGTGAGGAAAGATTGACCAAGAGGATATATGTGTCGGAGGTGGAGGGAACGAGGAGAAGAGGGAGACCAAATTGGAGGTGGAAAGATGGAGTGAAAAAGATTTTGAGTGATCGGGGCCTGAACATGCAGGAGGGTGAAAGGAGGGCAAAGAATAGAGTGAATTGGAGCGATGTGGTATACCGGGGTTGACGTGCTGTCAGTGGATTGAATCAAGGCATGTGTATGGGGGTGGGTTGGGCCATTTCTTTCGTCTGTTTCCTTGCGCTACCTCGCAAACGCGGGAGACAGTGAAAAAAAAAAAAAAAAAAAAAAAAAAAAAAAAAAATCAATTAAGGCCTGGCTGTGATGTGGACTTTTGTCATTGACTGGAGCCATAAAAGAAATGCTGTATAGTATGAGGAAATACAGAGCATATGATTTGATGAGTAGAATAATATTTTGAAGGTCAGGTATCTTAGATGCTTTGTCTGTAGAATCATTGGATATGCAGTGTTTAGCATGTGGTCTTGTAGTTAATGTTTGTTTTTTTATGATATGATGTTAAGAAAGAATGTCATAAAATTTTACCAACATATGCACAAACACTCTTATTGAATATGATTATAATCTTTCAGTAGTATTAATTGTTGTACTTGTAAAAGTGGTAGAAGTGGTAGAGGATGTGTGGATCAGGTGTTTGCTTTGAAGAATGTATGTGAGAAATACTTAGAAAAGCAATTGGGTTTGTATGTAGCATTTATGGATCTGGAGAAGGCATATGATAGAGTTGATAGAGATGCTCTGTGGAAGGTATTGAGAATATATGGTGTGGGAGGCAAGTTGTTAGAAGCAGTGAAAAGTTTTTATCAAGGATGTAAGGCATGTGTACGTGTAGGAAGAGAGGAAACTGATTGGTTCTCAGTGAATGTAGGTTTGTGGCAGGGGTGTGTGATGTCTCCATGGTTGTTTAATTTGTTTATGGATGGGGTTGTTAGGGAGGTGAATGCAAGAGTTTTGGAAAGAGGGGCAAGTATGAAGTCTGTTGTGGATAAGAGAGCTCGGGAAGTGAGTCAGTTGTTGTTCGCTGATGATACAGCGCTGGTGGCTGATTTATGTGAGAAACTGCAGAAGCTGGTGACTGAGTTTGGTAAAGTGTGTGAAAGAAGAAAGTTAAAAGTAAATGTGAATAAGAGCAGGGTTATAAGGTACAGTAGGGTTGAGGATCAAGTCAATTGGGAGGTAAGTTTGAATGGAGAAAAACTGGAGGAAGTAAAGTGTTTTAGGTATCTGGGAGTGGATCTGGCAGCGGATGGAACCATGGAAGCGGAAGTGAATCATAGGGTGGGGGAGGGGGCGAAAATCCTGGGAGCCTTGAAGAATGTGTGGAAGTCGAGAACATTATCTCGGAAAGCAAAAATGGGTATGTTTGAAGGAATAGTGGTTCCAAGAATGTTGTATGGTTGTGAGGCGTGGACTATGGATAGAGTTGTGCGCAGGAGGGTGGATGTGCTGGAAATGAGATGTTTGAGGACAATGTGTGGTGTGAGGTGGTTTGATCGAGTAAGTAATGTAAGGGTAAGAGAGATGTGTGGAAATAAAAAGAGCGTGGTTGAGAGAGCAGAAGAGGCTGTTATGAAATGGTTTAGGCACATGGAGAGAATGAGTGAGGAAAGATTGACCAAGAGGATATATGTGTCAGAGGTGGAGGGAACGAGGAGAAGTGGGAGACCAAATTGGAGGTGGAAAGATGGAGTGAAAAAGATTTTGAGTGATCGGGGCCTGAACATGCAGGAGGGTGAAAGGAGGGCAAGGAATAGAGTGAATTGGATCGATGTGGTATACCGGGGTTGACGTGCTGTCAGTGGATTGAATCAGGGCATGTGAAGCATCTGGGGTAAACCATGGAAAGTTGTGTGGGGCCTGGATGTGGAAAGGGAGCTGTGGTTTCAGGCATTATTGCATGACAGCTAGAGACTGAGTGTGAACGAATGGGGCCTTTGTTGTCTTTTCCTAGCGCTACCTCGCACACATGAGGGGGGGAGGGGGATGGTATTCCATGTGAGGCGAGGTGACGATGGAAATGAATAAAGGCAGACAGTGTGAATTGTGTGCATGGGTATATATGTATGTGTCTGTGTGTGTATATATATGTGTACATTGAGATGTATAGGTATGTATATTTGCGTGTGTGGACGTGTATGTATATACATGTGTATGTGGGTGGGTTGGGCCATTTCTTTCGCCTGTTTCCTTGCGCTGCCTCGCAAACGCGGGAGACAGCGATAAAGCAAAATAAATGAATAAATAAATAATACTTGTAAAAGTCTTGTAAACATTATTTTGTAAATGGTGTCCAACTAATTTTTTTATTCAGAATGTTTTATTACTATAGTCTTTAGAGAATATTACTCTTGATTGATATTTATGCATTCTTTTACTTTTTTGATTATATTTAGATTAATTTTTTGTGTAAACTTATAGAACAATACACATGACAGCTCAACTGTACTTGTACAGGAGCTGGCAGGCTCATTTAACCGGATTTTAGTAGATGCTCCGAGCTCAGGGGTGGGTGTGGTGTCTACAGACTCAAGTTCTAAAGTATTCAACAGAGCTAAAGGCCTTCAAATCTGCTCCAGTATTCAAGAAAACTTAATGATTAATGGTGTAAAATGCTTGAAAGAGGATATAAGCCATAATTCTTACCTGCTGTATACAACCTGCTCCCTTTTGGTAAGAATAAGCTTTTTAGTTGATTCTGGTGATATTGATGATTTGCTTAGTAGTAGATGATTAACTTTGTGGTAGATTTAACTCTAATAATACCAAGATACTTTTAACTTTTTTCTATTTCATATAGTTCATGAGAGTGCTTGTTTCACTGGTGAAAACCATAAGACCTTCCCAACCTTTGCAACAATTCCACTAGTGGTATCAGCTTTTCACACTTACACAGGGTCCTACCAGCCAATCAGCAACTGCCATGACCATGACATCACAGACCTACTCATTGCAGGGGTGCAAGTTCCCAACTAACTCAGTTTATGCTTTCTTGCTGTTCATGATTACATGTATCTTAGGTTGCTTGGTTCCATGGTCACATGTATGTTGGCTTGCTTGTCAAGGTCAGATAAATGATAGGTCACTTGGGCCAAGGCCACGTGTATGTTGGGTCACTTTTTGGTCATGGTCACTTATGTTTTGGGTCGCTTTTTGGTCATGGTCACTTATGTTTTGGGTTGCTTTGCTGGTCATGGTCACATGTATGTTGGGTTGCTTGCTGGTCATGGTTACACATATGTTTGGTTGCTTGCTGGTTATAGTCACATGTATGTTAGGTTGCTTAAGCTCATAGTCACATGTATGTTGGGTTGCTTGCTGGTCATGGTCACATGTATGTTGGGTTGCTTGCTGGTCATAGTCACATGTATGTTAGGTTGCTTATGCTCATAGTCACAAGTATGTTGGGTTGCTTGCTGGTCATGGTCACATGTATGTTGGGTTGCTTGCTGGTCATGGTCACATGTATGTTGGGTAGCTTGCTGTTCATGGTCACATGTATGTTGGGTTGCATGCTGGTCATGGTCACATGTGGTCACATGTATGTTTGGTTGCTTGCTGGTCCTGTTCACATTTATGTTGGGTTGCTTGCTGGTCATGGTCACATGTATGTTGGGTTGCTTGCTGGTCATGGTCACATGTATCTTTGGTTGCTTGCTGGTCATGGTCACATGTATGTTTGGTTGCTTGCTGGTCCTGGTCACATGTATGTTGGGTTGCTTGCTGGTCATGGTCAAATGTATCTTTGGTAGCTTGCTGGTCATGGTCACATGTATGTTGGGTTGTTTGCTGGTCCTGGTCATATGTATGTTGGGTTGCTTGCTAGTCCTGGTCATATGTATGTTGGGTTGCTTGCTGGTCATGGTCACATGTATATTGGGTTGCTTGCTGGTCATGGTCACATGTATGTTGGGTTGTTTGCTGGTCCTGGTCACATGTATGTTGGGTTGCTTGCTGGTCATGGTCACTTGAATGTTGGGTTGCTTGCTGGTCCTGGTCGCATGTATGTTTGGTTGCTTGCTGGTCATGGTCACATGTATCTTTGGTTGCTTGCTGGTCATGGTCACATGCATGTTTGGTTGCTTGCTGGTCCTGGTCACATGTATGTTGGGTTGCTTGCTGGTCATGGTCAAATGTATCTTTGGTAGCTTGCTGGTCATGGTCACATGTATGTTGGGTTGTTTGCTGGTCCTGGTCACATGTATGTTGGGTTGCTTGCTAGTCCTGGTCATATGTATGTTGGGTTGCTTGCTGGTCATGGTCACATGTATATTGGGTTGCTTGCTGGTCATGGTCACATGTATGTTGGGTTGCTTGCTGGTCATGGTCACATGTATGTTGGGTTGCTTGCTGGTCATGGTCACATGTATGTTGGGTTGCTTGCTGGTCCTGGTCACATGTATGTTGGGTTGCTTGTTAGTCCTGGTCATATGTATGTTGGGTTGCTTGCTGGTCATGGTCACTTGAATGTTGGGTTGCTTGCTGGTCATGATCACATGTATGTTTGGTTGCTTGCTGGTCATGGTCACATGTATCTTTGGTTGCTTGCTGGTCATGGTCACATGTATGTTTGGTTGCTTGCTGGTCCTGGTCACATGTATGTTGGGTTGCTTGCTGGTCATGGTCAAATGTATCTTTGGTAGCTTGCTGGTCATGGTCACATGTATGTTGGGTTGTTTGCTGGTCCTGGTCACATGTATGTTGGGTTGCTTGCTAGTCCTGGTCATATGTATGTTGGGTTGCTTGCTGGTCATGGTCACATGTATATTGGGTTGCTTGCTGGTCATGGTCACATGTATGTTGGGTTGTTTGCTGGTCCTGGTCATATGTATGTTGGGTTGCTTGCTGGTCATGGTCACTTGAATGTTGGGTTGCTTGCTGGTCATGGTCACATGTATGTTGGGTTGTTTGCTGGTCCTGGTCACATGTATGTTGGGTTGCTTGCTGGTCATGGTCACTTGAATGTTGGGTTGCTGGCTGGTCCTGGTCGCATGTATGTTTGGTTGCTTGCTGGTCATGGTCACATGTATGTTGGGTTGCTTACTGGTCCTGGTCACATGTATGTTGGGTTGCTTGCTGGTCATGGTCAAATGTATCTTTGGTAGCTTGCTAGTCCTGGTCATATGTATGTTGGGTTGCTTGCTGGTCATGGTCACATGTATATTGGGTTGCTTGCTGGTCATGGTCACATGTATGTTGGGTTGTTTGCTGGTCCTGGTCACATGTATGTTGGGTTGCTTGCTGGTCATGGTCACTTGAATGTTGGGTTGCTTGCTGGTCCTGGTCGCATGTATGTTTGGTTGCTTGCTGGTCATGGTCACATGTATGTTGGGTTGCTTACTGGTCCTGGTCACATGTATGTTGGGTTGCTTGCTGGTCATAGTCGGATGTATGTTGGGTTGCTTATTGGTCATAGTCTTATGTATGTTAGGTTACTTGCTGGTCATAGTCGGATGTATGTTTGGTTGCGTGTTGGTCATAGTCTTATGTATGTTGAGTTGATTGTTGAACATAGTCACAAGTGAAAAAGAGAGCTAATGAGAGTTGAGGTGAGAGAGAATCATTAAATTTTAGAGAGAATAAAAAGATGCTTTGGAAGGAGGTACATAAAGTGCATGAGACAAGAGAACATATGGGAACATTGGTGAAGGGGGCTAATGGGGTTGTGATAACAAGTAGTGGTGATGTGAGAAGGAGATGAGTGAGTATTTTGAAGGTTTGTTGAATGTGTTTGATGATAGAGTGGCAGATATACGGTGTTTTGGTCGAGGGTCAGTGAGAATGATTTGGTAAACAGAAAAGAGGTAGTGTAAGCTTTGCAGAAGATGAACGTCGGCAAGGCGGCGGGTTTAGATGGTATTGCAGAGGAATTAATTAAAAAAGGGGGTGACTGTGTTGTTAAGTGGTTGGTGAGGATATTTAGTGTATGTATTGCTCATGGTGAAGTTTTTGGGGATTGACAGTATGCATGCATAGTGCCATAGTACAAAGGCAAAGGGGATAAAGATGAGTATTCAAATTACAGAGGTATAAGTTTGTTAAGTATTCGTGAGAAATTATATGGGAGGGTATTGACTGAGAGGGTGAAGGCATGTACAGAGCACCAGATTGGTGAAGAGCAGTGTGGTTTCAGAAGTGGTAGAGGATGTGTGGATCAGGTGATTGCTTGAAGAATGTATGTGAGAAATACTTAGAAAAACAAATGGATTTGTATGTAGCATTTATGGATCTGGAGAAGGCATATGATAGAGTTGATAGAGATGCTCTGTGGAAGGTATTAAGAGTATATGGTGTGGGAGGCAAGTTGCTAGAAGCAGTGAAAAGTTTTTATCGAGGATGTAAGGCATGTGTATGAGTAGGAAGAGAGGAAAGTGATTGATTCTCAGTGAATTTTGGTTTGCGACAGGGGTGTGTGATGTCTCCATGGTTGTTTAATTTGTTTATGGATGGGGTTGTTAGGGAGGTGAATGCAAGAGTTTTGGAGAGAGAGACAAGTATGCAATCTGTTGTGGATGAAAGAGCTTGGGAAGTGAGTCAGTTGTTCATTGACAATACATTGCTGGTGGCTGATTCGAGTGAGAAACTGCAGAAGCTGGTGACTAGTTTGGTAAAGTGTGTGAAAGAAGAAAGCTGAGAGTAAATGTGAAAAAGAGCAAGGTTATTAAGTACAATAGGGTTGAGGGACAAGTCAATTGAGAGGAAAGTTTGAATGGAGAAAAACTGGAGGAAGTGAAGTGTTTTAGATTTCTGGGAGTGGATTTGGCAGTGGATGGAACCATGGAAGTGGAATTTACAGGGTGGGGGAGGCGGCGAAAATTCTGGGAGTGTTGAAGAATGAGTGGAAGTCGAAAACATTATCTCGGAAAGCAAAAATGGGTATGTTTGAAGGAATAGTGGTTCCAACAATGCTGTATGGATGCGAGGCGTGGGCTATAGATAGGGTTGTGTGGAGGAGGGTGGATATGTTGGAAATGAGATGTTTGAGGACAATATGTGGTGTGAGGTTGTTTGATCTTGTAAGTAATGAAAGGGTAAGAGAGATGTCTGGTAATCAAAAGTGTGGTTGAGAGAGGAGAAGAGGGTGTATTGAAATGGTTTAGCCACATGGAGAGAATGAGTGAGAAAAGATTGACCTAGAGGATATATGTGTCAGAGGTCGAGAGAACGAAAAGAAGTGGGAAACCAAATTGGAGGCGGAAGGATGGAGTGAAAAGATTTTGAGCACTTGGGGCAAAATAGATAAAATATAAATGTTTCCCCTTTTAGAAAGTTGAAATACAGGGAGGGGAGCGTTTCTGTCCCCCGCTCCTGTCTCCTTTGGTTGCCTTCTGCGACGCGCGGGAATGCTTGGGAGGTGTTCTTTCCCCCGTATCCCCCATATTCAAAAGCCACAGTGACATCACACATCCCTGCCTCACACCTACATGTGTCCCGGAACTTTCGCTCAGCTCTCCATCCACTCTTACGCGTGCATCTGCTCCTCCGTAGAAGGCTTTTACACAGTCCAACAGTTTTCCCCTATACCAGGGCTATTCAATTACTTTAGGATTAGGGCTGGATTATGAAACTAAAATTGATGGAAGGCCATATGTTTATTGTAACTACTACATTTAGTCATGATAAAAATTATATATATATATATATATATATATATATATATATCCCTGGGGATAGGGGAGAAAGAGTGCTTCCCACGTATTCCCTGCGTGTCGTGGGGGGCGACTAAGAGGGGAGGGAGCGGGTGGCTGGAAATCCTCCCCTCTCATTTTTTTTTTTAATTTTCCAAAAGAAGGAACAGAGGAGGGGGCCAGGTGAGGATTTTCCCTCTAAGGCCCAGTCCTCTGTTCTTAACGCTACCTCGCAAATGCGGGAAACGGCGAATCGTATGAAAAAAAAAAAAAAAAAAATATTTATTTATATTTATCTATTTTGCTTTGTCACTGTCTTCTGTGTTAGCAAGGTAGCGCAAGGGAACAGATGAAAGAAATGGCCCAACCCACCCACATACACATGTATATACATACACGTCCACTTATGCAAATATACATACCTATACATCTCAATGTATACATATATATACACACACAGACATATACATATATACACATGTACATAATTCATACTGTCTGCCTTTATTCATTCCCGTCGCCACCCTGCCACACATGAAATAACAACCCCCTTCCCCCAAATGTGCGCGAGGTAGTGCTAGGAAGAGACAACAAAGGCCACATTTGTTCACACTCAGTCTCTAGCTGTCATGTAATAATGCACTGAAACCACAGCTACCTTTCCCTATCCAGGCCCCACAGAACTTTCCATTGCTTACGCAGGACGCTTCATATGCCCTGGTTCAATCCATTGACGTGTTGCACGTTGACCCCGGTATACCACATCGTTCCAATTCACTCTATTCTTTGCACGCCTTTCACCCTCCTGCATGTTCAGGCCCAGATCCCTCAAAATCTTTTTCGCTCCAAGTTTCCACCTCCAATTTGGTCTCCCACTTCTCGTTCCCTCCACCTCCGACACATATATCCTCTTTGTCAATCTTTCCTCACTCATTCTCTTCATATGACCAAACCATTTCAAAACACCCTCCTCTGCTCTCTCAACCACACTCTTTTTATTACCACGCATCTCTCTTACCCTATTAATACTTACTCGATCAAACCACCTCACACCATATATTGTCCTCAAGCATCTCATTTCCAGCACATCCACCCTCCCCCGCACAACTCTATCCATAGCCCACACCTTGTAACCATATGACATTGTTAGAACCACTATTCCTTCAAACATACCCATATTTGCTTTCTGAGATAATGTTCTTGACTTCCACACATTCTTCAATGCTCTTAGAATTTTCGCCTCCTCCCCCACCCTATGATTCACTTCCACTTCCATGGTTCCATCCACTACCAAATCCACTCCCAGATATCTAAAACACTTCACTTCCTCCAGTTTTCTCCATTCAAACTTACTTCCCAATTGACTTGACTCTCAATCCTACTGTACCTAATAACCTTGCTCTTATTCACATTTACTCTCAGCTTTCTTCTTTCACACACTTGACCAAACTCAGTCACCAGCTTCTGCAGTTTCTCACATGAATCAGCCACTAGCGCTGTATCATCAGCAAACAACAACTGACTCACTTCCCAATCTCTCTCATCCACAACAGACTGCATACTTGCCCCTCTTTCCAAAACTCTTGCGTTCACCTACCTAACAACCCCATCCATAAACAAATTAAACAACCATGGAGACATCACGCACCCCTGCCGCAAACCTACATTCACTGAGAACCCATCACTTTCCTCTCTTCCTACACGTACACATGCCTTACATCCTCGATAAAAACTTTTCACTGCTTCTAACAACTTACCTCCCACACCATATATTCTTAATACCTTCCACAGAGCATCTCTATCAACTCTATCATATGCCTTCTCCAATCCATAAATGCTACATAGAAATCCATTTGCTTTTCTAAGTATTTCTCACATACATTCTTGAAAGCAAACACCTGATCCACACATCCTCTACCACTTCTGAAATGACACTGCTCTTCCCCAATCTGATGCTCTGTACATGCCTTCACTCTCTCAATCAATACCCTCCCATATAATTTCCCAGGAATACTCAACAAACTTATACCTCTGCAATTTGAGCACTCACTTTTATCCCCTTTGCCTTTGTACAATGGCACTATGCAAGCATTCCGCCAATCCTCAGGCATCTCACCATGAGTCATACATACATTAAATAACCTTACCAACCAGTCAACAATACAGTCACCCCCTTTTTTAATAAATTCCACTGCAATACCATCCAAACCCGCTGCCTTGCCGGCTTTCATCTTCCACAAAGCTTCTACTACCTCTTTTCTGTTTGCCAAATCATTCTCCCTAACCCTCTCACTTTGCTCACCACCTCGACCAAAACACACTATATCTGCCACTCTATCATGAAACACATTCAACAAACCTTCAAAATACTCACTCCATCTCCTTCTCACATCACCACTACTTATCACCTCCCCATTAGCCCCCTTCACTGAAGTTCCCATATGTTCCCTTGTCTTATGCATTTTATTTACCTCCTTACAAAGCATCTTTTTATCCTCCCTAAAATTTAATGATACTCTCTCACCCCAACTCTTGTTTGCCCTTATTTTCACCTCTTGCATCTTTCTCTTGGCCTCCTGCCTCTTTCTTTTATACATCTCCCACTCATTTGCATTATTTCCTTGCAAAAATCATCCAAATACCTCTCTCTTCTCTTTCACTAATAATCTTACTTCTTCATCCCACCACTCACTACCCTTTCTGATCTGCTTACCTCCTACGCTTCTCATGCCACAAGCATCTTTTGCGCAAGCCATCACTGATTCCCTAAATACATCCCATTCCTCCCCCACTCCCCTTATGTCCTTTGTTCTCACCTTTTTCCATTCTGTACTCAGTCTCCCCTGGTACTTCCTCACGCAAGTCTCCTTCCCAAGCTCACTTACTCTCACACTCTTTTCACCCCAACATTCTCTCTTCTTTTCTGAAAACCTCTACAAATCCACCAGATAATGATCAGACATCCCTCCAGTTGCATCTCTCAGCACATTAACATTCGTCTCTCTCGCGCGCCTATCAATTAACACTTAATCCAATAACGCTCTCTGGCCATCTCTCCTACTTACATATGCATACCTATGTTATCTCTCTTTTTAAACCAAGTATTCCCAATCACCAGTCCTTTTTCAGCACATAAATTTACAAGCTCTTCATTTCCATTTACAACACTGAACACCCCATGTACACCAATTATTCCCTTAACTGCCACATGACTCACCTTTGCATTCAAATCACCCATCACTATATCCCGGTCTCGTGCATCAAAACTACTAAAACACTCACTTAGCTGCTCCCAAAAACACTTGCCTCTCATGATCTTTCTTCTCATGCCCAGGTGCATATGCATCAATAATCACCCATCTCTCTCCATCCACTTTCAGTTTTACCCATATTGATCTAGAGTTTACTTTCTTACACTCTATCACATACTCCCACCACTCCTGTTTCAGGATTAGTGCTACTCCTTCCCTTGCTCTTGTCCTCTCACTAACGCCTGACTTTACTCTGAAGACATTCCCAAACCACTCTTCCCCTTTACCCTTGAGCTTCGTTTCACTCAGAGCCAAAACATCCAGGTTCCTTTCCTCAAACATACTACCTATCTCTCCTTTTTTCTCATCTTGGTTACATCCACACACATTTAGACACCCCAATCTGAGCCTTCGAGGAGGATGAGCACTCCCCGCATGACTCCTTCTTCTGTTTCCCCTTTTAGAAAGTTAAAATACAAGGAGGGGAGGGTCTCCAGCCCCCGGCTTCCATCCCCTTTAGTCGCCTTCTATGACATGTGAGGAATGCGTGGAAGTATTCTTTCTCCCCTACGCTTGTGGCATGAGAAGTGTGGTAGGTGGGCAGTTTAGAAAGGGTAGTGAGTGGTGAGATGAAGAAATAAGATTATTAGTGAAAGAGAAGAGAGAGGCATTTGGACGATTTTTGCAGGGAAGTAATGCAAATGACTGGGAGATGTATAAAAGAAAGAGGCAGGAGGTCAAGAGGAAGGTGCAAGAGGTGAAAAAGAGGACAAATGAGAGTTGGGGTGAGAGAGTATCATTAAATTTTAGGGAGAATAAAAAGATGTCTTGGAAGGCGGTAAATAAAATGTGCAAGACAAGGTAACAAATGGGAACTTCAGTGAAGGGGGCAAGTGGGGAGGTGATAACAAGTAGTGGTGATGTGAAAAGGAGATGGAGTGAATATTTTGAAGGTTTGTTGAATATGTTTCATGATAGAGTGGCAGATATAGGGTGTTTTGGTCGAGGTGGTGTGCAAAGTGAGAGGGTTAGGGAAAATGATTTGGTAAATAGAGAAGAGGTAGAAAAAGCTTTGCGGAATATGAAAGCCGTCAAGGCTATTGCTGTGGAATTTATTATGGTATTGCTGTGGAATTTATTAAAAAAGGGGGTGACTTTATTGTTGACTGGTTGGTAAGATTATTTAATGTATGTGTGACTCATGGTGAGGTGCCTGAGGCTTGGCAGAATGCTTGCATACTGCCATTGTACAAAGGCAAAGGGGATAAAAGTGAGTGCTCAAATTACAGAGGTATAAGTTTGTTGAGTATTCCTGGTAAATTATATGGGAGGGTATTGATTGAGAGGGTGAAGGCATGTACAGAGCATCAGATTGGGGAAGAGCAGTGTGGTTTCAGAAGTGGTAGAGGATGTGTGGATCAGGTGTTTGCTTTGAAGAATGTATGTGAGAAATACTTAGAAAAGCAAATGGATTTGTATGTAGCATTTATGGATCTGGAGAAGGCATATGATAGAGTTGATAAGAATATATGATGTGGGAGGCAACTTGTTAGAAGCAGTGAAAAGTTTCTATCGAGGATGTAAGGCATGTGTACATGTAGGAAGAGAGAAAGTGATTGGTTCTCAGTGAATTTTGGTTTACGACAGGGGTGTGTGATGTCTCCATGGTTGTTTAATTTGTTTATGGATGGGGTTGTTAGGGAGGTGAATGCAAGAGTTTTGGAAAGAGGGGCAAGTATGCAGTCTGTTGTGGATGAGAGCTTGGGAAGTGAGTCAGTTGTTGGTCCTTGATGATGCAGTGCTGGTGGCTGATTTGGGTGAGAAACTGCAGAAGCTGGTGACTGAGTTTGGTAAAGTGTATGAAAGAAGAAAGCTGAGAGTAAATGTGAATAAGAGCAAGGCTATTAGGTACAGTAGGGTTGAGGGACAAGTCAATTGGGAGGTAAGTTTGAATGGAAAAAAAACTGGAGGAAATGAAGTGTTTTAGATAACTGGGAGTGGATTTGGCAGCGGATGGAACCATGGAAGCGGAAGTGAATCATAGGGTGGGGGAGGGGGCGAAAATTCTGGGAGTGTTGAAGAATGTGTGGAAGTCGAGAACGTTATCTTGGAAAGCAAAAATGGGTATGTTTGAAGGAATGGTGGTTCCAACAATGTTATATGTTTGCGAGGCATGGGCTATGGATAGAGTTGTGCGCAGGAGGGTGAATGTCCTGGAAATGAGATGTTTGAGGACAATATGTGGTGTGAGGTGGTTTGATTGATTAAATAATAATAGGGTAAGAGAGATGTGTGGTAATAAAAAGAGTGTGGTTGAGAGAGCAGAAGAGGGTGTGTTGAAATGGTTTGGTTGCATGGGGAGAATGAGTGAGGAAAGATTGACCAAGAGGATATATGTGTCAGAGATGGAGGGAACGAGGAGAAGTGGGAGACCAAATTGGAGGTGGAAAGATGGAGTGAAAACGATTTTGAGTGATCGGGGCCTGAACATGCAGGAGGGTGAAAGGAGGGCAAGGAATAGAGTGAATTCGAACGATGTGGTATACCGGGGTTGACGTGCCGTCAGTGGATTGAACCAGGGCATGTGAAGCATCTGGGGTAAACCATGGAAAGTTGTGTGGGGCCTGGATGTGGAAAGGGAGCTATGGTTTCGGTGCATTATAACATGACAGCTAGAGACTGAATGTGAACGAAAGTGGCCTTTGTTGTCTTTTCCTAGCACTACCTCGCGCACATTTGGGGGGAGAGGGTGGTTATTTTCATGTATGGCGGGGTGGCAATGGGAATGAATAAAGGCAGACAGTATGAATTATGTGCATGTATATATATGTATACAGTAGGGTTGAGGGTCAAGTCAATTGGGAGGTGAGTTTGAATGGAGAAAAACTGGAGGAAGTGAAGTGTTTTAGATATCTGGGAGTGGATCTGGCAGCGGATGGAACCATGGAAGCGGAAGTGGATCATAGGGTAGGGGAGGGGGTGAAAATTCTGGGGGCCTTGAAGAATGTGTGGAAGTCGAGAACATTATCTCGGAAAGCAAAAATGGGTATGTTTGAAGGAATAGTGGTTCCAAGAATGTTGTATGGTTGCGAGGCGTGGGCTATGGATAGAGTTGTGCGCAGGAGGATGGATGTGCTGGAAATGAGATGTTTGAGGACAATGTGTGGTGTGAGGTGGTTTGATCGAGTGAGTAACGTAAGGGTAAGAGAGATGTGTGGAAATAAAAAGAGCGTGGTTGAGAGAGCAGAAGAGGGTGTTTTGAAGTGGTTTGGGCACATGGAGAGGATGAGTGAGGAAAGATTGACCAAGAGGATATATGTGTCGGAGGTGGAGGGAGCAAGGAGAAGAGGGAGACCAAATTGGAGGTGGAGAGATGGAGTGAAAAAGATTTTGTGTGATCGGGGCCTGAACATGCAGGAGGGTGAGAGGAGGGCAAGGAATAGAGTGAATTGGAGCGTTGTGGTATACCGGGGTTGACGAGCTGTCAGTGGATTGAATCAAGGCATGTGAAGCATCTGGGGTAAACCATGGAAAGCTGTGTAGGTATGTATATATGCGTGTGTGGACGTATGTATATACATGTGTATGGGGGGGGTTGGGCCATTTCTTTCGTCTGTTTCCTTGCGCTACCTCGCAAACGCGGGAGACAGCGACAAAGTATAAAAAAAAAAAAATATGTGTGTGTGTATGTATATGTAGACGTTGAGATGTATAGGTATGTATATATTGCGTGTGTGGATGTGTATATATATACATGCGTATGTGGGTGGGTTGGGCCATTCTTTCATCTGTCTCCTTGCGCTACCTCACTAACACAGGAAACAGCGACAAAGCAAAATAATAAAATATATATATTTTTTTTTTATACTATTCGCTATTTCCCGCGTTAGCAAGGTAGCGTTAAGAACAGAGGACTGGACCTTTGAGGGATCATCCTCACCTGGCCCCCTTCTCTGTTCCTTCTTTTGGAAAATTAAAAAAAAACAGAGGGGAGGATTTCCAGCCTCCCGCTCCCTTCCCTTTTAGTCGCCTTCTACGACACGCAGGGAATACGTGGGAAGTATTCTTTCTCCCCTATCCCCAGGGAATAGTACGGTTAGGATAAATAAATAAATAAGATTTTTATTTTTTTTTATTTTGCTTTGTCGCTGTCTCCCGCGTTTGCGAGGTAGCGCAAGGAAACAGACGAAAGAAATGGCCCAACCCACCCCCATACACAATGTATATACATACACGTCCACACACGCAAATATACATACCTATACATCTCAATGTACACATATATATACACACACAGACACATACATATATACCCATGCACACAATTCACACTGTCTGCGTTTATTCATTCCCATCGCCACCTCGCCACACGTGGAATACCATCCCCCTCCCCCTCATGCGTGCGAGGTAGCACTAGGAAAAGACAACAAAGGCCCCATTCGTTCACACTCAGTCTCTAGCTGTCATGCAATAATGCCTGAAACCACAGCTCCCTTTCCACATCCAGGCCCTACACAACTTTCCATGGTTTACCCCAGACGCTTCCCATGCCCTGATTCAATCCACTGACAGCACGTCAACCCCGGTATACCACATCGATCCAATTCACTCTGTTCCTTGCCCTCCTTTCACCCTACTGCATGTTCAGGCCCCGATCACACAAAATCTTTTTCAATCCATCTTTCCACCTCCAATTTGGTCTCCCACTTCTCGTCGTTCCCTCCACCTCCGACACATATATCCTCTTGGTCAATCTTTCCTCACTCATTCTCTCCATGTGCCCAAACCATTTCAAAACACCCTCTTCTGCTCTCTCAACCACGCTCTTTTTATTTTCACACATGTCTCTTACCCTTACATTACTTACTCGATCAAGCCACCTCACACCACACATTGTCCTCAAACCTCTCATTTCCAGCACATCCACCCTCCTGTGCACAACTCTATCCATAGCCCACGCCTCGCAACCATACAACATTGTTGGAACCACTATTCCTTCAAACATACCCATTTTTGCTTTCCGAGATAATGTTCTCGACTTCCACACATTCTTCAAGGCCCCCAGAATTTTCGCCCCCTCCCCCACCCTATGATCCACTTCCGCTTCCATGGTTCCATCCGCTGCCAGATCCACTCCCAGATATCTAAAACACTTCACTTCCTCCAGTTTTTCTCCATTCAAACTCACCTTCGAATTGACTTGACCCTCAACCCTACTGTACCTAATAACCTTGTTCTTATTCACATTTACTCTTAACTTTCTTCTTCCACACACTTTACCAAACTCAGTCACCAGCTTCTGCAGTTTCTCACATGAATCAGCCACCAGCGCTGTATCATCAGCGAACAACAGCTGACTCACTTCCCAAGCTCTCTCATCCCCAACAGACTTCATACTTGCCCCTCTTTCCAAAACTCTTGCATTTACCTCCCTAACAACCCCATCCATAAACAAATTAAACAACCATGGAGACATCACACACCCCTGCCGCAAACCTACATTCACTGAGAACCAATCACTTTCCTCTCTTCCTACACGTACACATGCCCTACATCCTCGATAAAAACCTTTCACTGCTTCCAACAACTCTCCTCCCACACCATATATTCTTAATACCTTCCACAGAGCATCTCTATCAACTCTATCATATGCCTTCTCCAGATCCATAAATGCTACATACAAATCCATTTGCTTTTCTAAGTATTTCTCACATACATTCTTCAAAGCAAACACCTGATCCACACATCCTCTACCTCTTCTGAAACGACACTGCTCTTCCCCAATCTGATGCTCTGTACATGCCTTCACCCTCTCAATCAATACCCTCCCATATAATTTACCAGGAATACTCAACAAACTTATACCTCTGTAATTTGAGCACTCACTCTTATCCCCTTTGCATTTGTACAATGGTACTATGCACGCATTCCGCCAATCCTCAGGCACCTCACCATGAGTCATACATACATTAAATAACCTTACCAACCAGTCAACAATACAGTCACCCCCTTTTTTTATAAATTCCACTGCAATACCATCCAAACCTGCTGCCTTGCCGGCTTTCATCTTCCGCAAAGCTTTCACTACCTCTTCTCTGTTTACCAAATCATTTTCCCTAACCCTCTCACTTTGCACACCACCTCGACCAAAACACCCTATATCTGCCACTCTATCATCAAACACATTCAACAAACCTTCAAAATACTCACTCCATCTCCTTCTCACATCACCACTACTTGTTATCACCTCCCCATTTGCGCCCTTCACTGAAGTTCCCATTTGCTCCCTTGTCTTACGCACTTTATTTACCTCCTTCCAGAACATCTTTTTATTCTCCCTAAAATTTAATGATACTCTCTCACCCCAACTCTCATCCGCCCTCTTTTTCACCTCTTGCACCTTTCTCTTGACCTCCTGTCTCTTTCTTTTATACATCTCCCACTCAATTGCATTTTTTCCCTGCAAAAATCATCCAAATGCCTCTCTCTTCTCTTTCACTAACACTCTTACTTCTTCATCCCACCACTCACTACCCTTTCTAATCAACCCACCTCCCACTCTTCTCATGCCACAAGCATCCTTTGCGCAATCCATCACTGATTCCCTAAATACATCCCATTCCTCCCCCACTTCCCTTACTTCCATTGTTCTCACCTTTTTCCATTCTGTACTCAGTCTCTCCTGGTACTTCTTCACACAGGTCTCCTTCTCAAGCTCACTCACTCTCACCACCCTCTTCACCCCAACATTCACTCTTCTTTTCTGAAAACCCATACAAATCTTCACCTTAGCCTCCACAAGATAATATATATATTTTTTTTTTTTTTTTTTTTCATACTATTCGCCATTTCCCGCGATAGCGAGGTAGAGTTAAGAACAGAGGACTGGGCCTTTGAGGGAATAGCCTCACCTGGCCCCCTTCTCTGTTCCTTCTTTTGGAAAATTAAAAAATATATATATATATATATATATATATATATATATATATATATATATATATATATATATATATATATATTTATCCCTGGGGATAGGGGAGAAAGAATACTTCCCACGTATTCCCTGCGTGTCGTAGAAGGCGACTAAAAGGGGAGGGAGCGGGGGGCTGGAAATCCTCCCCTCTCGTTTTTTTTTAATTTTCCAAAAGAAGGAACAGAGAATTGGGCCAGGTGAGGGTATTCCCTCAAAGGCCCAGTCCTCTGTTCTTAACGCTACCTCGCTAATGCGGGAAATGGCGAATAGTTTGAAAGAAAAAGAAAAAGAAAGATATATATATATATCTCTTCTTCCTTCTTTCATACTATTCACCACTTCCCGCCTCAGCGAGGTAGCATTAAGAACAGAGGACTGGGCCTCTGAGGAAACATCCTCACCCGGCCCCCTTCTCTGTTCCTTCCTTTGGAAAATTAAAAAAAAATGAGAGGGGAAGATTTCCAGCCCCCCGCTCCCTTCTCTTTTAGTCGCCTTCTACGACACGCAGGGATTCCACTTCCATGGTTCCATCTGCTGCCAGATCCACTCCCAGATATCTAAAACACTTTACTTCCTCCAGTTTTTCTCCATTCAAACTTACCTCCCAATTGACTTGACCCTCAACCCTACTGTAGCTAATAACCTTGCTCTTATTCACATTTATTCTTAACTTTCTTCTTTCACACACTTTACCAAACTCAGTCACCAGCTTCTGCAGTTTCTCACATGAATCAGCCACCAGCGCTGTATCATCAGCGAACAACAACTGACTCACTTCCCAAGCTCTCTCATCCGCAACAGATGTCATACTTGCCCCTCTTTCCAAAACTCTTGCATTCACCTCCCTAACAACCCCATCCATAAACAAATTAAACAACCATGGAGACATCACACACCCCTGCCGCAAACCTACATTCACTGAGAACCAATCACTTTCCTCTCTTCTTACACGTACACATGCCTAACATCCTCGATAAAAACTTTTCACTGCTTCTAACAACTTACCTCCCACACCATATATTCTTAATACCTTCCACAGAGCATCTCTATCAACTCTATCATATGCCTTCTCCAGATCCATAAATGCTACATACAAATCCATTTGCTTTTCTAAGTATTTCTCACATACATTCTTCAAAGCAAACACCTGATCCACACATCCTCTACCACTTCTGAAACCACACTGCTCTTCCCCAATCTGATGCTCTGTACATTCTTCAAAGCAAACACCTGATCCACACATCCTCTACCACTTCTGAAACCACACTGCTCTTCCCCAATCTGATGCTCTGTACATGCCTTCACCATCTCGATCAATACCCTCCCATATAATTTACCAGGAATACTCAACAAACTTATACCTTTGTACTTTGAGCACTCACTTTTATCCCCTTTGCCTTTGTACATTGGCAGGTATGCAAGCATTCTGGCCAATCCTCAGGCATCTCACTATGAGTCACACATACATTAAATGTCCTTACCAACCAGTCAACAATACAGTCACCCCCTTTTTAATAAATTCCACTGCAATACCATCCAAACCCGCTGCCTTGCTGGCTTTCATATTCCACAAAGGTTTTACTACCTCTTCTGTGTTTGCCAAATCATTTTCCCTAACCCTCTCACTTTGCACACCACCTCGACCAAAACACCCTATATCTGCCACTCTATCATCCAACACATTCAATAAACCTTCAAAATACTCACTCCATCTCCTTCTCACATCACCACTAATTGTTGTCACCTCCCCATTATCCCCCTTCACTGAAGTTCCCATTTGTTCCCTTGCCTTATGCACTGTTATTTACCTCCTTCCAAAACATCTCTTTATTCTCCCTAAAATTTAATGATACTCTTTCACCCCAACTCTCACTTGTCCTCCTTTTCACCTCTTGCACCTTTCTCTTGACGTCCTGCCTCTTTCTTTTATACATCTCCCACTCATTTGTATTATTTCCCCTGCAAAAATCATCCAAATGCCTCTCTCTTCTCTTTCACTAATAATCTTACTTCTTCATCCCACCACTCACTACCCTTTCTAATCTGCCCACCTCCCACGCTTCTCATGCCATTATTATTCCCATTATTATTTTCATCTTCTGCATATTCAGGCCTCAGTTGCTCAAAATTTTTTTCACCCCATCCTTCCATCTCAATTTGGTCGTTCCATTCTCCCTTTTCCCTTCAATGTTAACACATATATCCTCCTTGTCAATTTTTTCTTACTCATTCTTTCCATATGTCCAAACCATTTCTGCTCAACATTTCATTTCAAACACATCCACCATCCTCTGCACAGCCTTATCTATAGCCCATGCTTTGCATCCATATAATATTGTTAGGACTACTCTTCCTTCAAACATAATCATTTTTGCTCTCCTAGATAACCTTCTCTCTTTCCACATATTCTTAAGTGCTCCCAGAACCTTTCCACTCACCTCCACCCTAATGTTTCTGTTATAGTAGTAGTACTAGTAGCAGTAAGTATTAGTAGTTGTAAGTAGTATTTATAGTAGTCCTAGGTTTTGTATTGAATAGTAAAGAAGACTGCACCAACTTCATATTTTGCACTTTTGGCATCAGGTTGAAGAAAATGAATGTGTCGTGGACTTCATACTTAGAAAATACCCCAAGTTGGAGCTTGTCCCAACTGGTATAGACATAGGCTTTCCAGGGTTTACATACTTCCAAGGCCAAAGGTATGTTTGATATGTTTCAGCTGTTCAGCTCTCTTGTATAATTCCCATCTGTACAATACAGGCAAGGAGTTCTACACTTTTGGGACCTGTCTGTAACTTTTTTGACGTCATACTTTTTTTTTCACTTACGCTGCTCCATTCATCCACAACAATCTGAGTAGTTATTCATATCTTTTGTAAGTTGTTTTTGTTTTGTTTTGTGCATTTCTTGCTAGGTCCTGTCATTGATTTTTTTTGCTGATTTAAATGGGTTCTCACTATAAACATTGTCATTTTCATTTAGAAAGTTGTAATTTGTAATCATATTTTCTCTTTCTTCTCTCTCTGTACTTTGGCATATTCATGACTGGTGTCCTGTCCTTGTCATCTTTAATGAAGTTTTATCATTTGGAATACAATCTCAGCAAAGAAAGAACTCACTCCAAAGGAGTCTACAGTTCCCTGCTACTGATAGTAGAACCACCTTGGGCTGCAAGGGCTTTTATTAAGATCCTTGGTTACACCAGGACTCTTTCATGTATATTGGTTTAGGGGTAATTGTGTTTTTTTATTTTACTGCTTTGGATTTTTCTTTTACATTCCCTCCATATAAGGGTTAAAGTCAGGCACTCCTTTGCAATTAAGTTTTGTATGGGGATTTTGGTAGTTTTCATTTGTGAATTTGGTCACAAACCCCTTCAGTCACCTTATGGTGGGCCTTTCTTATTAGCTTGGGTAGTGAAGCACTCTTATTAATGCTCCATGAAGTGTGATGTCTGTTGTAACTGGCTGAGTGTCACTCTTCAGGCTAACATGCTGAAGGGCTTCCACCTTTTATACCCACCTAAATATATTACCCGTGTGAGTTATTAGCCATTCATTTCCCTCTTTCGTTCCATATCATCTTCCCTCTTTCATTCCATATCATCTATCTTCCTAACTCATTTTCTTAAGCTACTCCCCTTAACTCACCACTTTTTACTCTTCTACCTTTGGAGATCTTCCTGCAAGTTTCATTTAAGATTTGCCTATTAATAATTGGTATGCTGACCTTTCTGGTGTGCCTATTGTATGCTGCCCTATCTGAGCTGCCTCTGGTGCCAAAAGTGCCCAGGACTCCTGTCTCCGGAATCCCTGTTATTGTCCCAAGGTTCCAAAGTGCATGTTACTGTTCTTTTGCTTTTGCCAAAAAATAACAGACTCACAGCTTTAAGCTCTTGTGTATTCTTCTCCATCTGTTATTTGGCATTCTTCCTCCACACACTGCTCCCTCACATACATTGCATTCAGGCCATATTAAAAAACCTTTCTTCTGTTATGATTTTGAGGACTTCAATGCTTGGGGAGGGACTAATATGATCGTAGTCATTCTGACCAATTCTGAGAATTGGCATATGAGGAGTACATGGCAGCTCCACTGCTTTTTCCCATGCTTGACAAGTAGAGATTGGGAGGAACTGCATTTGTGCTTCTTCTATATATCTGAGATAACCACACACAATTATCCCTTGTATGTTTTCTGCTTATTTGTCTTTTCCACCTCATAACTGTTGTTCATGACATTCCAACTTTACTTACTGACTTCCCTATCCACAAGCCTCTTTTTTCGAGTCTTTGATGCTCATCACCTTTGGTTGCCTTAGAGGTGATGCTTCATTAAAGATCCTTTGCAAGTAGCATCATCACTGCATCTGTGACTGAAGGTCATCTGCACTCTTCTGATATAAGTAAGATGCCTTGCAAGTAGCATGATCACTGCATCTTCTTTGGAGGTCATCTGCACTCGTATCTTACACATAAGATACCTATGAAATTGCGTCATCATTGAATCCATCACTGTAGGTCATCTTTACTCTTATCAATAAGATACCTTCTAAGTAGCGTCATCGCTACATCTGTCACTGAATGTCTTCTCTACTCATGTCTTATCCATATATATACTGCTTACTTTATCCCCGAGTAAATCCAGCTTAAAAGCCTTCTATCTTCCTAGGTTTCACAGGCAAATGCATTATACCAGGAGGGTCTACTGTCATCAGCACCACATAGATGGGGCATTTTTAGCGAAGTTTATACTGAAAAGTAAGACAAATATGATTGATTACTCTGAAACACTAAGACCTTCCCAGGTTGTATGCAGTGTTTTTGAAAAGTTAAACATGAACTGCCTTTCTCAAGAAATTTTTGAGATTCTTGATCAGTATGATTCTAGTATTCAAAAGAAAAAGAATAAAGAAGCAAGAAGGAGGAAAAAGCGTAAAAGGAAAAAAGCATAACATTTCAACATTTGCATAGTTACTGATGTACAGTGTATCCTTCCAAATCTAGACTAACTAGTATGCAAGAGTGTCTGGAGTAGGAGTTTTCTTGTATTCTGGATCTTTAGAGAAAAACCTAATCTGTATTACTCCAGACTTGGACTATTTGGTCTGTGTTTGGAGTATACTCCAGGTTTAGGAAGAAAAATTGTTATCCACTTGGACACAGTGTTTTCAACCTGATTTTTTTTTAGATAGTTAGGACACTGATGAGTCCAGATTCTGAAGAATCCAGCATGCAGAGTGTCAGGGTTTGGAGGAATACACTTAACTCATTTGCATATAAGTTATAGCTTGAACTTATGATTTCTTTTAGATTCATGGATATTTTGTTTGATATCTTATGTGCTATCATATTCCTTTTATGTTGATGGCTCTAGTCACAGACCAAAGTCCACATCAAGGCCATTGAAATATAGCGAGAATTATGAAACAGAAAAAGAAAAGACAAGGGAAAGTATTTACTCATTTTAGAGGAAGTGAAAAATCTGTCTTTTGAAATGTAGGGAAAGAAGTGGGTATCAAAACAGCCCATCCTTGAGTTGCTGATGGCTACACAGTCATCATATGACATAGCAGGTTGCTGAGTAGTGCATGGACTTGCTAGTGGCGTGGGGACACAAGTAGTTAACCTACAGGAGCAAAAACCAAAGTAGTACCTATAGAAGAGGGAAAGTGAACCAACACTGTGGCATAGGGGAAGAGGGTCAAGTTTGGATGTCAGCCTGAGATTGTTTCTAAGTTGGACTGCTTTTAACTCAAGTCTGTCAAGTAAGGATGCAGAGCTAGAATCACCCCAAATGTGAGAGCAGTACTCCATACAAGGATGAATCAATCCCTTGTATAAACGGAGCAACTGTTCAGAAGAGAGGTTTCGACCTCTAAACAGGACACCAAATATCTTGGAGGCAGACTTAGCTATTCCTGTAATGCGAGGTTTCCAAGAAAGAGTGGATGCACAGAAAGACCAAGTATGTTCATTGAGTCAAGAGATGGAATTACAGAACAGTTAAAGGAGAAACAAGAGTTGAGGAGTTTTTGACACTGAGATGGGTAGAAATTGGGTCTTAGAGGCATTAAAACTTCACAAGATTTTGTGTAGACCACTAAGATATCCCATCCAAGTCTGAGTTTATTGAGGAAGCTATGTCAAGATGAGATGCAGATCTAGTGAGAGAAAAGGGAGCAGAATTGAAGGATTTAGATGAATGCAGTGTTGAGTCATTAGCATATGAGTTCATTGGATTATTTGTGGAGAGGATATTGTGGAGAAAAAGGAGGAAAAGTGTAGGGGACAGGAGAGAACCTTAAGGGGCAACACAGTTGATGGAGGAAAGGGGAGGGGGAGGCTGATCCATCAACAGCCACAGGGATAGATCGGCCAGAGAGGATATGAAGGAGCAAAGTGAGGGAGGGAAGCCAAAAGAGGAGAGCTTAGAGATAAGACCCCGATGTCACACCCTGTCAGAAGCCTTAGATATATCTAGAGCAATTACACACGACTCCCAAAAATCTTTCAGGGATGATGACTAGACATTGGTATGATAGGAAAGAATATTGCCATTGGATCTTGCCTTATGGAAGCCATACTGGTGATCAGAGATACTTTGATTTTCAAGGTGTCCGAGGATATGGGAGTTGAGGAGGGATTCAAATACTTTAGAAATGGCAGATGTCAAAGCAAAAGGAAGATAGTAAGAGGGTTCAGAATGGTCGCCCTTAGGGATGGGATGTATCAATGCACACTTCCAAGAAGAAGGAAAAATTTTTGTCTTTAAACAGAAATGGAAAAGACGAGCATGCACAGGTGCAAATTCAAAGGCACACTCTTTCACTACATTGGGTTGGATGCCATCGGGACCATAAACCTTGTTTGTATCCAGAGTAAGAAGTGCTTTTCAGACAGTCTGAAAAGATGTTACGGGAAGAAGCATAGGATTAGTAAGAGGAGCATCAGGGGATGAAGGGATGTTAGAGCCATCCAAGGAGAAGTTAGAGTAGAAATGGGAATCAAAGAGTTGCTTTGTCTGTGGGAGAGACAACAGCAACAGTACCATCAGAATGGAAAAATGAAGTTGTTAGAGATGCTCTTAGCTAAAGACCAGAAAGACATAACAGTGGATGAGGAGAGATTATGGCACTTCCTTTGAATAAAGGAATGCTTTGCCTCGTGGATAACATGCTTGCTGCAATTATGGGCAGTAATAAAAGCTGAATAGGAGACAGAGGAAGGAGGATTTTTCCAAACCCAATATGCCTGATCCCTTACCTGATTGGCCTCAGAACAGGAACACTTGAACTATGGATTGTATGTAGAGGTCATCTTGGAGGAAGAGGGGATAAATGCTTCCATTCCCACAACATCACATGTGAGACAGTAATTTACCCAAGGCAAGTCAAAAAAGAAATTATGTGAGTTATTCCAGTCAGCTTTGTTGAGATGCTGCTGTTATAATAATTTACCATTGTTATCCTGAATAAATGTTTGATGTATATATACTCACAGAAACATCTGACAGCATGGAGTTTCTGTAGTCAACAGTTCCTTGTATGTGCCATACCCATCAATAGTTCCTATGATTGTTTCTCTTTTTCATGTTTATACACTACTAAAGGCTTCACTGTAATGTCAGCCATATTTCACATTTCTTTTAGCAAGATTTAGCATGGGTTGGGCTGAATGCACAGATCCCAATATTAACCATAGTGCAAGTGTAAAACCATGATACAAGACAGTCTGTTTGGTGATGTGCTCTTGTCAAGCTCTTCTGATGATTTTTCGTGTGCTCTTCCTCTCATTTTTAGCTGTTAATCATTCAAATACATACTATTTTTTTTTTTTTATCATACCCTAGTTAATCTCCAAAATTGCAGTATACCAAAATGTAAATGAGTATGACTCTGCAGTAATATAAGTATCATCATGACTGGGCTTGGTTCCAAGCACTGCAAATAAGTGAGACTTAAAAAAAGTGTTCATATTAGAATAAGGTCTGTGGACCCCAGTGGTGTAGCAGTTAGTGTTCCTGACCATGATACATTCACAGGATGCCCAGGACAGAGCTCATAGATTTGAATCATGAGTACAGGCAGTCAACCCAGCTGTTCATCCACCTAGGGGTTGGTTGAGATAATGGGTACCTGGCTCAGGCTATGAGAAGCAGGAGACCAAATTGCAAAATTATTTCAGAATAGGCTTGGTTTCAATTACTGCAAATAAGAGAGACAAAAGTGAATTCATATTAGAATAAGTTCTTTGGACTCCTGTGGTGTAGCAGTTAGTGTTCCTGACCATGATACATTCACGGGATGCAGAGGGTCAAGCTCATAGGTTTGAATCCTGGTTATGGCAGTCGTTCCAAAGTCAACCCAGCTGTTCATCCATCCCAAGGGTTTGTTTGATAAAATGGGTACCTGGCTCAGGCTAGGAGGAGGAGGAGAAGTGGGAGACCAAATTGGTAGTGGAACGATGGAGTGAAAAACTTTTTGAGCAATCGGGGCCTGAACATACAGGTGGGGAGAGGCTTGCAAGGAATAGAGTGAATTGTAACGATGTGGTATACTGGGGTCAGTATGCTGTCAGTGGACTGAACAAGGGCATATGAAATGTCTGGAGTAAACCATGGAAAGGTGTGTGGTGCCTGGATGTGGGTAGGGAGCTGTGGTTTTCGGTTCATTACACATAACAGCTAGAGACTGATTATGAATGAATGTGGCCTTTTTTGTCTGTCTTCCTGGTGCTACCATGCTGAAGCAGGGGCTTTCTCTACCACACTCTTTATTTCCACACATCTCTCTTACCCTTTCATTACTTACTCAATCAAACCACCTCACACCACATATTGTCCTCAGACACTTCATTTCCAACACAATCACCCTCCTTCACACAACCCTATCTGTAGCCCATGCCTCACAACCATATAACATTGTTGGAACCACTATTCCTTCAAACATATCCATTTTGCTCTCCGAGACAATGTTCTTTCCTTCCAAACCATTCTTCATTTCTCCCAGAACCTTCGCCTCCCTCCCACACCCTGTTACTCACTTCCACTTCCATGGTTCCATTTGCTGCTAATTCCACTCCCAGTTATCTAAAACATTTCATTTCCTCCAATTTTTCTCCATTCACACTTACATCCCAGTTAACTTGTCGCTCAACCCTACTGAACCTAATAACCTTGCTCTGATTCAAATTTACTCTCAACATTTTCCTTTCACACACTTTTCAAACTCAGTCACCAACTTCTGCAGTTTCTCACATGAGTCAGCCACAAGAGCAGTATCATCAGCGAACAACAACTGACTTACTTCCCAAGCCCTCTCATCCCAACAGACTACATAGTTGCCCCTCTCTCCAAAACTCTTGCATTTACCTCACTAACCACCCCATCCATAAGCAGATTAAACAACCATAGGGACATCACACACTTCTGTTGCAGACTGACCTTCACTGGGAAGCAGTCACTCTCCTCTCTTTCTACTCATACACATGCCTTACATCCTTGATAAAAACTTTTCTCTGCTCCTAGCAACTTACCTCCCACACACCATATACTCTTAAAACTTTCCACAAAGCATCTCTATCAACCCTATCATATGCCTTCTCCAGCTCCATAAATGCTACATACAAATCCCTTTGTTTTTCTAAGTATTCAAAGCAAAAACCTGATCCACACATCCTCTACCACTTCTGAAACCACACTACTCTTCCCCAGTCTGATGCTCTGTACATGCCTTCACCCTCTCAATCAGTACCCTCCCATATAATTTCCCAGGAATACTCAACAAAGTTTTGCCTTTTTTCAGTTTGAACACTCACCTTAACCCCTTTGCCTTTGGACAATGGCACTATACATGCATTCTGCCAATCCTCAGGTACTGTACCATGACTCATACATTCATTGAATATCCCTACCAGCTGCCCATGCCATTTCAGCTAAAAAGATCTGATCTTTGACTGGGAAGCTAGTTTTTATGTAGACAAATGATGCATACAATGATTGGCTGGATATACAAAGAATTCAGCAGTTTATGCTTGAAAGACTTTATGTTTCATGATTGGAAAATGTTTTCCTGTTGTCTTAAATACTTCAGTTTTCTGTTGCCTGATATTTCAAGTTTAATTAATGAAACACACGTAATAAAAGTATACCAAGATATGATTTGTTTATTAATCATCCAAATAGTTAGTGAAAAAAGAACATAGAATCTGGAGAAAGGCCGATAAAGCACCAGACAAAAAATGAATCTGACTTTAAGAAACCCAGATAACCTTGTAACCCTCTGCTTGTGTGTTTACCTATGTAGTATGGGAAGCATTCTACACTTCTGGGATACCCATCTCAGGAACTTTGTACTGTGTCAAATAGTCTTTTAAACCTTTGTAAACTACTTATATTTATAATCCTCTTGGTTGGTTGATTCCAACCATCAACCACCCTTATCCTTAATCAGTATGTCTTTACTTCCTCTCTAACCATATTTTTTCCAGCTCTCTCTCCTTTTTGTTTTTTCTCTAGCAGCAGTTTATCATAATAATTGCAAATAAGCAGTCTTTCACTGAGTCCAGTCCTCATACCTCTTACATACTTGGACTCAATGTCATCATCTATTTATCTGACTAACTTTGGAGATAGTACAGGCATCCCCCCACCACCACCACCACCACCACAAAAAATGAAGTGATGATCATTCCTTATTTCTCAGAGTCCTTTGCAGGCTGTCCCAAAAGTATGACTTTTTATAGGATATCTGCAGGAAAATCAAGGTTAGGACCTTGTAACCCTCATTATATCCCATAAGGAAGGACTGGCCTTTCATTTCCTTGACTAACCTCTTTACCATGACTATTAGCACTCAGTCATTTAAGGCCTGTTCTCAAGTACCCTGAGACTGCTGTAGAGATGGTGTCATCAGTGTGTTTGGTCCCAGCTACTACTAGCTGCAAGGAATTATATAGGGTTAAGTGATGTTTTGACACCTGTTGCTTTATGCCAGATCAACTTTTTCCATCCCATGTATTGGTATCCTTTTTTTTTGCTTTTATATTATACTTATTTGTTAGTTTATTAACAGAATTGTATAGTGAATGTGTACCATGGTTAATGTCTCAGGGTACTTATTCTATTCGTATCCCACCAACTGGCAAAGCATGTTCGTATCCCACTTGCTGGCAGACTGCCTGTAAACAAGAGAGCACTTTAAGGACATTGCTGTCCTATTATTTTTCCCCTCTAAAGTAAGTGTGGATATTTCAATATATCTGAAAGGAATTTGCCACCCCATTTTAAACTGTGTCGTGTCCCAAGAAGTTAGAGAGAAAAACAAAGTTTTGCCTTATTTAGGGAGAGGAAGTCTTTAGGAACATTAGGTAGGAGTCTCTGTAAGCACTGTGCTAGCATTGCCTACTGCCAGTGGCCTGTTAAGGGTGAGGCAATAAAGGCTGAAAAGCAGCACTGGAGTTCACTAGTTATGGAGATTCTTTTCCTATGCCGACTCCCTTGAGGGAGTTTCTAAAGGAAACAGGTGTCATAGATATAGATGTAGATAGACAGAATGTTAAAGATACTCTGGGAGGCAGAGGACATAAGGTTATTACTTTTGAGGTTAGGTTAGAAGTGCTTAGGAGGTTTGATGTTGGTCATAAACTCGTTTATGTGGCAATGTCCATGGGTCTCGCTGATTCAGCTGTGACCACTGTTCGTAAGATCAGAGAAAAAAGGAACTTGATCTTTGACTACAACTCCATTAACCTTTTAAACCTCAAGTGGACCAAGGTTGCTTGGTAAAGGGAACCTCGAGTAGATCTATGAATCATGCTTTCATGCCAGAAGCTGGATTTTAGCTGATCTCTGATGGTGTAATGAGATGTATTAGGCCTTCTTATGCAAAAATAATGCAAGGAATGGTGCAATTTTCCACTTTAGCGAGGTAGCGCTAAGAACAGAGGACTGAGCCTAAGAGGGATGGTGCTGAGAGGCCATCCAGTGGACCACCAAGTCTACAGGAAATCAAGCAGTATTTCCTATACAACAATGAGAAGCTTGCCTATACATGGAAAGAATTCTTTCGGGCTTATCTGGGGATATATCAGTACTACTTATGTACTTCCTGCCCACGTTAAAGAACTCTCAAAGGAACCTGCATTTCCTTGCTACTGGAAGCACCGCAGCCTTAGGTTGCAGTGTATGTGTATGGATGTTTATGCATACATGAGTGGATGGGATGTTTTCTTCTGTTTCCTGGTGCTATTTCACTAATGGGGAAAGCGGCTGTCAAGTATAATACTAATACAAAAATGTATGTGGATGTGATGAGATATGGCCTTTCTTCATCTGTTCCTGCTACTACCTCGCTAAAAGGGGAAACAGTAGCTAAGTATAAAATAATAGTTTTTTTCCATACTTGCAATTTTCCACATTAGCGAGGTAGCGCTAAGAACAGAGGACTGAGCCTAAGAGGGAAGGATTTCCAGTCCCCTGCTCCCTCCCCTTTTAGTCGCCTTTTACGGCATGCAGGGGATAATTGGGAAGTATTTTTTCTTCCCTATCCCCAGGGATATATTTATTTTTATTATACTTAACCGCTGTTTTTCACATCAGCGAGGTAACACAAGGAAACAGATGAAGAATAGCCCAACCACTCATATACACATATATATACATAAATGCCCATATACATACATATACATATCAACATATACATACACAGACACACATGTATACACCCGTATATATTCATGCTTGCTGCCTTCATCCATTCCCGTTGCTACCCTGCCACACAGAAAATAGCCCTTCCCAGAGTAAGTAAACTGACGAAAGAATGGCCCAACCCACCAACATACACGTTTATACATACATGTCCACACACGCACATATACATACCTATACATTTCAACGTATACACATATATACATACACAGACATATACATATATACACATGTACATAATTCATACTTGCTGCCTTTATTCATTCCCACCACCACCCCATCACACATGAAATGACAACCCCCTCCCCGCGCATGCGTGCGAGGTAGCGCTAGGAAGAGACGACAAAGGCCACATTCATTCACACTCAGTCTTATCTGTCATGTATAATGCACCAAAACCGCAGCTCCCTTTCCACATCCAGGCCCACAAAACTTTCCATGGTTTACCCCAGACGCTTCACGTGCCCTGGTTCAATCCACTGACAGCATGTTGACCCCAGTATACGACGTCGTTCCAATTCACTCTATTCCTTGCATGCCTTTCACCCTCCTGCATGTTCAGGCCCCGATCGCTCAAAATCTTTTTCACTCCATCCTTCCACATCCAATTTGGTCTCCCACGTCTCCTCGTTCCCTCCACCTCTGACACATATATCCTCTTTGTCAATCTTTCCTCTCATTCTCTCCATGTGACCAAACCATTTCAAAACACCCTTGTCTGTTCTCTCAACCACACTCTTTTTATTACCAAGAGTTAATAAAAGAGGTGAAAGAGAGGACAAATGAGAGTTGGTGTGAGAGAGTATCATTAAATTTTAGGGAGAGTAAAAAGATGTTTTGGAAGGAGGTAAATAAAGTGCATAAGACAAGGGAACAAATGGGAACATCAGTGAAGGAGGCTAATGGGGAGGTGATAAGTAGTGGTGATGTGAGATGAAGTGAGTATTTTGAAGGTTTGTTGAATGTGTTTTATGATAGAGTGGTAGATATTGGGTGTTTTGGTCAAGGTGGTTTGCAAAGTGAGAGGGCTAGGGAGAATGATTTGGTAAACAGAGACGAGGTAGTAAAAGCTTTGCAGAAGATGATAGCTGGCAAGGCAGCGGATTTGAATGGTATTGCAGTGGAATTTATTGAAAAAGGGGTGACTGTAGTGTTGACTGGTTGGTAAGATTATTTAATGTATGTATGACTCATAGTGAGGTGCCTGAGGATTGGCATAATGCTTGCATAGTGCCATTGTACAAAGGCAAAGGGGATAAAAGTGAGTGCTCAAATTACAGAGGTATAAGTTTGTTGAGTATTCCTGGGAAATTATATGGGAGGGTATTGATTGAGAGGGTGAAGGCATGTACAGAGCATCAGATTGGGGAAGAGCAGTGTGGTTTCAGAAGTGGTAGAGGATGTGTGGATCAGGTGTTTGCTTTGAAGAATGTATGTGAGAAATACTTAGAAAAGCAAATGGATTTGTATGTAGCATTTATGGATCTGGAGAAGGTATATGATAGGGATGAGTTGTGGAAGGTATTAAGAACATATGGTGTGGGAGGCAACTTGTTAGAAGCAGTGAAAAGTTTTTATCGAGGATGTAAGGCATGCGTACGTGTAGGAAGAGAGGAAAGCGCTTGGTTCTCAGTGAATGTAGGTTTGCAGCAGGGGTGCGTGATGTCTCCATGGTTGTTTAATTTGTTTATGGATGGGGTTGTTAGGGAGGTGAATGCAAGAGCTTTGGAGAGAGGGGCAAGTATGCAGTCTGTTGTGGATGAGAGAGTTTGGGAAGTGAGTCAGTTGTTTGCTGATGATACAGTGCTGGTGGCTGATTCGGGTGAGAAACTGCAGAAGCTGGTGACTAAATTTGGTAAAGTATGTGAAAGAAGAAAGTTGAGAGTAAATGTGAATAAGAGCAAGGTTATTAGGTACAGTAGGGTTGAGGGTCAAGTCAATTGGGAGGTAAGTTTGAATGAAGAAAAACTGGAGGAAGTGAAGTGTTTTTGATATCTGGGAGTGGATTTGGCAGCGGATGGAACCATGGAAGCGGAAGTGAATCATAGGGTGGGGGAGGGGGTGAAAGTTCTGGGAGCGTTGAAAAATGTGTGGAAGTTGAGAACGTTATCTTGGAAAGCAAAACTGGGTATGTTTGAAGGAATAGTGGCTCCAACAATGTTATATGGTTGCGAGGCGTAGGCTGTAAATAGAGTTGTGCACAGGAGGGTGGATGTGCTGGAAATGAGATATTTGAGGACAATATGTGGTGTGAGTTGGTTTGATCGAGTAAGTAATGAAAAGGTAAGAGAGATGTGTGGTAATAAAAAGAGTGCGGTTGAGAGAGCAGAAGAGGGTGTTTTGGTCACATGGAGAGAATGAGTGAGGAAAGATTGACAAAGAGGATATGTGTGTCAGAGGTGAAGGGAAAGTGGGAGACCAAATTGGAGGTGGAAGGATGGAGTGAAAAAGATTTTGAGTGATTGGGGCCTGAGCATGCAGGAGGATGAAAGGCGTGCAAGGAATAGAGTGAATTGGAACGATGTGGTATACTAGGGTCGACATGCTGTCAATGGATTGAACCAGGGCATGTGAAGCGTCTGGGGTAAACCATGGAAAGTTTTGTGGGGTCTGGATGTGGAAAGGGAGCTGTGGTTTCGGTGCATTATACATGATGGCTAGAGACTGAGTTTGAACAAATGGGGCCTTTGTTGTCTTTTCCTAGCGCTACCTCGCACACATGAGGGGGGAGGGTGTTGTTATTCCATGTGTGGTGGGGTGGCGATGGGAATGAATAAAGGCAGACAGTATGACTTATGTACATGGGTATATATGTATATGTCTTTGTGTGTATATATGTGTATACATTGAGATGTATAGGTATGTATATGTGCTGTGTGTGGACGTGTATGTATATACATGCGTATGTGGGTGGGTTGGGCCATTCTTTCGACAAAGCAAAATAATAGAAAGTATATATATATATATATATATATATATATATATATATATATATATATATATATTTTTTTTTTTTTTTTTTGCCGCTGTCTCCTGCATTTGCGAGGTAGCGCAAGGAAACAGATGAAAGAAATTGCCCAACCCACCCCCATACACATGTATATACATACACGTCCACACACGCAAATATACATACCTACACAGCTTTCCATGGTTTACCCCAGACGCTTCACATGCCCTGATTCAATCCACTGACAGCACGTCAACCCCGGTATACCACATCGATCCAATTCACTCTATTCCTTGCCCTCCTTTCACCCTCCTGCATGTTCAGGCCCCGATCACACAAAATCTTTTTCACTCCATCTTTCCACCTCCAATTTGGTCTCCCACTTCTCCTCGTTCCCTCCACCTCCGACACATATATCCTCTTGGTCAATCTTTCCTCACTCATTCTCTCCATGTGCCCAAACCATTTCAAAACACCCTCTTCTGCTCTCTCAACCACGCTCTTTTTATTTCCACACATCTCTCTTACCCTTACGTTACTTACTCGATCAAACCACCTCACACCACACATTGTCCTCAAACATCTCATTTCCAGCACATCCATCCTCCTGCGCACAACTCTATCCATAGCCCACGCCTCGCAACCATACAACATTGATGGAACCACTATTCCTTCAAACATACCCATTTTTGCTTTCCGAGATAATGTTCTCGACTTCCACACATTCTTCAAGGCTCCCAGGATTTTCGCCCCCTCCCCCACCCTATGATCCACTTCCACTTCCATGGTTCCATCCGCTGCCAGATCCACTCCCAGATATCTAAAACACTTTACTTCCTCCAGTTTTTCTCCATTCAGACTTACCTCCCAATTGACTTGACCCTCAACCCTACTGTACCTAATAACCTTGCTCTTATTCACATTTACTCTTAACTTTCTTCTTTCACACAGTTTACCAAACTCAGTCACCAGCTTCTGCAGTTTCTCACATGAATCAGCCACCAGCGCTGTATCATCAGCGAACAACAACTGACTCACTTCCCAAGCTCTCTCATCCCCATATATATATATATATATATATATATATATATATTTTTTTTTTTTTTTTTATACTTTGTCGCTGTCTCCCGCGTTTGCGAGGTAGCGCAAGGAAACAGACGAAAGAAATGGCCCAACCCCCCCCCACACACATGTACACACACACGTCCACACACGCAAATATACATACCTACACAGCTTTCCTTGGTTTACCCCGGACGCTTCACATGCCTTGATTCAATCCACTGACAGCACGTCAACCCCTGTATACCACATCGCTCCAATTCACTCTATTCCTTGCCCTCCTTTCACCCTCCTGCATGTTCAGGCCCCGATCACACAAAATCCTTTTCACTCCATCTTTCCACCTCCAATTTGGTCTCCCTCTTCTCCTCGTTCCCTCCACCTCCGACACATATATCCTCTTGGTCAATCTTTCCTCACTCATTCTCTCCATGTGCCCAAACCATTTCAAAACACCCTCTTCTGCTCTCTCAACCACGCTCTTTTTATTTCCACACATCTCTCTTACCCTTACGTTACTTACTCGATCAAACCACCTCACACCACACATTGTCCTCAAACATCTCATTTCCAGCACATCCATCCTCCTGCGCACAACTCTATCCATAGCCCACGCCTCGCAACCATACAACATTGTTGGAACTACTATTCCTTCAAAGATACCCATTTTTGCTTTCCGGGATAATGTTCTCGACTTCCACACATTTTTCAAGGCTCCCAAAATTTTCGCCCCCTCCCCCACCCTATGATCCACTTCCGCTTCCATGGTTCCATCCGCTGACAGATCCACTCCCAGATATCTAAAACACTTCACTTCCTCCAGTTTTTCTCCATTCAAACTCACCTCCCAATTGACTTGACCCTCAACCCTACTGTACCTAATAACCTTGCTCTTATTCACAAGTGGGAGGCAAGTTGTTAGAAGCAGTGAAAAGTTTTTATCGAGGATGTAAGGCATGTGTACGTGTAGGAAGAGAGGAAAGTGATTGGTTCTCAGTGAATGTAGGTTTGCGGCAGGGGTGTGTGAAGTCTCCATGGTTGTTTAATTTGTTTATGGATGGGGTTGTTAGGGAGGTAAATGCAAGAGTCTTGGAAAGAGGGGCAAGTATGAAGTCTGTTGGGGATGAGAGAGCTTGGGAAGTGAGTCAGTTGTTGTTCGCTGATGATACAGCGCTGGTGGCGGATTCATGTGAGAAACTGCAGAAGCTGGTGACGGAGTTTGGTAAAGTGTGTGGAAGAAGATATATATATATATATATATATATATATATATATATATATATATATATATATGTGAATATATGTGAATAAGAGCAAGGTTATTAGGTACAGTAGGGTTGAGGGTCAAGTCAATTGGGAGATAAGTTTGAATGGAGAAAAACTGGAGGAAGTAAAGTGTTTTAGATATCTGGGAGTGGATCTGGCAGCGGATGGAACCATGGAAGCGGAATTGGATCATGGGGGGGGGGGGCGAAAATCCTGGGAGCCTTGAAGAATGTGTGGAAGTCGAGAACATTATCTCGGAAAGCAAAAATGGGTATCTTTGAAGGAATAGTGGTTCCAACAATTTTGTAAGGTTGCGAGGCGTGGGCTATGGATAGGGCTGTGCGCAGGAGGATGGATGTGCTGGAAATGAGATGTTTGAGGACAATATGTGGTGTGAGGTGGTTTGATCGAGTAAGTAACGTAAGGGTAAGAGAGATGTGTGGAAATAAAAAGAGCGTGGTTGAGAGAGCAGAAGAGGGTGTTTTGAAATGGTTTGGGCACATGGAGAGAATGAGTGAGGAAAGATTGACCAAGAGGATATATGTGTCGGAGGTGGAGGGAACGAGGAGAAGTGGGAGACCAAATTGGAGGTGGAAAGATGGAGTGAAAAAGATTTTGTGTGATCGGGGCCTGAACATGCAGGAGGGTGAAAGGAGGGCAAGGAATAGAGTGAATTGGAGCGATGTGGTATACCGGGGCTGACGTGCTGTCAGTGGATTGAATCAGGGCATGTGAAGCATCTGGGGTAAACCATGGAAAGTTGTGTAGGTATGTATATTTGCGTGTGTGGACGTATGTATATACATGTGTATGGGGGGGGTTGGGCCATTTCTTTCGTCTGTTTCCTTGCGCTACCTCGCAAACGCGGGAGACAGCGACAAAGTATAAAAAAAAAAAAAAAAAATATATATATATATATATATATATATATATATATATATATATATATATATATATATATATTATCCCTGGGGATAGGGGATTAAGAATACTTCCCACGTATTCCCTGCGTGTCGTAGAAGGCGACTAAAAGGGGAGGGAGTGGGGGGCTGGAAATCCTCCCCTCTCTTTTTTTTTAAATTTTCCAAAAGAAGGAACAGAGGGGGCCAGGTGAGGATATTCCAAAAAAGGCCCAGTCCTCTGTTCCTAACGCTACCTCGCTAACGCGGGAAATGGCGAATAGTTTAAAAGAAAAGAAAGAATATATATATATATATATATATATATATATATATATATATATATATATATATATATATATATATATATATATATATATAATTTATCCCTGGGGACAGGAGAGAAAGAATACTTCCCACGTATTCCCTGCGTGTCGTAGAAGGCGACTAAAAGGGGAGGGAGCGGGGGGCTGGAAATCCTCCCCTCTCATTTTTTTTTTAATTTTTCCAAAAGAAGGAACAGAGAAGGGGGCCAGGTGAGGATATTCCCTCAGAGGCCCAGTCCTCTGTCCTTAACGCTACCCTGCTAATGCAGGAAATGGCGAATAGTTTGAAAGAAAATATATATAATTATTAATTGTATTTATTTATTATACTTGGACACTGTCTCACGCGTTAGCGAGGTAGCACAAGGAAACTGATGAATGAATGGCCCAACCCACCTACATACACATGTATATACATATATGCCCACACACACACACATATACATTCCTATACATTTCAATGTATACATTCATATACATACACAGACATATACACATGTACATATTCATACATGCTGCCTTCATCCATTCCCGTCACCACCCTGCCATACATGAAATGACACCCCCTCTCCCCCCACAAGCGTGCGAGGTAGCGCTAGGAAAAGACAATAAAGGCCACATTTGTTCACATTCAGTCTCTAGCTAGCATGTGTTATGCACTGATACTACAGCTCACTTTCCACATCCAGGCCCAAAAAAACTTGCCATGGTTTACGTAAACCCAGACACTTCACATGCCCTGGTTCAATCCATTGATAGCACGTTGACCCGGTATACCACATTGTTCCAATTCACTCTATTCCTTGCACGCTTTTCACCCTCCTGTATGTTCAGGCCCTGATCACTTTCTCCTCGTTCCCACCACCTCTGACACATATACCCTCCTTGTCAATCTTTCCATGTAACCAAACCATTTCAATACACCCTCTTCTGCTCTCTCAACCACACTCTTTTTATTACCACACATCTCTCTTACCCTTTCATTACTTACTTGACCATCTCATCATATACATTTATATACACACACACAGACATATACATACATACACATGTACATAATTCATACTGTCTGCCCTTATTCATTCGCATCGCCACCCTGCCACAAATGAAATGACAACCCCCTCCCCCCACTTGTGCGTGAGGTAGCACTAGGAAAAGACAACAAAGGCCACATTTGTTCACACTCAGTCTCTAGCTGTCATGTATAATGCACCGAAACCACAGCTCCCTTTCTACATCCAGGCCCCACAAAACTTTCCGTGGTTTACCCCAGACGCTTCACATGCTCTGCTTCAATCCATTGACAGCACATCAACCCCAGTGTATCACATCGTTCCAATTCACTATTCCTTGCATGCCTTTTACCCTCCTGCATCTTCAGACCCCGATCACTCAAGATCTTTTTCACTCCATCTTTCCGCTTTCAGTTTGGTCTCCCACTTCTCCTCGTTCCCTCCACCTCAGACACATATATCCTCTTTGTTAATCTTTCCTCACTCATTCTCTCCATGTGACCAAACCATTCCAAAACACCCTCTTCTACTCTATCAACCACACTCTAATTACCACTCATCTTTCTTACCCTTTCATTACTCAATCAAACCGCCTCACACCACATATTGTCCTCAAACATCTCATTTCCAACACATCCACCCTCCTGCGCACAACTCTATCTATAGCCCACACCTCGCATCCATATGACATTGATGGACCCACTATTCCTTCAAACATACCCATTTTTGCTTTCCAAGATAATGTTCTCGCCTTCTACACACACACACAAACACACACACGCACACACACCCCTGCAAGGCAGCAGACTTGGATGGTATTGCAGTGGAATTTATTAAAAAAGGGGGTGACTGTATAGTGGACTGGTTGGCAAGGTTATTTGATGTATGTATGATTCATGGTGAGGTGCCTGAGGATTGGCAGAATGCTTGCATAGTGCCATTGTACAAAGGCAAAGGTGATAAGAGTGAGTGCTCAAATTACAGAGGTATAAGTTTGTTGAGTATTCCTGGGAAATTATATGGGAGGGTATTGATTGAGAGGGTGAAGGCATGTACAGAGCATCAGATTGGGGAAGAGCAGTGTCGTTTCAGAAGTAGTAGAGGATGTGTGGATCAGGTGTTTGCTTTGAAGAATGTTTGTGAGAAATACTTAGAAAAGCAAACGGATTTGTATGTAGCATTTATGGATCTGGAGAAGGCATATGATAGAGTTGATAGAGATGCTCTGTGGAAGTTATTAAGAATATATGGTGTGGGAGGCAAGTTGTTAGAAGCAGTGAAAAGTTTTTATCGAGGATGTAAAGCATGTGTACGTGTAGGAAGAGCGGAAAGTGATTGGTTCTCAGTGAATGTAGGTTTGCGGCAGGGGTGTGTGATGTCTCCATGGTTGTTTAATTTGTTTATGGATGGGGTTGTTAGGGAGGTGAATGCAAGAATTTTGGAAAGAGGGGCAAGTATGCAGTCTGTTGTGGATGAGAGAGCTTGGGAAGTGAGTCAGTTGTTGTTCGCTGATGATACAGTGCTGGTGGCTGATTCATGTGAGAAACTGCAGAAGCTGGTGACTGAGTTTGGTAAAGAGTATGATAGAAGAAAGTTAAGGGTAAATGTGGATAAGAGCAAGGTTATTAGGGACAGTAGGGTTGAGGGTCAAGTCAATTGGTAGGTAAGTTTGAATGGAGAAAAATGGAGGAAGTAAAGTGTTTTAGATATCTGGGAGTGGATCTGGCAGCGGATGGAACCATGGAAGCGGAAGTGAATCATAGGGTGGGGGAGGGGGCGAAAATTCTGGGAGCCTTGAAGAATGTGTGGAAGTCGAGAACATTATCTTGGAAAGCAAAAATGGGTATGTTTGAAGGAATAGTTCCAACAATGTTGTATGGTTGCGAGGCGTGGGCTATGGATAGAGTTGTGAGCAGGAGGGTGGATGTACTGGAAATGAGATGTTTGAGGACAATATGTGGTGTGAGGTGGTTTGATTGAGTAAGTAATGTAAGGGTAAGAGAGATGTGTGGAAATAAAAAGAGTATGGTTGAGAGAGCAGAAGAGGGTGTTTTGAAATGGTTTGGTCACATGGAGAGAATGAGTGAGGAAAGATTGACAAAGAGGATATATGTGTCAGAGGTGGAGGGAGCGAGAAGTGGGAGACCAAATTGGAGGTGGAAAGATGGATTGTAAAAGATTTTGAGTGATCGGGGCCTGAACATGCAGGAGGGTGAAAGGCGTGCAAGGAATAGAGTAAATTGGAACGATGTGGTATACCGGGGTTGACGTGCTGTCAGTGGATTGAACCAGGGCATGTGAAGCGTCTGGGGTAAACCATGGAAAGTTGTGTGGGGCCTGGATGTGGAAAGGTAGCTGTGGTTTCGGTGCATTATTACATGACAGCTAGAGACTGAGCGTAAACAAATGGGGCCTTTGTTGTCTTTTCCTAGTGCTACCTCGCACACATGAGGGGGGAGCGTGGTTGTTATTCGGTGTGTGGCGAGGTGGTGATGGGAATGAATAAAGGCAGAGAGTATGAATTATGTAACTGTATATATGTATATGTCTGTGTGTGTATATATATGTGAACATTGAGATGTATAGGTATGTATATTTGCGTCAGTGGACGTGTATGTATGTACATGTGTATGTGGGTGGGTTGGGCCATTTCGTTCGTCTGTTTCCTTGCACTACCTTGCTAATGCGGGAGACAGCGACAAAGCAAAAAATAGATAAATATGTATATATATATATATAGAGAGAGAGAGAGAGAGAGAGAGAGACTGAGTGTGAACAAATGGGGCCTTTGTTGTCTTTTCCTAGTGCTATGTCAAGAGAAAGGTGCAAGAGGTGAAAAAGAGGGCATATGAGAGTTGGGGTGAGAGAGTATCATTAAATTTTAGGGAGAATAAAAAGATGTTCTGGAAGGAGGTAAATAAAGTGCGTAAGACAAGGGAGCAAATGGGAACTTCAGTGAAGGGCGCAAATGGGTAGGTGATAACAAGTAGTGGTGATGTGAGAAGGAGATGGAGTGAGTATTTTGAAGGTTTGTTGAATGTGTTTGATGATAGAGTGACAGATATAGGGTGTTTTGGTTGAGGTGGTGTGCAAAGTGAGAGAGTTAGGGAAAATGATTTGGTAAACAGAGAAGAGGTAGTAAAAGCTTTGCGGAAGATGAAAGCTGGCAAGGCAGCAGGTTTGGATGGTATTGCAGTGGAATTTATTAAAAAAGGGGGTGACTGTATTATTGACTGGTTGGTAAGGTTATTTAATGTATGTATGTCTCATGGTGAGGTGCCTGAGGATTGGCGGAATGCGTGTATAGTGCCATTGTACAAAGGCAAAGGGGATAAGAGTGAGTGCTCAAATTACAGAGGTATAAGTTTGTTGAGTATTCCTGGGAAATTATATGGGAGGGTATTGATTGAGAGTGTGAAGGCATGTACAGAGCATCAGATTGGGGAAGAGCAGTGTGGATTCAGAAGTGGTAGAGGATGTGTGGATCAGGTGTTTGCTTTGAAGAATGTATGTGAGAAATACTTAGAAAAGCAAATGGATTTGTATGTAGCATTTATGGATCTGGAGAAGGCATATGATAGAGTTGATAGAGATGCTCTGTGGAAGGTATTAAGAATATATGGTGTGGGAGGCAAGTTGTTAGAAGCAGTGAAAAGTTTTTATCGAGGATGTAAGGCATGTGTACGTGTAGGAAGAGGAAAGTGATTGGTTCTCAGTGAATGTAGGTTTGCGGCAGGGGTGTGTGATGTCTCCATGGTTGTTTAATTTGTTTATGGATGGGGTTGTTAGGGAGGTGAATGCAAGAGTTTTGGAAAGAGGGGCAAGTATGAAGTCTGTTGGGGATGAGAGAGCTTGGGAAGTGAGTCAGTTGTCGTTCGCTTATGATACAGCGCTGGTGGCTGATTCATGTGAGAAATTGCAGAAGCTGGTGACTGAGTTTGGTAAAGTGTGTGAAAGAAGAAAGTTAAGAGTAAATGTGAATAAGCGCAAGGTTATTAGGTACAGTAGGGTTGAGGGTCAAGTCAGTTGGGAGGTAAGTTTGAATGGAGAAAAACTGGAGGAAGTAAAGTGTTTTAGATATCTGGGAGTGGATCTGGCAGCGGATGGAACCATGGAAGCGGAAGTGAATCATAGGGTGGGGGAGGGGGCGAAAATCCTGGGAGCTTTGAAGAATGTGTGAAAGTCGAGAACATTATCTTGGAAAGCAAAAATGGGTATGTTTGAAGGAATAGTGGTTCCAACAATGTTGTATGGTTGCGAGGCGTGGGCTATGGATAGAGTTGTGCGCAGGAGGATGGATGTGCTGGAAATGAGATGTTTGAGGACAATGCGTGGTGTGAGGTGGTTTGATCGAGTAAGTAACGTAAGGGTAAGAGAGATGTGTGGAAATAGAAAGAGCGTGGTTGAGAGAGCAGAAGAGGGTGTTTTGAAATGGTTTGGGCACATGGAGAGAATGAGTGAGGAAAGATTGACCAAGAGGATATATGTGTCGGAGGTGGAGGGAACGAGGAGAAGTGGGAGACCAAATTGGAGGTGGAAAGATGGAGTGAAAAAGATTTTGTGTGATCGGGGCCTGAACATGCAGGAGGGTGAAAGGAGGGCAAGGAATAGAGTGAATTGGATCGATGTGGTATACCGGGGTTGACGTGCTGTCAGTGGATTGAATCAGGGCATGTGAAGCGTCTGGGGTAAACCATGGAAAGCTGTGTAGGTATGAATATTTGTGTGTGTGGACGTATGTATATACATGTGTATGGGGGTGGGTTGGGCCATTTCTTTCGTCTGTTTCCTTGCGCTACCTCGCAAACGCGGGAGACAGAGACAAAGCAAAAAAAAAGAAAGAAAGTTGATGGAGAGAGGTGGGTGATTATTGGTGCATATGCACCTGGGCATGAGAAGAAAGATCATGAGAGGCAAGTGTTTTGGGAGCAGCTGAATGAGTGTGTTAGTGGTTTTGATGCACGAGACCGGGTTATAGTGATGGGTGATTTGAATGCAAAGGTGAGTAATGTGGCAGTTGAGGGAATAATTGGTATACATGGGGTGTTCAATGTTGTAAATGGAAATGGTGAAGAGCTTGTAGATTTATGTGCTGAAAAAGGACTGATGATTGGGAATACCTGGTTAAAAAAGCGAGATATACATAAGTATACTTATGTAAGTAGGAGAGATGGCCAGAGAGCGTTATTGGATTACGTGTTAATTGACAGGCGTACGAAAGAGAGACTTTTGGATGTTAATGTGCTGAGAGGTGCAACTGGAGGGATGTCTGCTCATTATCTTGTGGAGGCTAAGGTGAAGATTTGTATGGGTTTTCAGAAAAGAAGAGTGAATTTTGGGGTGAAGAGGGTGGTGAGAGTAAGTCAGCTTGGGAAGGAGACCTGTGTGAGGAAGTACCAGGAGAGACTGAGTACAGAATGGAAAAAGGTGAGAACAATGGAAGTAAGGGGAGTGGGGGAGGAATGGGATGTATTTAGGGAATCAGTGATGGATTGCGCAAAAGATGCTTGTGGCATGAGAAGAGTGGGAGGTGGGTTGATTAGAAAGGGTAGTGAGTGGTGGGATGAAGAAGTAAGAGTATTAGTGAAAGAGAAGAGAGAGGCATTTGGACGATTTTTGCAGGGAAAAAATGCAATTGAGTGGGAGATGTATAAAAGAAAGAGACAGGAGGTCAAGAGAAAGGTGCAAGAGGTGAAAAAAAGGGCAAATGAGAGTTGGGGTGAGAGAGTATCATTAAATTTTAGGGAGAATAAAAAGATGTTCTGGAAGGAGGTAAATAAAGTGCGTAAGACAAGGGAGCAAATGGGAACTTCAGTGAAGGGCGCAAATGGGGAGGTGATAACAAGTAGTGGTGATGTGAGAAGGAGATGGAGTGAGTATTTTGAAGGTTTGTTGAGTGTGTTTGATGATAGAGTGGCAGATATAGGGTGTTTTGGTCGAGGTGGTGTGCAAAGTGAGAGGGTTAGGGAAAATGATTTGGTAAACAGAGAAGAGGTAGTGAAAGCTTTGCGGAAGATGAAAGCCGGCAAGGCAGCAGGTTTGGATGGTATTGCAGTGGAATTTATTAAAAAAGGGGGTGACTGTATTGTTGACTGGTTGGTAAGGTTATTTAATGTATGTATGACTCATGGTGAGGTGCCTGAGGATTGGCGGAATGCGTGCATAGTGCCATTGTACAAAGGCAAAGGGGATAAGAGTGAGTGTTCAAATTACAGAGGTATAAGTTTGTTGAGTATTCCTGGTAAATTATATGGGAGGGTATTGATTGAGAGGGTGAAGGCATGTACAGAGCATCAGATTGGGGAAGAGCAGTGTGGTTTCAGAAGTGGTAGAGGATGTGTGGATCAGGTGTTTGCTTTGAAGAATGTATGTGAGAAATACTTAGAAAAGCAAATGGATTTGTATGTAGCATTTATGGATCTGGAGAAGGCATATGATAGAGTTGATAGAGATGCTCTGTGGAAGGTATTAAGAATATATGGTGTGGGAGGAAAGTTGTTAGAAGCAGTGAAAAGTTTTTATCGAGGATGTAAGGCATGTGTACATGTAGGAAGAGAGGAAAGTGATTGGTTCTCAGTGAATGTAGGTTTGCGGCAGGGGTGCGTGATGTCTCCATGGTTGTTTAATTTGTTTATGGATGGGGTTGTTAGGGAGGTAAATGCAAGAGTTTTGGAAAGAGGGGCAAGTATGAAGTCTGTTGGGGATGAGAGAGCTTGGGAAGTGAGTCAGTTGCTGTTCGCTGATGATACAGCGCTGGTGGCTGATTCATGTGAGAAACTACAGAAGCTGGTGACTGAGTTCGGTAAAGTGTGTGGAAGAAGAAAGTTAAGAGTAAATGTGAATAAGAGCAAGGTTATTAGGTACAGTAGGGTTGAGGGTCAAGTCAATTGGGAGGAGAGTTTGAATGGAGAAAAACTGGAGGAAGTGAAGTGTTTTAGATATCTGGGAGTGGATCTGGCAGCGGATGGAACCATGGAAGCGGAAGTGGATCATAGGGTGGGGGAGGGGGCGAAAATTCTGGGGGCCTTGAAGAATGTGTGGAAGTCGAGAACATTATCTCGGAAAGCAAAAATGGGTATGTTTGAAGGAATAGTGGTTCCAACAATGTTGTATGGTTGCGAGGCGTGGGCTATGGATAGAGTTGTGCGCAGGAGGATGGATGTGCTGGAAATGAGATGTTTGAGGACAATGTGTGGTGTGAGGTGGTTTGATCGAGTGAGTAACGTAAGGGTAAGAGAGATGCGTGGAAATAAAAAGAGCGTGGTTGAGAGAGCAGAAGAGGGTGTTTTGAAATGGTTTGGGCACATGGAGAGAATGAGTGAGGAAAGATTGACCAAGAGGATATATGTGTCGGAGGTGGAGGGAACGAGGAGAAGAGGGAGACCAAATTGGAGGTGGAAAGATGGAGTGAAAAAGATTTTGTGTGATCGGGGCCTGAACATGCAGGAGGGTGAAAGGAGGGCAAGGAATAGAGTGAATTGGAGCGATGTGGTATACCGGGGTTGACGTGCTGTCAGTGGATTGAATCAAGGCATGTGAAGCATCTGGGGTAAACCATGGAAAGCTGTGTAGGTATGTATATTTGCGTGTGTGGACGTATGTATATACATGTGTATGGGGGGTGGGTTGGGCCATTTCTTTCGTCTGTTTCCTTGCGCTACCTCGCAAACGCGGGAGACAGCGACTAAGTATAATAAATAAATAAATAAATATATATATACATGTATATACATGTGTATGGGGTGGGTTGGGCCATTTCTTTCGTCTGTTTCCTTGCGCTACCTCGCAAACGCGGGAGACAGCGACAAAGCAAAAAAAAAAAAAATATATATATATATTTATATTTTATTTATTTATTTATTTTGCTTTATCACTGTCTCCCGCGTTACCACTATATTGATATCACAAAGCTCCCTTTAACAATGGACATCAAAGATGAAACAATATTGAACATCCGAGTGGCATCCTCATTGAAAAATATTATTTCAATATGCCATGCCACACACAGGTAGTAAAACACCATATAAAATTATTTATGGAAGCATCAGCTAAAGTGTGTGGTCAAAAAAGTAGAGATAGGTACAAAAGAACAACCCTTCGAAGTAGAAGGGCTCTGCCAAAATTTGACTCAAAAAAGAATTCATGGCAAAAAAAAAAAAAGCACATGTTATATGCAGCCATATCCACACACAATTCTTGGTTATTTCTGAAATACTGTTCTATTCCTGAAGTACAATACTTCAAAAACAAGCAAAGAGCTGCATACAATAGACTATGTTATATTTTGAAGGAAAATCACACAGTAAATTTCAAATTTCATCTTATATTAATATTGACATAAAATAAAGTGGCATTTATTTATGAATCTAATATTTCTGTAATGAAATGTTTTGTCATTTTACCTACGCTATTCATATACTTCAATTACATTTAAGACCATTATTATAGCACCTATGGTTGAAAAATATTGCAGCTGAAGTAGTAGTTCAATTACATCTGTGTTTCATAAATGTTCTAAGTGTATTTTTATTAAGTAACCTTATCCCACATAAACATTTTCAGCTTTAATTTTGTTCTATAAATGCACATTTTTTGTGCTTTATTTTTCAATTTTTGAACCCCTCAAGAGGTTAAAGATGTTTGTGCAGAGAACCCATATTATTGCAGAATTTTTCTCACTTTTTCTGCATTCCTCCCCCCCCCCCCCCCCTTTTTTTTTTTTACATGTTTCTGACCTTGTTAAGGTGAAAGAGGCAATTAGCTATAAAAAAAATTAAAGGGGATGAATTGCTTCAAAATTGCCAAAAAATCAAAACCATTTAATTATAATGGAAGATGACAGTTCACTAGATCATAGTAAACAGGTTGAGGGTGTGTTAGCTATGACCTCATCTGCTTGATCCACTATATATATATAGACAAGTTACAGATTTGATGTCATCTGTAGATTTATTTGAAGCTTTTTCCAACTACATACAGGTTAAGGATATACATAAATAATTAAAAATAGCTTTATTTCTGTTCAGGATTTACAAGACTGCAAAGCAATGCAATGCAGTGTAATAAATTTAACAAAGGTTACTTATTTCAACAACTGAAAAACTTGAATGAAAACTTAAAGATTTTCATTAAAGTTTTATTGCAATGACTAAGAAAAAGTGAATTTACTTAGTAAACATTATGTAAAAATTAATCTTTCCTGAAGCTGCTTGCAGTATTAAGAAACTACACACAAGCAATAACAACATATACACAAATTACTTGGTCTGATTACCTTAATAAATGAAAAACAAACTGTCCCGACTTTACAAACCAAATTATAAGATAGTTCAACCATGCTAAATAGCTTACAGTACTAAATTGGTTAAAAAATGCCCCAATGTCCCATGGCAGATTTGTTGGCACAGACAATTGAGGGAAATTAGGGGCCACACAGTGCCCTACTTCCCATGATGAAATTTTCAAAACAAAAAGCCCTGTAGCATCACACAGACAAGTCATCATCAAAGTATTCTGTAGTAATTCTTTCTGTGTAATTCAACATACTTTATAGTTAAAATATGCTAGCACAGTTCACCTAGATAATTGTCAACAAGAGTGACTTTACTTTCTTTATTAAAGATGACAAAAACATTAAAAAGGCATTTCATATATTTCTAAGAAACACCATTGCACTTGGCATTAAAACAATATATTGTAATCCCTCTATGAAAGAAGACTAGATTTGTTTTACCAGGCAAAGTCAATGATATGTACACAGCCTGTCTTGATGGCACAGCAAAAAATGCTGACCACTAAAAAGAAACCATTTCATGTCAGTTTTTAGTTAACTACTAATTACTCACTTCATTACTTGCATACAATTACGTAACTAATTATGTACAATATCATAAATTAAGAATAATTAAAACCTCACAAGCTTTCAATGTAGAAACATTCCTAGTGTTAATAAATTACCCCAACTGTCATTCTGTTACAGAATGTATGATTATGGTCTAAAAATTGCCACTGATGCCCTCCCAAAATAAGATTACTGACCATAAGAAGTCAATACTGTATATTATAGCATACAAATCAAGTAACATTCATATCTGACACAATGTTGCACGGCATGCACATTAGTGAGCAAAGCATATATAACTTTTATTTTTTTGTTATAATAAATCACTAAACAGTAGCATGAAATGCCTTTGATATGTGTAAGCATGGCCAAAAATATGCCTGATATGTAGGGAGAGGCTACAAAAATAGTAAAACACCATAAATGTATAATCTTAGGCAATAACCTCTGACATTGGCTTAACATTATATGCCCAGTACATGTCCGATTATCCTTTGAATCTCTTATTATTGATAATGATTCATACAAAATGAGATCTCTCATACTAACCAGATTAATGGAATGGTCAAAACTGAGAATATATGCTAAACCATACCTAAACAAACTTATTTTACCCAGAGTAATCCATCACAATTTTGGTTTTTTCATCAGTCTTTGGAGGTGTGAGCAATGCAACTGATAATCCTGAAGCCTCAGGACTCTTCCGAGATGAAGATGACCGGATCTGGCTCAATCTGATTTGTGCTCGATCCTGTATAGGACACAAACGTAAATAATATACTTTTGTGATGAAAACGTTCTTTTCATTCAGAACTAAAACTTGATATCAATCACCCAAAATATAGAAGAATGGGTCACATATATGAACACATAACTGCAGTTTTGCCTTACATTCACAGTGAAAACTCTAACATAATCCTTCAACTTGTGATTTCCTTCCTTCATATCTTTGGCATCCTAATGCAAATATTTTACTTGCTTAACTCTTTATTCATCATTTAAAAATCAAATCTCAACAAAAGTTCATGTCACCTCAGATTTCCATTATTATCTATTATTTTAAACTTAATTGCTGTCTCCCACATTAGCGAGATAGTGCAAGAAAACAGACAAAAGAATGGCCCAACCCACCCACATACATATGTATATACATAAACACCCACACACACACATATACATACCTATATATTTCAACGTATACATGCATACACATACACAGACATATACATATGTACATATTCATACATGCTGCCTTCATCCATGCGCGAGGTAGCACTCAGTCACTAGCTGTTATGTGTAATGCACTGAAACCACAACTCCCTTTCCACATCCAGGCCTCACAAAACTCCCTGGTTTACCCCAGACACTTTTTGTGCCCTGGTTCAATCCATTGAAAGCACGTCAACCCTATTATACCACAGCATTCCAATTCACTCTATTCCTTGCACTCCTTTCACCCTCCTGTATGTCCAGGCCCCGATCGCTCAAAATCTTTTTCACTCCATCCTTCTACCTCTAATTAGGTCTCCTGCTTCTCCTTGTTCCCTCCACCTCTGACACATATTCCCTCTGTTAATCTTTCCTCACTCATTCTCTTCATGTGTCCAAACATTTCAACTCACCCTCTTCTGCTCTCTCAACCACACTTTTTATTACCACACATCCCTCTTATCCTTTCATTACTTATTCAATCAAACCACCTCACACCACATATTGTCCTCAAACATTTCATTTCCAACAAATCCAACCTCCTCTGCGCAACCCTACCTATAGCCCATGCCTCGCAACCATATAGCATTGTTGGAACCACTATTCCTTCAAATATTCCCATTTTTGCTCTCCAAGATAACGTTCCTGCCTTCCACACTTTCTTCAATGCTCCCAGAACCTTTGCCCCCTCCCCACCCTGTGACTCACTTCCACTTCCATGTGCGCTACTTCATGTGTGGTGGGATGGCGACAGGAATGGATGAAGACAGCAAGTATGAATATATACATGTGTATATAAGTATATGTCGGTGTATGTATATGTAGGTATACGTTGAATTGTATAGGTATGTAAATGTGTATTTATGTATATACATGCGTATGTGGGTGGGTTGAGCCATTCTTCCATCTATTTCCTTGAGCTACCTCACTATCGTGGGAGATGGTGATTATATGGATGTGGAAAAGGAGCTATGGTTTTGGTGCATTACACATGACAGCTAGAGACTTGAGTGTGAATGAATGTGGCCTTTGTTGTCTTTTCCTAGCGCGCGCGAGGGTAGGGGGTTGCTGTTTCATGTGTGGCAGCTTGGCGAAGGAAATGGATGAAGGCAGCAAGTAAGAACATGTACATGTGGGTGGGCTGGGCCATTCTTTCGTCTCTTTCCTTGCACTACCTCACTAACGTGGGAGAAAGCAACAAAGCGTAAGAAAAAAAAAAAAAATATTGTTGACTGGTTGGCAAGGTTATTTAATGTATGTACAAGTCCTGGTGAGGTGCTTGAGGATTGGCGGAATGTTTGCCTAGTGCCATTGCACAAAGGCAAAGGGGATAAAAGTGAGTGCTCAAATTACAGAGGTATAAGTTTGTTAAGTATTCTACGGAAATTATATGGGAGGGTATTGATTGAGTGGGTGAAGGCATGTACAGAGCATCAGATTGAGGAAGAGCAGTGTGGTTTCTGAAGTGGTAGAGGACGTGTGGATCAGGTGTTTGCTTTGAAGAATGTATGTGAGAAATACAGAGAAAAGCAAATGGATTTGTATGTAACATTTATGGATCTGGAGAAGGCATATGATAAGAGTTGATAGAGATGCTCTGTGGAAGGTATTAAGAACATATGGTGTGGGAGGCAAGTTGTTAGAAGCAGTGAAAAGTTTTTATCGAGGATGTAAGGCATGTGTACATGTAAGAAGAGAGGAAAGAGACAGATTGGTTCCCAGTGAATGTTTGTTTATAAATGGGGTTGTTAGGGAGGTGAATGCAAGAGTTTTGGAAAGAGGGGCAAGTATGCAGTCTGTTGTGGATGAGAGAGCTTGGGAAGTGAGTAAGTTGTTTGCTGATGATGTTTGCTGGGGAAGAGCAGTGTGGTTTCAGAAGTGGTAGAGGATGTGTGGATCAGGTGTTTGCTTTGAAGAATGTATGTGAGAAATACTTAGAAAAACAAATGGATTTGTATGTAGCATTTATGGATCTGGAGAAGGCATATGATAGAGTTGATAGAGATGCTCTGTGGAAGGTACTAAGAATATATGGTGTGGGAGGCAAGTTGTTAGAAGCAGTGAAAAGTTTTTATCGAGGATGTAAGGCATGTGTACGTGTAGGAAGAGAGGAAAGTGGTTGGTTCTCAGTGAATGTAGGTTTGCGGCTGGGATGTGTGATGTCTCCATGGTTGTTTAATTTGTTTATGGATGGGGTTGTTAGGGAGGTGAATGCAAGTTTTGGAAAGAGGGGCAAGTATGAAGTCTGTTAGGGATGAGAGAGCTTGGGAAGTGAGTCAGTTGTTGTTCGCTGATGATACAGCGCTGGTGGCTGATTCATGTGAGAAACTGCAGAAGCTGGTGACTGAGTTTTGGTAAAGTGTGTGAAAGAAGAAAGGTAAGAGTAAATGTGAATAAGAGCAAGGTTATTAGGTACAGTAGGGTTGAGGGTCAAGTCAATTGGGAGGTAAGTTTGAATGGAGAAAAACTGGAGGAAGTAAAGTGTTTTAGATATCAGGGAGTGGATCTGGCAGCGGATGGAAGCGGAAGTGAATCATTGGGTGGGGGAGGGGGCGAAAATCCTGGGAGCCTTGAAGAATGTGTGGAAGTCAAGAACATAATCTCCGAAAGCAAATATGGCTATGTTTGAAGGAATAGTGGTTCCAACAATGTTGTATGGTTGCGAGGCGTGGGCTATGGATAGAGTTGTGCGCAGGAGGGTGGATGTGCTGGAAATGAGATGTTTAAGGACAATATGTGGTGTGAGGTGGTTTGATCGAGTAAGTAATGTAAGGGTAAGAGAGATGTGTGGAAATAAAAAGAGCGTGGTTGAGAAAGCAGAAGAGGGTGTTTTGAAATGGTTTGGGCACATGGAGAGAATGAGTGAGGAAAGATTGACCAAGAGGATATATGTGTCAGAGGTGGAGGGAACGAGGAGGAGTGGGAGACCAAATTGGTGGTGGAAAGATGGAGTGAAAAAGATTTTGAGTGATCGGGGCCTGAACATGCAGGAGGGTGAAAGGCGGGCAAGGAATAGAGTGAATTGGATCGATGTGGTATACCAGGGTCAACGTGCTGTCAATGGATTGAATCAGGGCATGTGAAGCATCAACCATGGAAAGTTGTGTGGGGCCTGGATGTGGAAAGGAAGCTGTGGTTTCGGGCATTATTGCATGACAGCTAGAGACTGCGTGTGAACAAATGGGGCCTTTGTTGTCTTTTCCTAGCGCTACCTCGTACACATGAGGGGGGAGGGGGATGTTATTCCATGTGTGACGAGGTGGCGATGGGAATGAATAAAGGCAGACAGTGTGAATTGTGTGCATGTCTATAAATGTATGTGTCTGTGTGTGTATATATATGTGTACATTGAGATGTATGGGTATGTATATTTGCGTGTGGACGTGTATGTATATACATGTGTATGGGGGTGGGTTGGGCCATTTCTTTCGTCTGTTTCCTTGCGCTACCTCGCAAACGCGGGAGACAGTGACAAAGCACAATAAATAAATATTTTTTTTTTCATACTATTCACCATTTCCCGCATTAGCGAGGTAAAGAACAGAGGACTGGGCCTTTGAGGGAATATCCTCACTTGGCCCCCTTCTCTGTTCCTTCTTTTGGAAAACTAAGAAAAAAATGAGAGGGGAGATTTTCCAGCCCCCCCCCCCCTTTTAGTCGCCTTCTACGACACGCAGGGAATACGTGGGAAGTATTCTTTCTCCCCTATCCACCCTTGTGCTACCTCGCTAACGCGGGAGACGGCGACAAAGTATAAAAAAACTATTTTTATTATATTATATTATATTATATTATATATATATATATATATATATATATATATATATGAAGTATGAAGTCTGTTGGGGATGAGAGAGCTTGGGAAGTGAGTCAGTTGTTGTTCGCTGATGATACAGCGCTGGTGGCTGATTCATGTGAGAAACTGCAGAAGTTGGTGACTGAGTTTGGTAAAGTGTGTGAAAGAAGAAAGTTAAGAGTAAATGTGAATAAGAGCAAGGTTATTAGGTACAGTAGGGTTGAGGGTCAAGTCAATTGGGAAGTGAGTTTGAATGGAGAAAAACTGGAGGAAGTGAAGTGTTTTAGATATCTGGGAGTGGATCTGGCAGCGGATGGAACCATGGAAGCGGAAGTGGATCATAGGGTGGGGGAGGGGGCGAAAATTCTGGGGGCCTTGAAGAATGTGTGGAAGTCGAGAACATTATCTCGGAAAGCAAAAATGAGTATGTTTGAAGGAATAGGGGTTCCAACAATGTTGTATGGTTGCGAGGCGTGGGCTATGGATAGAATTGTGCGCAGGAGGATGGATGTGCTGGAAATGAGATGTTTGAGGACAATGTGTGGTGTGAGGTGGTTTGATCGAGTAAGTAACGTAAGGGTAAGAGAGATGTGTGGAAATAAAAAGAGCGTGCTTGAGAGAGCAGAAGAGGGTGTTTTGAAATGGTTCGGGCACATGGAGAGAATGAGTGAGGAAAGATTGACCAAGAGAATATATGTGTCGGAGGTGGAGGGAACGAGGAGAAGAGGGAGACCAAATTGGAGGTGGAAAGATGGAGTGAAAAAGATTTTGTGTGATCGGGGCCTGAGCATGCAGGAGGGTGAAAGGAGGGCAAGGAATAGAGTGAATTGGAGCGATGTGGTATACCGGGGTTGACGTGCTGTCAGTGGATTGAATCAAGGCATGTGAAGCATCTGGGGTAAACCATGGAAAGCTGTGTAGGTATGTATATTTGCGTGTGTGGACGTATGTATATACATGTGTATGGGGGTGGCTTGAGCCATTTCTTTCGTCTGTTTCCTTGCGCTACCTCGCAAACGTGAGAGACCGGGAAAAAAAAAAAAAAAAATATATATATATATATTTATATATATATATATATATATATATATATATATATATATATATATATATATATATATTTTTTTTATTTATATTTATATTATATTTTGATTCATGTGAGAAACTGCAGAAGCTGGTGACTGAGTTTGGTAAAGTGTGTGGAAGAAGAAAGTTAAGAGTAAATGTGAATAAGAGCAAGGTTATTAGGTACAGTAGGGGTGAGGGTCAAGTCAATTGGGAGGTGAGTTTGAATGGAGAAAAACTGGAGGAAGTGAAGTGTTTTAGATATCTGGGAGTGGATCTGTCAGCGGATGGAACCATGGAAGCGGAAGTGGATCATAGGGTGGGGGAGGGGGCGAAAATTTTGGGAGCCTTGAAAAATGTGTGGAAGTCGAGAACATTATCTCGGAAAGCAAAAATGGGTATGTTTGAAGGAATAGTGGTTCCAACAATGTTGTATGGTTGCGAGGCGTGGGCTATGGATAGAGATGTGCGCAGGAGGATGGATGTGCTGGAAATGAGATGTTTGAGGAAAATGTGTGGTGTGAGGTGGTTTGATCGAGTAAGTAACGTAAGGGTAAGAGAGATGTGTGGAAACAAAAAAAGCGTGGTTGAGAGAGCAGAAGAGGGTGTTTTGAAATGGTTTGGGCACATGGAGAGAATGAGTGAGGAAAGATTGACCTAGAGGATATATGTGTCGGAGGTGGAGGGAACGAGGAGAAGAGGGAGACCAAATTGGAGGTGGAAAGATGGAGTGAAAAAGATTTTGTGTGATCGGGGCCTGAACATGCAGGAGGGTCAAAGGAGGGCAAGGAATAGAGTGAATTGGAGCGATGTGGTATACAGGGGTTGACGTGCTGTCAGTGGATTGAATCAAGGCATGTGAAGCGTCTGGGGTAAACCATGGAAAGCTGTGTAGGTATGTATATTTGCGTGTGTGGACGTGTGTATGTACATGTGTATGGGGGGGGGGGTTGGGCCATTTCTTTCGTCTGTTTCCTTGCGCTACCTCGCAAACGCGGGAGACAGCGACAAAGTATAAAAAAAAAAAAAAAAAAATAAATATTTTTTTTTCATACTATTCGCCATTTCCCGCATTAGCAAGGTAGATATATATATATATATATATATATATATATATATATATATATATATATATATATATATATATATTTTGCTTTGTCGGTCTCCCACGTTTGCGAGGTAGCGCAAGGAAACAGACGAAAGAAATGGCCCAACCCACCCCCATACACATGTATATAATACGTCCACACACGCAAATATACATACCTACACAGCTTTCCATGGTTTACCCCAGACGCTTCACATGCCCTGATTCAATCCACTGACAGCATGTCAACCCCGGTATACCACATCGATCCAATTCACTCTATTCCTTGCCCTCCTTTCACCCTCCTGCATGTTCAGGCCCCAATCACACAAAATCTTTTTCACTCCATCTTTCCACCTCCAATTTGGTCTCCCACTTCTCCTCGTCCCTCCACCTCTGACACATATATCCTCTTGGTCAATCTTTCCTCACTCATTCTCTCCATGTGCCCAAACCATTTCAAAACACCCTCTTCTGCTCTCTCAACCATGCTCTTTTTATTTCCACACATCTCTCTTACCCTTACGTTACTTACTCGATCAAACCACCTCACACCACACATTGTCCTCAAACATCTCATTTCCAGCACATCCATCCTCCTGCGCACAACTCTATCCATAGCCCATGCCTCGCAACCATACAACATTGTTGGAACCACTATTCCTTCAAAGATACCCATTTTTGCTTTCCGAGATAATGTTCTCGACTTCCACACATTCTTCAAGGCTCCCAGGATTTTCGCCCCCTCCCCCACCCCATGATCCACTTCCGCTTCCATGGTTCCATCCGCTGCCAGATCCACTCCCAGATATCTAAAACACTTTACTTCCTCCAGTTTTTCTCCATTCAAACTTACCTCCCAATTGACTTGACCCTCAACCCTACTGTACCTAATAACCTTGCTCTTATTCACATTTACTCTTAACTTTCTTCTTTCACACACTTTACCAAACTCAGTCACCAGCTTCTGCAGTTTCTCACATGAATATAATGGGGAAATATATATATTATATTACATATATAATATAACATATATATATAAAAATATTTTTTTATACTTTGTCGCTGTCTCCCGCATTAGCGAGGTAGCACAAGGAAACAGACGAAAGAATGGCCCAACCCACCCACATACACATGCATATACATACATGTCCATACATGCACATATACATACCTATACATTTCAATGTATACATATATATACATACACAGACCTATACATATTTACACATGTACATAATTCACAATTGCTGCCTTCATTCATTCCTGTCGCCACCCCGCCACACATGAAATGACCACCCCCTCTCCCTGCATGCGCACGAGGTAGCACTAGGAAAAGACAATAAAGGTCACATTCGTTCACACTCAGTCTCTAGCTGTCACGTATAATGCACCAAAAACACAGCTCCCCTTCCACATCCAGGCCCCACAAAACTTTTCATGGTTTACCCCAGATGCTTCACATGCCCTGGTTCAATCCATTGACAGCACTTTGACCCCGGTATACCATATCGTTCCAATTCACTCTATTCCTTGCACGCCCCTCACCCTCTTGCATATTCAGGCCCCGATCGCTCAAAATCTTTTTCACTCCATCCTTCCACCTCCAATTTTGTCTCCCACTTCTCATTCCCTCCACCTCTGACACATATATCCCCTTTGTCAATCTTTCCATGTGACCAAACCATTTCAAAACACCATCTTCTGCTCTCTCAACCACACTCTTTTTATTACCTCACATATCTCTTACCCTTTCATTACTTACTCGATCAAACCACCTCACACCACATATTGTCCTCAAACATCTCATTTTCAACACATCCACCCTCCGCCGCACAACTCTATCTATAGCCCACGCTTTGCAATCATATAACATTGTTGTAAGCACTATTCCTTCAAACATACCCATTTTTGCTTTCTGAGATAGTGTTCTCACTTTCCACACATTTTTCAACGCTCCCAGAACTTTCTCTGTCATGTGTAATGCACCAAAACCCCAGCTTCCTATCCAGACCCAGGCTCAAAGAAAACCTTTCCATGGTTTCCCCATGCCACTTCACAAGCCCTGGTTCAGTCCACTGACAGAATGTCAAACCCTGTATACCACATCATTCCAATTCACTTTATCCCATGCATACCTTTCAACTTCCAGCATGCTCAAGCCCCAATCACTCAGAATCATTTTCATGCCTTCCCTCCATCTCCAATTTGATCTCCCCTTTCTTGTCCCCTTCACTTATGACATATATATTTTATGTCAAATCTCTCCTCGTCCATTCTCTCCATACGTCTAGAGCATTTTAGCACACACTCTTCAGCTCTCTCAACTACACTCTTTTTATTACCACACCTCTCTTTTATCCTTTTATTCTTTACTCAATTAAATCACCTCACACCACATGTCCTCAAACATTTAATTTCCAGCACCTCTACACATTCTCATCTAGAACCCATGCCCCATATTCATATAACATTGTTGTGACTACTATTCTTTCAAATATACCCATTATTTGCCTCCCAGATAATGACCTCTCTCCAGCCATTCTTCATGGCTCCCAGAACCTTCAGCCCATCATGCACCCTACAACTTACTTCTGCTTCCCTGGTCCCATCTGCTGCCATGTCCAGTCCTAGATATCTAAGATTTCACTTCCACAATTTTTCTCTAATCAAACTCACACTATATGTAACCAGTCCTCTACCTTGCTAAACCTAACCCCCTTGCTGTTATTCATATTTACTCTCAACTTTCTCCATTCACACACCTTCCAAACTCAGTCAACAATCTCTGCAATTCTTCACTTGGATCAGCCACCTGTGCTGTGCCATTAGCAAAGAACAACTCACTCATTCCACTGACCCCCTTATCCCCTAAAGACTGCATACTCACTCCTCGCTCCAACAGTCTTGCATTTACCTCCCTCACCACCCCAGTAAACATTTTAAACATCCGTGGTAACATCATACACCCTTGCCACAGACTAACCTTCACTTGGACTTCATCTCCTCTCTTCCTACCTGTACACATGCTCTACACCCTTGCTTGCAGCTTTCCTCCCACACCATATATTTTTAACACCTTCCACAAGGCATCTCTATCAACCCTATCATATGTTTTCTCGAAATCCATATATGCCACATACAAATCCCTCTGATTTTCTATGTATTTCTCATACACCTTCGTAAAAGTAAACACCTGGTCCACACATCCTCTACCACTTCTGAAAAAATAAAGTAAAAGAAAAAACCCAAACAATCTATAAGATATGCCTGCTACATCATTTATATCAATGTATTGCCACAATTTGTACATGATATTGTTATGGTGTAGGTAAAATATAACTTGTCAAAGCAACATGAAGATGTACACTTCATGAAAAATGACAAAGTTTTGGCTAAGGAAGTGTTCTGAAGGAGCTAATAACACATACTTACTAAAGTTTCAAGGTCCACTGAATGCGTCTGGATATTGTGCATGTCATCTTGTGGTATCTGACTAAAGGATTTCAGTTGCATTGGTCCCATCTCATGTGCAGTAGTAGCAAATGCCGCCATCCAATCATAGCATTCCTGGAGGTCTTCTGTTGAATAACCTGAGACCTTTGCAGCCAGCTCTGGAGTCATCAAGTAGCACAAGGCTGTTGCAGCAATCATACTGGAGGTAAAAGCCAGACTAGACATCTCCAGAGTACAAAGGTCAAGTAGTCTAGCAACCTGAAAACATTGCAAAGGCAGTGTAGCTCATAACATTCTTGGCATACTATAAAAAGAAATCAAAGACACTTGCAAAATGACACTAGCAGCAAAAATTTACATAACCTGAAATACATAAAATTGGGAATAATTGGTAAAAAAAAATTGCATCCATAAGTATACAGGCATTACTAGATGTGTTAACTGACAGGTGTTGAAGGAGAGACTGCTGGATGCAAATATGATCAGAAAGGGCAGCAGGTGAGATTCTGATCATTTCTTGGTGAAGGCCAGCATGACAGTTTGTAGGAGATTTAGAAAGTAATGAAAATAAGTGTGCTTGGAAAAATGGAGAGATACCAAAAGGAAATGAGCAGAGTGACATTGGGTGGAATTAATGAAACAAGTGGAGTGGTAAATGAGAGGAAGGTATTTAAGGAAAGTGTGCTTGTAGGCAGTCAAGTGTGTGACATGCATATGAGGAAAGTGGGCATGAGAAAGTGTGCGGGGGGCTGGAAATCCTCCCCTCTCGTTTTTTTTTTTTTTTTTTTTTTTTTTTTTTTCCCCCCCAAAAGAAGGAACAGAGAAGAGGTCCAGGTGAGGATATTCCCTCAAAGGCCCAGTCCTCTGTTCTTAACGCTACCTCGCTATCGCGGGAAATAGCGAATAGTATGAAAAAAAAAAAAAATATCAATGGGGTGAAAGTGGGCATGAGAAAGTGTGCAGTGGGATGATAAATTAAACTGCTAATATCAATGGGGTGAGAAAATGCAGAAGCTGGTGACTGAGTATGGTAAAATGTGTGAAAGAAGAAAGTTGAGAGTAAATGTGAATGAGGGCAAGGTTATTAGGTTCAGTAGGGACAATTCAATTGGGAGGTAAGTTTGAATGGAGAAAAACTGGAGGAAGTGAAGTGTTTTAGATATCTGAGAGTGGACTTAGCAGCATATGGAACCGTGGGAGAGGAAGCGAAGGTTCTGGGAGCATTGAGGATGTGTGGAAGGCAAGAACGTTATCTCGGAGAGCAAAAATGGGTATGTTTGAAGGAATAGTAGTTCCAACAATGTTATATGGTTGCAGGCATGGGTTATAGATAGAGTTGTGCAGAGGAGGATGGATGTGTTGGAAATGAAATGTTTAAGGACAATATGTAGAGTGAGGTGTTTTGATCGAGTAAGTAATGTAAGGGTAAGAGAGATGTGTGGTAATAAAAAAGAGTGTGGTTGAAATAGCAGAGGAGGGTATGTTGAAATGGTTTGGACACATGGAGAGAATGAGTGAGGAAAGATTGACAAAGAGGAGATATGTGTCAGAGGTGTAGGGAACTAGAAGTAGGAGACCAAATTGGAGGTGGAGGGATAGTGTGAAAAAGATTTTGAGAGATCAGGGCCTGAACATACAGGAGGGTGAAAGGCGTGCAAGGGATAGAGTGAATTGGAATGAAGTGGTATACCGGGGTTAATGTGCTATCAATGGATTGAACCAGGGCATGTGAAGCGTCTGGGATAAACCATGGAAAGTTGTGAGGCCTGGATGTGGAAAGGGAGCTGTGGTTTCAGTGCATTATACATGACAGCTAGAGGCTGAGTGTGAACGAATGTGGCCTTTGTTGTCTTTTCCTAGCGCTACCTCACGCTCGTGTGGGGGGAGGTGTTGTCATTTCATGTGTGGTAGGTTGGCGACAGGAATGGATGAAGGCAAGTATGAATTATGTAGATGTGTACATATGTATATGTCTGTGTATATATATATATATATATATATATATATATACGTTGAAATGTATAGGTATGTATATGTGCGTGTGTGGACATGTATCTATATACATGTGGATGTGGGTGGGTTGGGCCATTCTTTCGTCTATTTCCTTGCACTAACGCAGGAGACAGCGACAAAGTATAATAAAATATATAAAAATAGGGGAGAAAGAATACTTCCCACGTATTCCCTGCATGTTGTAGAAGGCGACTAAAAGGGAAGGGAGCGGGGGGCTGGAAATCCTCCCCTCTCGTTTTTAGTTTTCCTAAAGAAGGAACAGAAGAGGGGGCCAAGTGGATATTCCCTCAAAGGCTCAGTCCTCTGTTCTTGACACTACTTCGCCAATGTGGGAAATGGCAAACAGTATGAAAAAAAATAAGCGCAGAGTGCAGAATGGAAAAAGGTGAGAGCAAATGATGTAAGGGGAGTGGGGGAGGAATGGGATGTATTTAGGGAAGCAGTGGTGGCTTGCACAAAAGATGCCTGTGGCATGAGAAAGGTGGGAGGTGGTCAGATTAGAAAGGGTAGTGAGTGTTGGGATGAAGAAGTAAGATTGTTAGTGAAAGAGAAGAGAGAGGCATTTGGATAAGTTCTGCAATTGTAGGGATATAGTGCAAATGACTGGGAGATCTATAAAAGAGGCAAGAGGTCAAGAGAAAGGTGCAAGAGGTGAAAAGGAGGGCAAATGAGAGTTAAGGTGAGAGAGTATCATCAAATTTTAGGGAGAATAAAAAGATGTTTTTGAAGGAGGTAAATAAAGCACATAAGACAAGTGACAAATGGGAACATCAGTGAAGAGGGTGAATGGGGAGGTAACAACAAGTAGTGGTGAAGTGAGAGGGAGATGGAGTGAGTATTCTGAATGTGTTTGATGATAGAATGCGAGATATACAGTGTTTTGGTCGAGGTGCTGTGCAAGAGGTGAAAAGGAGGGCAAATGAGAGTTAGGGTGAGAGAGTATCATCAAATTTTAGGGAGAATAAAAAGATGTTTTTGAAGGAGGTAAATAAAGCACATAAGACAAGAGACAAATGGGAACATCGGTGAAGGGGGTGAATGGGGAGGTAACAACAAGTAGTGGTGAAGTGAGAGGGAGATGGAGTGAGTATTCTGAATGTGTTTGATGATAGAGTGCGAGATATAGGGTGTTTTGGTCGAGGGTGCTGTGTGAAGTGAGAGGGTCAGGGAGAATGATTTGGTAAACAGAGAAGTGGTAGTGAAAGCTTTGTGGAAGATGAAATCTGGTGGGTTTGGATGGTATTGCTGTGGAATTTATTAAAAAAGGGGGTGACTGTGTTGTTGACTGGTTGGTGAGGATATTCAACACATGTATGGTTCACGGTGAAGTGCCTGAGGATTGGCAGAATGCATGCATAGTGCCATCGTACAAAGGCAAAGGGGATAAAGATGAGTGTTCATATTGCAGAGGTATAAGTTTGATGAATATTCCTGGGAAATTATATGGGAGGCTATTGATTCAGAGAGTCAAGGGATGTACAGAGCATTAGATTGGGGAAGAGCAGTGTGGTTTCAGAAGTGGTAGAATATGTGTGGATCAGGTGTTTACTTTGAAGAATGTGAGAAATACTTAGAAAAACAGATGAATCTGTATGAAGCATTTATGGATCTGGAGAAGGCATATGATAGAAATGCTCAGTGGAAGGTATTAAGAATATATGGTGTGGGAGGTAAGTTGCTAGAAGCAGTGAATTTTTTTTATCGAGAATGTAAGGCATGTGTATGAGTAGGGAGAGAGGAAAGTGATTGGTTCCCAGTGAATGTTGGTTTGTGGCAGGGGTGCATGGATGGGGTGGTTAGGGAGGTGAATGCAAGAGTTTTGGAAAGAGGGGCAAGTATACAGTCTGTTGTGGATGAGAGGGCTTGGGAACTGAGTCAGTTGTTGTTCGCTGATGATACAGTGCTGGTGGGTGATTCGGGTGAGAAGCTTCAGAAGTTGGTTACTGAGTTTGGTAAAGTGTGTGAAACAAGAAAGCTGAGAGTAAATATGAATAAAAGCAAGGTTATTAGGTTCAGTAGGGTTGAGGGACAAGTCAATTGGGAGGTAAGTTTGAATGAAGAAAAACAGGAGGAAGTGTAGTGTTTGAGATATCTGGGAGTGGATTTGGCAGCATATAGAACCATGGAAGCAGAAGTGAGTCAGAGGGTGGGGGAGGGGGCAAAGGTTCTGGGGGCACTGAAGAATGTGTGTAAGGCAAAAACGTTATTTCGGAGCAAAAATGGGTATGTTTGAAGGAATAGTGGTTCCAACAATGTTATATGGTTGTGAGGCATGGGCTATAGATAGAGTTGTGTGAAGGAGGGTGGATGTGTTGGAAATGAGGTGAAAGAGGACAATATGTGGTGTGAGGTGGTTTGATCAAGTAAGTAATGAAAGGGTAAGAGAGATGTGTGGTAATAAAAAGTGTGGTTGAGAGAGCAGAAGACATAGTATTGAAAAGGTTTGGTCACATGGAGAGAATGAGTGAGGAAAGATTGACAAAGAGGATATATGGGTCAGAGGTGGAGGGAACGAGAGGTAGGAGACCAAATTGGAGGTGGAAGTATGGAGTGAAAAAGATTTTGAGTGATTGAAGCCTAAACATACAGGAGGGTGAAAGGCGTGCAAAGGATAGAGTGAATTGGAATGATGTGGTATACTGGGATCAATGTGCTGTCAATGGATTGAACCAGGGCATGTGAAGCATCTGGGGTAAACCATGGAAAGTTTTGTGGTTCCTGGTTGTGGAGAGGGAGCTGTGGTTTTGGTGCATTATATATGACAGAGATTGAGCGTGAGCGAAAGTGGCCTTTGATGTCTTTTCCTAGCGCTACCTCGTGTGCACGCAAGAGGGGGGTGTCATTTCATGTGTGGCGAGGTGGCAGCAGGAATGGATTAGGGCATCATGTATGAATATGTTCATGTGTATATATGTATATGTATGTATGTGTTGAAATGTATAGATATATGTGCATGTGTGGGCGTTATGTATATACATGTGTATTTTGGTGGGTTGGGCCATTCTTTCGTCTATTTCCTTGTGCTACTTTGTAAACACGAGACAGCGACAAAGTATACTAAATAAATAAATAAACATATGAGTGGTTGGGCCATTCTTTGCGCTACCTCACTGATGCAGGAAACAGCGATTGAGTATATAAATAAATATAAAATAGATATGTCATCAGCGGTAATAATTCCTCAGAAATTTCACAGGTGGTACACCAATAAACACCATAGTGTAAGGACATTTTATCAGAATACACATATCTGGAAGCCACATAATGATATCTGTGCATATGGCAGCTGCAACCATAAATGAGAGGTGATATGGGAAGAAATCTAAAGAAATTGTGACAGGAAAGTAGTAGATGCAACCATAAATGAGAGGTGATATGGGAAGAAATCTAAGGAAATTGTGATAGGAAAGTAGTAACATACAGAGATATGATTATGTTTTACTTGGTCTCAGAAAGACTCATAAACTAAGAAAATATAGAGGGATTACAGCTATTAAGGAATATTTTTCTTATATTGACATTTCATGTCTTTTAAGGTCAGTATAGAAACAAAAGCTAGGGAACACAAAAATAAACAAAACTTCTGATTTCTGACAGTCTACATGGGCTCTGAATTTAAAAGCACCTTTCCAAACTCAGCAATTCTGCTGACCTCAAAGGTAACGTTAGCACACACAAACAGTTTAATGTGGAAAGTAATGGCATATGTGGTTTGAGAAATTATTATTATTATTTTACTTTGTCGCTGTCTCCCATGTTAGCTAAGTAGCGCAAGGAAACAGACGAAAGAATGGCTCAACCCACCCACATACACATGTATATACATACACGTCCACACATGCAAATATACATACCTATACATCTCAACGTATACATATATATATACACACACAAACATATACATATATACACATGTACATAATTCATACTCTCTGCCTTTATTCATTCCCATCGCCACCCCGCCACACACGAAATAACAACCCCCTCCCCCCGCATGTGTGCAAGGTAGCACTAGGAAAAGACAACAAAGGCCACATTCTTTCACACTCAGTCTCTAGCTGTCATGTATAATGCACTGAAACCACAGCTCCCTTTCCACATCCAGGCCCCACAGAACTTTCCATGGTTTACCCCAGACGCTTCACATGCCCTGGTTCAATCCACTGACAGCATGTCGGCCCCGGTATACCACATCGTTCCAATTCACTCTATTCCTTCATCTCAAAAGATGGCTAAATCCTGTCTACGATCTTTGAAGAAGTAATATCTGATGATTTCAACCTCTTTCAATTAGGATCACGTAGCTCTTTGAAGAAACAATACCCACTGCTTTGAACCTCTTAGGTAAGATCATGCAAGAAATATTTTGGACATTTTATCCTCCTCTTATAATATCAATACTTCACTCATCCATTCACTCCAGCACCTAAATTGATTCCTACTTGCATCTGTAAACAAGTTCATTACTCAATCTGCATTCACTTTTTCTGTATGAATGCAGCACCTCTTTACTGAGTTTAGCAACCCGTTAAACACTACCTATATCTCTCATTTCCTCCTTATCTATTTCCACTGCTTAAGAACATCAGCTGAACTTGGCACAATTAAAGTGATACCTTTTTCTATATGCTATATGTGTATCTATTTCCTACAACTACTAGTTAGGGAAATGAACATATGTCCAGATCTTCTAAGATGTATATAAAAAAAATTCTAGGAAAAATCTAAAGCAATCTAATATATTGCTATACATAAACGAGAATTTCTTTCACTTAACATACTGTATGGGTATGTTGATCTCCTTTAAGAGACCTAAATGTTTATGGCCATTCCTACATGATTAACAGGCACACCACAATTCCAGAGAATGTGTACATAAGATACAACTAAAAGTTGAAGGATCATTAACGGCAAGGTTATCCTTACTTACCTTCAATGAATGACCAAAATAATCTCACCTGCACAAACATGAGAGGAGAATATCTAGGGAAAACGAAGTTATTCTCATCATTGGTTGCCTCACCACTCTTAGTCTCCTGCTGTGGTAACTCCTGTGCCACTTGCAGATATGTATTTAACCAACAGTTGGAGGTAACAGGGGAGAGGTCCCAATTTAGTTTCTGTAAAGCATTAATAATCTGCAATTGACAATCCAAATATACAATGAAATATATGGTAATGTTGATCAATGAAGCACCAGCAGCACTGTAATTTTCATATGAAGCTGTGACTAGAGATGAGAGGTTAAGCAAATATTTGAATCTATATAACTATGTTTCTGATACCTATTCCCACCTGAAACTCCCTCAAGGGGGTGGTCACGGCAATAGTCTTCACCTGAAACTCCCTCAAGGGGGTGGTCACGGCAATAGTCTTCATAACTAGTGAACCCCAATGCCGCTTCTTAGCCTTTGGTACCTCATCCGTAATAGATTATTGGCGGAAGGCAACTTTAGTGCAATGTTTGCGGAGACTCCCACCTAATGTTCCTACTGACTACTTCTACCTAATGCTCTTGCTTAAGTTCCTGCCTACCATTTCTACCAAATGCTCCAGCTAAATGTTCCTACCTCCTATCAATGGCTCCTACCCTTTTGCCAAAGGTAGGCTTAGGGAGTGGTGCTCACCGCAGGAAAATCTAGAGCTACGAAAAATGAGCTGTACAAGTTGTCCAGTATTATGTATGACAAGGAGAGACTCTATGTTTGCAGAGAGAATGCCAGTAGTTTACATGTGGGTGGGGCTGAAAGAGACAGCTACCTGGGTCTGATGAGTTCATTCTGACAATCACCGAAGTGCTGTGGCTCTCCTGATACCCAGGCAGGTAGTACTGGTAATATAATTCCCCGATCACTGGCTGCCCATTAACAACAATTCAAATATGTATGGTGAGTGTAAAGTTTGTGAAACATTCACCTACTGCCAATCTTAGAGGGAGGCAAACATTATGAAGTTAGGAATTTTTCTGTACACTGTAGCACAATAGTAATCATCTAACTTAAAAATGACTGAGAAGAACTTAACAATAATTACCACTGCACTTCTCATGGGTGCGATAAGAACATAACAATAATCATCACTGCACTTCTCATCATGTGTGCATGTGTGTGTGTATAGCAATAGATTTTATATTTTCCTTATAAAGTAAGTTTCATTTCCTCATATATTTTATAAGTTTGGTGGTTAAATTTTCACTCAAAAAACATAAATGTTCCATTTGGTTTACTGTGATAGAGTGTATTCGGATCCAAGGGCTCTTGAAATATTTGGGCACTCAAGTACCACATGCTTAAAAGATTTTTATACACTTAAAAGGATGTCATTGCTTCAAACAGGAATGAATAATGCTACTGTCACTAGTCCATAACCTTGAAAAATTTTTTTATTAATCATTAAACACTAAGTCTTCATATGAGCTTTTAAATTTCACAAGCTTTGTTTATATCCCTTGACAATATTTTGATATTTGCAAAGCTAGTAAATGTTGCCTTGGTCACTGTAGTTGCATTCCTCAGAAACTGTCATTCTTTGGAAGCCATTCTGAAGAGAAATACATATGTAAATAAATGCAAATATGTGAGAGTATTGGCATGATGTTTCATGTTTCAATACTCTTATCATCATAAACATTTACAGTTTTCCTGATGTGAAAAAATTATCAATGAATCTCTTTGGTTACAAAAAGATTTGTTATATGAAAGAAAAGTTCTATCATTAGAAAAAAAAAAAAAAATGTGCGTAAGAAAAATGCAACATAACACATGCATGTTGGTCACTCGACACTCTGGCCTCATTCCTGCTCTTCTCAAGTGCTTTGTGCTGACTCGGCTACAAAATTTCTAGTCTATGAATGAAATATACTTTTAAAGTGATTTTCTTCACTGTCTCAAGAACATACATGAAACTGCAAGGTTAATGATTTCTTTTTATACTTCACACTTTTTTATATATTTGACTGCCATTTCCCACATTAGTTAAGTATTAAACCTAGGAAGAGACGAAGAAAGCCCACATCCACATACATCCATTCTTGAGCTGTCATGTGTAATGCACCTAAACTGTAGCACCCTATCCACAACCAGGCCCCATAGAATTTTCCATGGTGTACCCCAAACCCTTCACATGCTTCAGTTCAGTCCACTGACATCATGTTGACCCCAGTATACCAAATCATTGCAATTCACTCAATCCCGTGCATCCCTTTCACCCTCCTACGTCTTCAGACCCCAACTGCTCAAAATCTTTTTCACTCCATCCTTCCATTTACAATTTGAAAAACATGAAATCTCAGGATGGAAATGGAAAACTAAGACAATATGGCGTTAAATACTTATGTAGTCACGCCATTCATTTTTCTTACTTTTTCTGATACTACATTAACCTTTTCAGTCCCAGGCTTGATCTATTTATGCATTCCCTCTAGCCTAAGATTGTTCCTAGACAAGTGAAAAGAAAAAATTGTCCTTAAAAATTAATTCATCATAATATTAAACCACATAAAACATCAAAAAAGCAAAAAGAAAGCATTCAGAAAGTGTAATCCCTTTAATCTTCCATTGCAGTAAAAAAGTTTATGAACCTATTTCTACCACAGGGCCCAATAAGGTATAAGGCTTGATAATTATCAAATTTTTCTAAATTATATATATTATACTTAATTTCTGTTTCCCACATCAGCGAGGTAGTGCAAGGAAACAGATGAAGAATGGCCCAACCACCTACATACACACATATATACATAGACGCCAATACTTGCACATGTACATTGATATTTATGCATATATATATAAACTCTAGTACATATTCATACTTGCTACCTTCATCCACTCCTTTCGCCACCCTGCCACACATGAAATAGCACCCCCCCCAAAAAAAAAGAAAGAAAAAAAAGGGAGCAAGCCACATTTGTTCACACTCAGTCTCTAGCTGTCATATGTAATGCACCAAAATGTACATGTATGTATATGTGCATGTATGGGAGTTTATGCATATATATATATATATATATATATTTTTTTATACTTTGTCGCTGTCTCCCGCGTTTGCGAGGTAGTGCAAGGAAACAGACGAAAGAAATGGCCCAACCCCCCCCATACACATGTACATACACACGTCCACACACGCAAATATACATACCTACACAGCTTTCCATGGTTTACCCCAGACGCTTCACATGCCTTGATTCAATCCACTGACAGCACTTCAACCCCTGTATACCACATCGCTCCAATTCACTCTATTCCTTGCCCTCCTTTCACCCTCCTGCATGTTCAGGCCCCGATCACACAAAATCCTTTTCACTCCATCTTTCCACCTCCAATTTGGTCTCCCTCTTCTCCTCGTTCCCTCCACCTCCGACACATATATCCTCTTGGTCAATCTTTCCTCACTCATTCTCTCCATGTGCCCAAACCATTTCAAAACACCCTCTTCTGCTCTCTCAACCACGCTCTTTTTATTTCCACACATCTCTCTTACCCTTACGTTACTTACTTGATCAAACCACCTCACACCACACATTGTCCTCAAACATCTCATTTCCAGCACATCCATCCTCCTGCGCACAACTCTATCCATAGCCCACGCCTCGCAACCATACAACATTGTTGGAACTACTATTCCTTCAAACATACCCATTTTTGCTTTCCGGGATAATGTTCTCGACTTCCACACATTTTTCAAGGCTCCCAAAATTTTCGCCCCCTCCCCCACCCTATGATCCACTTCTGCTTCCATGGTTCCATCCGCTGACAGATCCACTCCCAGATATCTAAAACACTTCACTTCCTCCAGCCTCTCACCATTCAAACTCACCTCCCAATTGACTTGACCCTCAACCCTACTGTACCTAATAACCTTGCTCTTATTGACATTTACTCTTAACTTTCTTCTTCCACACACTTTACCAAACTCCGTCACCAGCTTCTGCAGTTTCTCACATGAATCCGCCACCAGCGCTGTATCATCAGCGAACAACAACTGACTCACTTCCCAAGCTCTCTCATCCCCAACAGACTTCATACTTGCCCCTCTTTCCAAAACTCTTGCATTTACCTCCCTAACAACCCCATCCATAAACAAATTAAACAACCACATATATATATATATATATATATATATATATATGGATGTAAGGCATGTGTACGTGTAGGAAGAGAGGAAAGTGATTGGTTCTCAGTGAATGTAGGTTTGCGGCAGGGGTGTGTGATGTCTCCATGGTTGTTTAAGGATTTTGCGAGGTAGCGCAAGGAAACAGACGAAAGAAATGGCCCAACCCCCCCACACACACATGTATATACATACGTCCACACACGCAAATATACATACCTACACAGCTTTCCATGGTTTACCCCAGACGCTTCACATTCCTTGATTCAATCCACTGACAGCACGTCAACCCCGGTATACCACATCGCTCCAATTCACTCTGTTCCTTGCCCTCCTTTCACCCTCCTGCATGTTCAGGCCCCGATCACACAAAATCTTTTTCACTCCATCTTTCCACCTCCAATTTGGTCTCCCTCTTCTCCTCGTTCCCTCCACCTCCGACACATATATCCTCTTGGTCAATCTTTCCTCACTCATTCTCTCCATGTGCCCAAACCATTTCAAAACACCCTCTTCTGCTCTCTCAACCACGCTCTTTTTATTTCCACACATCTCTCTTACCCTTACGTTACTCACTCGATCAAACCACCTCACACCACACATTGTCCTCAAACATCTCATTTCCAGCACATCCATCCTCCTGCGCACAACTCTATCCATAGCCCACGCCTCGCAACCATACAACATTGTTGGAACCACTATTCCTTCAAACATACCCATTTTTGCTTTCCGAGATAATGTTCTCGACTTCCACACATTCTTCAAGGCCCCCAGAATTTTCGCCCCCTCCCCCACCCTATGATCCACTTCCGCTTCCATGGTTCCATCTGCTGCCAGATCCACTCCCAGATATCTAAAACACTTCACTTCCTCCAGTTTTTCTCCATTCAAACTTACCTCCCAATTGACTTGACCCTCAACCCTACTGTACCTAATTACCTTGCTCTTATTCACATTTACTCTTAACTTTCTTCTTTTACACACTTTACCAAACTCAGTCACCAGCTTCTGCAGTTTCTCACATGAATCAGCCACCAGCGCTGTATCATCAGCGAACAACAACTGACTCACTTCCCAAGCTCTCTCATCCACAACAGACTTCATACTTGCCCCTCTTTCCAAAACTCTTGCATTTACCTCCCTAACAACCCCATCCATAAACAAATTAAACAACCATGGAGACATCACACACCCCTGCCGCAAACCTACATTCACTGAGAACCAATCACTTTCCTCTCTTCCTACATGTACACATGCCTTACATCCTCGATAAAAACTTTTCACTGCTTCTAACAACTTGCCTCCCACACCATATATTCTTAATATCTTCCACAGAGCATCTCTATCAACTCTATCATATGCCTTCTCCAGATCCATAAATGCTACATACAAATCCATTTGCTTTTCTAAGTATTTCTCACATACATTCTTCAAAGCAAACACCTGATCCACACATCCTCTACCACTTCTGAAACCACACTGTTCTTCCCCAGTCTGATGCTCTGTACATGCCTTCACCCTCTCAATCAATACCCTCCCATATAATTTACCAGGAATACCAGGAATATCCCCTTTGCCTTTGTACAATGGCACTATGCACGCATTCCGCCAATCCTCAGGCACCTCACCATGAGTCATACATACATTAAATAACCTTACCAACCAGTCAATAATACAGTCACCCCCTTTTTTAATAAATTCCACCATAATAAATACCATCCAAACCTGCTGCCTTGCCGGCTTTCATCTTCCGCAAAGCTTTTACTACCTCTTCTCTGTTTACCAAATAATTTTCCCTAACCCTCTCACTTTGCACACCACCTTGACCAAAACACCCTATATCTGCCACTCTATCATCAAACACATTCAACAAACCTTCAAAATACTCACTCCATCTCCTTCTCACATCACCATATATATATATATATATATATATATATATATATATATATATATATATTTTTTGCTTTGTTGCTGTCTCCCGCGTTTGCGAGGTAGCGCAAGGAAACAGACGAAAAAATGGCCCAATCCACCCCCATACACATGTATATACATACGTCCACACACGCAAATATACATACCTACACAGCTTTCCATGGTTTACCCCAGACGCTTCACATGCCCCGATTCAATCCACTGACAGCACGTCAACCCAGGTATACCACATCGCTCCAATTCACTCTATTCCTTGCCCTCCTTTCACCCTCCTGCATGTTCAGGCCCCGATCACACAAAATCTTTTTCACTCCATCTTTCCACCTCCAATTTGGTCTCCCTCTTCTCCTCGTTCCCTCCACCTCCGACACATATATCCTCTTGGTCAATCTTTCCTCACTCATTCTCTCCATTTGCCCAATCCATTTCAAAACACCCTCTTCTGCTCTCTCAACCACGCTCTTTTTATTTCCACACATCTCTCTTACCCTTACGTTACTTACTCGATCAAACCACCTCACACCACACATTGTCCTCAAACATCTCATTTCCAGCACATCCATCCTCCTGCGCACAACTCTATCCATAGCCCACGCCTCGCAACCATACAACATTGTTGGAACCACTATTCCTTCAAACATACCATATATATATATATATATTATATATATATATATTATATATATATATATATATATATATATATTATATATATATATATGGATGTAAGGCATGTGTACGTGTAGGAAGAGAGGAAAGTGATTGGTTCTCAGTGAATGTAGGTTTGCGGCAGGGGTGGGGGTGATGTCTCCATGGTTGTTTAAGGATTTTGCGAGTAGCGCAAGGAAACAGACGAAAGAAATGGCCCAACCCCCCCACACACACATGTATATACATACGTCCACACACGCAAATATACATACCTACACAGCTTTCCATGGTTTACCCCAGACGCTTCACATGCCCCGATTCAATCCACTGACAGCACGTCAACCCCTGTATACCACATCGCTCCAATTCACTCTGTTCCTTGCCCTCCTTTCACCCTCCTGCATGTTCAGGCCCCGATCACACAAAATCTTTTTCACTCCATCTTTCCACCTCCAATTTGGTCTCCCTCTTCTCCTCGTTCCCTCCACCTCCGACACATATATCCTCTTGGTCAATCTTTCCTCACTCATTCTCTCCATGTGCCCAAACCATTTCAAAACACCCTCTTCTGCTCTCTCAACCACGCTCTTTTTATTTCCACACATCTCTCTTACCCTTACGTTACTTACTCGATCAAACCACCTCACACCACACATTGTCCTCAAACATCTCATTTCCAGCACATCCATCCTCCTGCGCACAACTCTATCCATAGCCCACGCCTCGCAACCATACAACATTGTTGGAACCACTATTCTTCAAACATACCCATTTTTGCTTTCCGAGATAATGTTCTCGACTTCCACACATTCTTCAGGCCCCCAGAAAAAAAAAAAAAAAAATTTTCGCCCCCTCCCCCACCCTATGATCCACTTCCGCTTCCATGGTTCCATCTGCTGCCAGATCCACTCCCAGATATCTAAAACACTTCACTTCCTCCAGTTTTTCTCCATTCAAACTTACCTCCCAATTGACTTGACCCTCAACCCTACTGTACCTAATAACCTTGCTCTTATTCACATTTACTCTTAACTTTCTTCTTTTACACACTTTACCAAACTCAGTCACCAGCTTCTGCAGTTTCTCACATGAATCAGCCACCAGCGCTGTATCATCAGCGAACAACAACTGACTCACTTCCCAAGCTCTCTCATCCACAACAGACTTCATACTTGCCCCTCTTTCCAAAACTCTTGCATTTACCTCCCTAACAACCCCATCCATAAACAAATTAAACAACCATGGAGACATCACACACCCCTGCCGCAAACCTACATTCACTGAGAACCAATCACTTTCCTCTCTTCCTACATGTACACATGCCTTACATCCTCGATAAAACTTTTCACTGCTTCTAACAACTTGCCTCCCACACCATATATTCTTAATATCTTCCACAGAGCATCTCTATCAACTCTATCATATGCCTTCTCCAGATCCATAAATGCTACATACAAATCCATTTGCTTTTCTAAGTATTTCTCACATACATTCTTCAAAGCAAACACCTGATCCACACATCCTCTACCACTTCTGAAACCACACTGTTCTTCCCCAGTCTGATGCTCTGTACATGCCTTCACCCTCTCAATCAATACCCTCCCATATAATTTACCAGGAATACCAGGGAATATCCCCTTTGCCTTTGTACAATGGCACTATGCACGCATTCCGCCAATCCTCAGGCACCTCACCATGAGTCATACATACATTAAATAACCTTACCAACCAGTCAATAATACAGTCACCCCCTTTTTTAATAAATTCCACTGCAATACCATCCAAACCTGCTGCCTTGCCGGCTTTCATCTTCCGCAAAGCTTTTACTACCTCTTCTCTGTTTACCAAATAATTTTCCCTAACCACTCTCACTTTGCACACCACCTTGACCAAAACACCCTATATCTGCCACTCTATCATCAAACACATTCAACAAACCTTCAAAATACTCACTCCATCTCCTTCTCACATCACCATATATATATAATATATATATATATATATTATATATATATATATATATTTTTTGCTTTGTTGCTGTCTCCCGCGTTTGCGAGGTAGCGCAAGGAAACAGACGAAAAAAATGGCCCAACCCACCCACATACACATGTATATACATACGTCCACACACGCAAATATACATACCTACACAGCTTTCCATGGTTTACCCCAGACGCTTCACATGCCCTGGTTCAATCCACTGACAGCACGTCAACCCCTGTATACCACATCGCTCCAATTCACTCTATTCCTTGCCCTCCTTTCACCCTCCTGCATGTTCAGGCCCCGATCACACAAAATCTTTTTCACTCCATCTTTCCACCTCCAATTTGGTCTCCCTCTTCTCCTCGTTCCCTCCACCTCCGACACATATATCCTCTTGGTCAATCTTTCCTCACTCATTCTCTCCATGTGCCCAAACCATTTCAAAACACCCTCTTCTGCTCTCTCAACCACGCTCTTTTTATTTCCACACATCTCTCTACCCTTACGTTACTTACTCGATCAAACCACCTCACACCACACATTGTCCTCAAACATCTCATTTCCAGCACATCCATCCTCCTGCGCACAACTCTATCCATAGCCCACGCCTCGCAACCAGACAACATTGTTGGAACCACTATTCCTTCAAACATACCCATATATATATATATATATATATATATATATATATATATATATATATATATATATATATATATATATATATATATATATATATATATATATATATATATATATAATGTGTGTGTGTGTGTGTGTGTGTGGTTGGGCCATTCTTCTATTTCCTTGCGCTACCTTACTGACGTGGGAAACAGCGGTTAAATATAATGTAATAAAAAAAACTTGTAAATTGTGTATATGCCACCAGCAAGTACTCCATTGGTTCACCTTTCCTCTTTATACACTCGAACAATCAGTGAGATTCTGGGGAAAATTTAAGGTCCATCTTTGCCCAAATTTCATAAAAGGCCACCTCCAGCTTAAGTAGCAATGAAGCATTCAGTCACAATTCTATTTTCATAAGCGCCCACAAATATATATCATATTTCATTATTATACTTTGTCACTGTCTCCTGCATTAGTGAGGTAGCGCAAGGAGATGATGGAATGGCCTAACTCACCCACATACACATGGATATACATACACGACCACACATGCACAAATACAAACCTATACATTCAATGTATATATACATATATATTCATTATTTACTTATTTTGCTTTGTCGCTGTCTCCCGCGTTAGTAAGGTAGCGCAAGGAAACAGACGAAAGAAATGGCCCAACCCACCCACATACACATGTATATACATACATGTCCACACACGCAAATATACATACCTATACATCTCAACGTATACATATACACACACAGACATATACATGTATACACATGTACATAATTCATACTCTCTGCCCTTATTCATTCCCATCGCCACCCCGCCACACATGAAATAACAACCCCCTTCCCCCAAATGTGCGCGAGGTAGCACTAGGAAAAGACAACAAAGGTCACATTCGTTCACACTCAGTCTCTAGCTGTCATGTAATAATGCACCAAAACCACAGCTCCCTTTCCACATCCAGGCCCCACACAACTTTCCATGGTTTACCCCATACGCTTCACATGCCCTGGTTCAATCCACTAACAGCACGTTGACCCTGGTATACCACATCGTTCCAATTCACTCTATTCCTTGCACACCTTTCACCGTCCTGCATGTTCAGGCCCCGATCACTCAAAATCTTTTTCACTCCATCCTTCCACCTCCAATTTGGTCTCCCACTTCTCCTCATTCCCTCCACCTATGACACATACATCCTCTTAGTCAATCTTTCCTCACTCATTCTCTCCATGTGACCAAACCATTTCAAAACACCCTCTTCTGCTCTCTCAACCACACTCTTTTTATTACCACACATCTCTCTTACCCTATTATTACTTACTCGATCAAACCATCTCATACCACATATTGTCCTCAAACATCTCATTTCCAGCACATCCACCTCCTCCGCACAACTCTATCCATAGCCCACACCTCGCAACCATATAACATTGTTGGATATATATACACAGACAAATACATATACACACATGTACATATTCATACTTGCTGCCCTCAGCCATTCCTGTCGCCATCCCGCCACACATGAAATGGCACCCCCACATACGCGCGAGGTAGTGCTAGGGAAAGACAACAAATGCCACATTCGTTCACACCCAGTCTCTAGCTGTCATGTGTAATGGACCGAAACCACAAATATCTATAGGATTTAAATCCAGTGAATTCCTAGGTCAGTCACTGAAAAGCTCCACCGCATAGTCCTTCGGTCAATTTGTGACTAGTGTGGCAAGGAGCCTCATACTGCATGAACAGTTTGGCCTTGCTCTTTTTAAACGAATCTGGAGGATGGTCACGTATTACCGGAGGTAACTAAGTATATTCATAATTTCATTCTTTGGCAACACTAAAAGGTTCCCAACACTATAATAACTGAAACAAACCCATACCAAAAGTGAAGCAGGGAAGTTTACAATGTTTGCAATATACCTGGGGTCAAATGGATCACAGCCTGGACCCCTGTATGCAAATACCACAGCGACCTGTCACAAAAAAGGCGGACTCATCGCTCCACAAGATATTTACATACTTAGCTGTATCTCACTATACATATCTAATTTCTTCTGGACCTGATGAATTATGAGCAGTTGGGGATGCAGCCTGCAACTCGTGTAAGTGGCCCTGCACTGTCTTTACCAACACATTACTGGGTAGGCTAGGGATTTTTCTTTTAATCATCTTGCAGTCAAGCATGGATCTGTATACATTTTACATTTAAGAACATTCAGAGAATGTGGAGAGGTTTTTCTGGCCTGGGTGTTTCAAATGGGTCTCTGTAGTATTGCTGCTGCTATTAATTTTCGTCATCCATCATTGTACTGATCTCAAGCCCGTAGTGGTCAGATCAGAAACTTCAACTGGCTAATTTCCCTTGTAAATTGCAACTATAGGAGCTATTTTGTACTTATAAGGTGAGCATTTCCAATCACAGTGGGTACCAGAGGTGTGGAAAGGGAAAACAAGCGAAAATCCTGGGCTAAGTGGGGAGCACAGCAGACTATTCCCACCTCCTACAACAGCAAAACTGCCACTGATGCAGGCACATTACACATTAAGTGATATGCATTGATATAAATTCCACTAGCCCGCTCACACCAACTCCAGAGGCAGGCACCAGTCATATGACTCATGGCTGCTCCAGATTTAAAAAGGGGGAACAAAGCATCAGCACATACCTTATGTGGTGTGTAAAGAATTCTGGTTACAAGTGCAATAGGTAAATGTGTAGGAATGAGAAGCTTTTATAATTTCTCTATCTTCATTGTGAGGCACACTCATTTTCATCTGAAGTATTTTTTTATTCCCAGCAATTACTTCAGACTAAGAAATTCTGTATGTTCCTTGCTGCCATGCTTCCAGGTTTAAAACACTGCTCTATCTACCTATCTATCTATATCTCTGATGCCCGTTCCCTTCAGGAACTCCCATCAAGGGATGACCATGGCAAAAGTCTCCAGTCATCCTTGTCCTTACATGCCTCCCTAGCAGACACCATTCCATGCACTCTTCCATCAATTCTCTCACTCTAGTATTCCTCCACCCTATTTGCCCATGTCACAGGTGGTTTTCTTCACATAAATCCCTGTAATGGTACCATCATACACTCTCCCTGTAAACTCCCAAGTCTTGCATTCTTTCCATATACCAAAACCACCTCAAAATATTACATTTCACCTATTCTACCACTCTACATTCCAATCCCTTTGCATTCCCTGCCATACCACATCTCTCATACACTCCCTTCTTCATTCTATTTAGTCAAACCATGTGCTCTTCTCAAATACCTCGCTTCCAAAGCCTGGATTCAAGTCACACCATATGCTCTTCTCAAACAGCTCATTTCCACAGCCTGGATGCTTGATCTTAATCCTCTCTTCACCTCCATACTTACACCTCCACCCTTCATTATTCTATTAAAGGACCCAATGACTCTTCTACCCTGTACTGCTCTCTCTTATCTCTCCTTCCACATCACCAAATTCACCCAAGACAGCTCCAAGATACTTCAATTCTCTCACTTTCTTCTTTCACTCTATATGGTTTTACAAAATCTATACTTTCAATCTGTTTCCTTTCAAACACAATTTCTTATTTTTACTTACATTTACCCTCAATCGTATATGCTTACACACATCACATAACAACCTTCTGCAACTCTCTTCACTCTCAGTAAACAACACAGTAACATCCACAAACAGGTTTGCAACTAGTCACCATATCTCACCGCCACACTCAATCTCTGCAACCCTTTTACCTAGTTTTGCTTTCATCTCTTATCACTCCATCCATATACTGTATATAATAAAAAGCCACGGAGACATCACATCCCTGCCTCACACCTACATGTATCCCAAAACTTTCTCTCAACTCTCCATCCACTCTTACACATGCATTTGCTCCTCTATTGAAGGCTTTTACACCATCCAATAATTGTCCCCCTTACAATATATATCCTTAACAGATCCCATAAAGCATTCCACTCGACCTTCATATTCTTTCTCCACATCCAAAAAAAGCTGCATAAACTTCATACCTCTCACTAAATACTTTTCTTCAGTCATCTTTACAAGAATCTGATTCACATCTACCTTTCCTAAAACCCTCTTGCTCTTCACTTATTCTGCATTCATTCACTTCGATCAATGAACAGTCTTCCATATACTTTTCTTGGTACACTTAACAGACTTATTCCCATATAATTGCCACATACATCCTTAGCACCTTTTTCCCTTGAATAAAGGAAAATTAAGAGCATTCACCCAATCCTCAGGCACAAACTTCTTTTTCCATGCTAAATTACATATCAGACGCATCCACTATATCACACTGTCTCCTCCATACTTCAGTATTTCAGCCATAATCCCATCCACTCTAAGTGGCTTTCCTACCTTCGGCCTCATTATTGCCCTTCTTACCTTCCTTTTCACTGGAGGCCCTTGCACTTGTATCCTGTTCCTTCCATCCCCCATATACATGCAAGTAACAACTGCTGCCTCCCCTTCTCTCACATTCATCAGTTCTTCAAAATACTCTTTCCATCTTCCTTTCACTTCCTCCTTTTGATTCAGCAACTCTCCTTCCTTACTTCTCAAATTAAATATTTCTACTCTTACATCCACCTCTATCCTTTTTCACCTTATAGTTTTTCACCAATATAGTTTCTTATTATCCCCAAACTTTTCACTTAATTCCTACCAAAATCTTCATCTACACTTTCTTTGCTTTCCTCTACCAGCTTCTTAACATACCACTTACATATTTTATATTCTTCCCTCCTCCTTTGCTGAACTTCCACTGCTATATTCCTATCAAGCAATCCACCATATGCCTTTTTCTTCTCTTCTACAGCATTTCTAATATCTTCTCTCCATCATGCACTGCCCTTATTCCCATATCTTACGACCTTGTATCCTACTACTAATTCTTTCTTTTTTTTTTTCTTTTAAACTATTTGCCATTTCCCGCGTTAGCGAGGTAGCGTTAAGAACAGAGGACTGGGCCTTTTTTGGAATATCCTCACCTGGTCCCCTCTGTTCCTTCTTTTGGAAAATTAAAAAAAAAACGAGAGGGGAGGATTTCCAGCCCCCCGCTCCCTCCCCTTTTAGTCGCCTTCTACGACACGCAGGAATACGTGGGAAGTATTCTTAATCCCCTATCCCCAGGGATAACTACTAATTCTACAACCTTTAATAATATTCCTCTAAACATTTCAAATACCTCATTCACTCATGACTGCACTTCCATCTACACTTTCAGTTACCTTCCTTTCATATTCCCTGCATTTTTTCTTATTCATCTTCTCACTTGCCAACACTTTTACCTCTCCATTCTTCTTTACCATACGTCCACTTCTCCCTGATCCTCATCCCATAAGAACTGCAAAATGGTCAGTCTCTCCAAAGAATCCTCCAACAACTCTACCATCTAGCATGGCCTTTCTCAATCTTTCATCCACAGCCTCAAAGTCAATCAAAACCTTTTGCTCTTCTGTTCCAACATTGTGCTGAAAAAAGGTGCTTGCAAGAAATAAACCCCTCTCAGCACAAATATCCACAAGATAACTTCCATTCTCATTTACTCCAGGCACTCTCCACTAACCAACTATCTCACCAATTTCATCATATCCCACTCACATTCCTATCACCCAATAAAACCACGTTTCTCTCATTCTCAGATTCATTTATACAGCCATTCAAATTTCTCCAGAAAAGCTTCATTTCATCCTTATCTCATACCATCATATTAACAGGCACATACCCATGCATACCTTACAATCCCAATCTTTCCTTGCCCCCACACTAGTTTTGATCCATTCCATCCAAGCTCTGTAACACCCTCCTGCACTCTTGTACTCTGTGTCTGCCATGCATAAATCATCATACATCTCTCCTTTCTCTCTAGGTTGAAGAGTTCGAACTTCTTCAGATTCTTGTCGTAAATCATATGTGTCAACCTGTCAATTTTACTTGTGAATTGCTTTTGTATCCTTCCCAAACTGTAGATGTTCTTTGCGTTTGGCCAACAAATGACAATTTACAAACATTTCTCCCTTAACAATTTAGTATCTTCCATCAGCTTTACTGCAGAAATTGAAAATAATGGTATGTTACCATTTTTAGATTGCATGGTCCATAGGGATGGAAACAAGTTTAAGTTAAGCATATACAGAAAACCTACCAATGTATGCTCATATATCAACTATTACTCAGCTCAACATGACTTAAGTAAATTATCATCATTCCAGTCTATGTTCCTTAGGGCATTACATATTTGCAGTCCAGAGTTTATTGATGATGAGTTTGAGAAGATATATTCATTTGGATCCATGTAAAGTATACTAGATCTTTCACTGATAAATCCCTTAATCAGTTGGCAAAGAAATAATTTTATAGAGTTGAACTCGAACCTCCCTTGACACCAAGAACGGTTCAGTTCTCCATTTTAATAATAATTTTACTTTACTTCCCATATTGCTTAAATCCTTTAATGTCAATGTTGCCTTCAGCAACAACAATACTATAAAGAATATCTTAATCAGGAACTCACCAGATGCATCTACAGAAAACCATGTAGAAATTGTGATAAGTTTTATGCTGGGTAATGGCATCCCAGTTATTAACAAATTGGATAGCTTCATTGTTGATAAAATTTGGAAACAGTTCTCTTTCTTGTCCACATAATAAGTATCACATGCTTAAAGCCGGACTTGAATGCACCTGACCGCCATTCAGGTAGTCACTTGTTTCCCAAATGGCATCCTAGCTATGTCAGTTCCCTGTATATCAACTGACTGTCATATTTCTTTCTTGTACCTCCACTGAAGAAGGGGTTATTACACAAAAGTGCACTTGGGAACTTATCGTATATCATTTCCTCATGGACTCATAGGAATATACTTGATCACACGCTCAATTGTGATCCTTTCCAATATATAAGTTCATTATTATTATTACCACGTTAGCAAGGTAGTGCAAGGAAACAGACAAAAGAATGGCCCAACCAACCCACATACACATGTATGTGTATAAACACCCACATACACAGATATGCATACCTATACATTTCAAGCACTTCAATACACCCTCTTCTGCTCTCTCAACCACACTCTTTATATCACCAAACATCTCTCTTACCCTTTCATTACTCACTTGATCAAACCAACTCACACCACATATTGTCCTCAAACATCTCATTTCCAACACATCCACCCTCCTTTGCACAACCCTATCTACAGCCTGTGCCCCACAACCATATAACATTTTTGGTAATAAAAAAGAGTGTGGTTGAGAGAGCAGAAGAGGGTGTTTTGAAATGGTTTGGTCACATGGAGAGAATGAGTGAGGAAAGATTGACAAAGAGGATATATGTGTCAGAGGTGGAGGGAACGAGAAGTGGGAGACCAAATTGGAGGTGGAAAGATGGAGTGAAAAAGATTTTGAGTGATTGGGGCATGAACATGCAGGAGGGTGAAAGGCGTGCAAGGAACAGGGTGAATTGGAACGATGTGGTATACCGGGGTCGGTGTGCTGTCAATGGATTGAACCAGGGCATGTGAAGCATCTGGGGAAAACCATGGAAAGTTTTGTGGGCCTGGATGTGGAAAGGGAGCTGTAGTTTCGGTGCATTATACACGACACCTAGAGACTGAGTGTGAACGAATGTGGCCTTTGTTGTCTTTTCCTATCACTACCTCGCGCATGTGGGGGAAGGGGGTTGTCATTTCATGTGTGGCAGGGTGGCAACGGGAATGAATAAGGGCAGACAGTATGAATTATGTACATGTGTATATATATGTATATGTCTGTGTGTATATGTATGTATACGTTGAGATGTATAGGTATGTATATGTGTGTGTCTGGACGTGTATGTATATACATGTGTATGCGAGTGGGTTGGGCCATTCTTTCGTCTGTTTCCTTGCACTACCTCGCTAACGCAGGGGACAGCAATAAAGTATAAATAAATAAATATATATATGTGTGCGTGTGTGTATGAGTGGAAAGGCCATTCTTCATCTGTTACCTGGTGCCACCTCACTGATGCGGGAGACAGCAATCAAGTATGATAATAACAAAAATTTACATATATGTGTATGTGAGTGGATATCTTTGTCTGTTTTCTAGCGCTACCTCACTAACACAGGAAACAGGGACCAAGTATGAAAAATACATAAATAAATGGAAAGATAAGTTGCATGCATTTTAATGCCTAAGCCCTCCTCCATCCACTTACCATCCTACAAACCTAACACTTAGGAAAGTATACTACTTTTTTGGATATTTTCTTCTAATAATAAATGACAGACATATTCTACAATGATCTTTATCAGAATAAATGGGGATCATAAATTGAGAAATTGCACCACAAAGATCTTGAGGTTAAAACAGTCAATGTATAGTACTATTACTGAGGAATTTCAATCCTAGATATGGAAACTTAAATGCTTTTCATATTAAAACTTTTCTTATTGAACTTTTCATATTAAAATAGCAAAAAAATATTTTCATTTTCTAATGACAAAATGACATTGGAGGGGAATGGTAGCGAAATCCAAACACATACGAAAAGAGTGAAGATCATTACTAATTATGAATCCAAGGTATCTTATTTCGTAATTCTGATAAAGCCCGCATGAGCTCTTTATATTTGTACTGTTTATTCTTCTTGCCAAAATGCATACCCTTATTCATGCAGTGTATGCCCTGAAAACATTAATCTGATAAGCTAACCAGCATCACAAGAACAGGAGTGGTTATGATATAAGGCTTATATAAATTGGCAAGTTTGGTGGGAAAGTCTAACAATATGAAGCATAAATTGTACAGCATTTCTATCAATCAATTCTTGTTATATTTTATTCTTAACATACCTTTAATATGACTAGTTCCTTTTCCAAAATTTCATTTTCCATGCAAGCACCATCTGTCACATAGGCAAATTCTGATAGCTTTGGTGGATAAATCTCTTCTATTTTTGCTGCTATAAATAAACATGTTATACCTGAAACAAAAATGTGAGTAAACAACAGATGAAAGACCAAAACAAATAAATGTTCATTTGTTTTATCATTTCATTATTATCTACAGTGCCACTTCCCACTATACCAAAATCACATGTACATTTGCTTAATTATTTCATTACTTCAACTGTGCCACTTCCCACTATAAAGAAATATGATCCACACAATCAATCCATACAGCAAGGTCACAGCTCTCCATAAACTCAACTCTAATTTCCATAATTTTTCCTTCTAAAACATTTCTTGATATACTTACCTGAAAGCTACTTACAATGTTTACATACACACTGCCCATCTTCCAAAATTTCCCAATCAGTATAGATCATTACTTTTATTTATCAACAAATACCCTACTGATAACATATTCTTTCCAGATCTACATATAGAACTGGACAACTGCTAGCTACAGTAGTCCTCCTAACACCCCTCTTAACCATACATCCTCTGCAGTGGTACTTGTCACTGCAACTGTATCTTCATGGACATTTGAAATGCATGCTTGCTTTTTCAGTATGCAAAGATGCCTTGTCAGAAACTATATTTTGCACTGGGTAAAACATTCTGTGTCAGTTACCCACATAATACAAAGCCATGCACGTTCTTCCTGCACATTTGTCATTACATCTTGGGCACTAATAATGATGCTGATCCTGTGGTTGTTGAATGTGATTCTGAATATAATAAGAAAGTCATCTTGATTATGACATAGCAGATATAAGATTGGAATATTTTGGAACAAGTGTGAACAGGTACATGTTTTTGGGTAGTGAATAACAGTAGTGCACAAAAAAGTGTGAATGATATATCTATCAACAAGTTGTATGAATATGTAATGAAAGAGTAATATATCTGATAACCATGTAAGTGATATGTAAAACCCTTATGGTGTATAGTGAGACATTTTACAAAATCTTTATCAATAATTCACTGCATGTCATGTAACAAAGAGTCTCCAAATATAAAGTGTGTGGAAAAAGGTGAAGACAGATTCTGTCAAGTCAGCTCTGATGGTTCAGGTCTTTCAGTAATGTATATTTGTTTATATTATATATATATTTTTCTATTATACTTTGTCACTGTCTCCCGCGTTACCAAGGCAGCGCAAGGAAACAGACAAAAGAATGACCCAACCCACCCACATACACATGTATATGCATACACGTCCACACACGCACATATACATACCTATACATCTCAATGTATACACATATATACACGCACAGACATATACATATATACACATGTACTGTACATAATTCATACCGTCTGCCCTTATTCATTCCTGTCACCACCCCACCACACATGAAATGACAACTCCCTCCCCCCACATGTGTGCGAGGTAGCGCTAGGAAAAGACAACAAAGGCCACATTCGTTCACACTCAGTCTCTAGCTGTCGTGTATAATGCACCGAAACCACAGCTCCCTTTCCACATCTAGGCCCCACAAAACTTTCCATGGTTTACCCAAGACGCTTCACATGCCCTGGTTTAATCCATTGACAGCACATCGACCCTGACCTCTGACACATATATCCTCTTTGTCAATCTTTCCTCACTCATTCTCTCCATGTGACCAAACCACTTCAAAACACCCTCTTCTGCTCTCTCAACCACACTCTCTTTATTACCAAACATCTCCCTTACCCTTTCATTACTTACTCGATCAAACCACATACTGTCCTCAAACATCTCATTTCAAGCACATCCACCCTCCTCCACACAACTCTATCTATAGCCCACGCCTTGCAACCATATAAAAGTGTTGGAACCACTAATTCCTTCAAACATACCCATTTTTGCTTTCCAAGATAACGTTCTCGACTTCCACACATTATTCAATGCTCCTAAAACTTTCGCCCCCTCCCCCACCTTATGATTCACTTCCACTTCCATGGTTCCATCCGCTGCCAAATACACTCCCAGATATCTGAAGCACTTCACTTCCTCCAATTTTTCTCCATTCAAACTTACCTCCCAAATGACTCAACCCTACTGTACCTAATAACCTTGCTCTTATTCACATTTACTCTCGGCTTTCTTCTTTCACACACTTTACCAAATTCGGTCACCAGCTTCTGAAGTTTCTCACCCGAATCAGCAAACCAGCGCTGTATCATCAGCAAACGACAACTGACTTACTTCCCAAGCTCTCTCATCCACAACAGACTGCATACTTGCCCCTCTTTCCAAAACTCTTGCATTCATCTCTCTAACAACCCCATCCATAAACAAATTAAACAACCATGGAGACATCATGCACCCCTGCCGCAAACCAACATTCACTAGGAACCAATCACTTTCCTCTCTTCCTACTCATACACATGCCTTACATCCTTGGTAAAAACTTTTCACCACTTCTAGCAACTTACCTCTCACACCATATAATATTAAAACCTTCCACAAAGCATTTCTCTCAATCCCATCATATGCCTTATCCAGATCCATAAATGCTGCATACAAATCCATCTGTTTCTCTAAATATTTCTCACATACATTTGTCAAAGCAAACACCTGATCCACATATCCTCTACCACTTCTGAAACCACACTGCCGTTCCCCAATCTGATGCTCTGTACATGCCTTCACCCTCTCAATCAATACCCTCCCATATAATTTTCCAGAAGTACTCATTTTTGTGCCTCTGTAGTTTGAACACTCACCTTTATCCCCTTTCCCTTTGTAGAATGACTATGCATGTATTCCATCAATCCTCAGGCACTTCACCATGATCCATACATACACTGAATATCCTTACCAACCAATCAACAACAACAGTCACACCTTTTCTTTTTTATATAAATTCCACTGCAATACCATCCAAACCTGCCACCTTGCTGTATTTCATCTTCAGCAAAGCTTTCACTACCTATTCTCTGTTTACCAAACTATTCTCCCTGCCTCTCTCACTTCACACACCACCCTAACCAAAACACTCTATATCTGCCACTCTATCATCAAACATTCAACAAACCTTCAAAATGCTCACTCCATCTCCTTCTCACTTCATCAATACCTATTATTACCTCCCCACTTGCCCCTTCACTGATATTCCCATTTGTTCTCTTGTTATGCACATTATTTATCTCCTTCCAAAACATCTTTTTATTCTCCCTAAAATTTAATGATATTCTCTCATCCCAACTCTCATGTGCCCTCTTTTTCAACTCTTGCACCTTTCTCTTGACCTCCTGCCACCTTCTTTTATACATCTCCCAGTCATTTGCACTATTTCCCTGCAAGTATCATCCAAACGCCTCTCTCTTCTCTTTCACTGATACCCTTACTTCTTCATCCAACCACTCACTAACCTTTCAAATCTGCCCACCTCCCACCTTTCTCATGCCATATGCATCTTTTGCACAAGCCATCATTGCTTCCCTAAATACATCCCATCCCTCACCCACTCCCCTCACGTCATTTGCTCTCACCTTTTGACACTCTACACTCAACCTCCCCTGGTACTTCCTCACACAAGTCTCCTTTCCAAGCTCATTTACTCTCACCACTCTCTTCTCCCCAACATTCTTCTTTTCTGGAAACCTCTACAAATCTTCACTTTTGCCTTTCTCAGAACATTAACATCCAAAAGTCTCTTTTACATGCCTATCAATAATAAAATGTAACAAATGCTTTGAACTTATAATAGCTGTGCCATAACTATCCCCATCCAGTCATTACACCCAAACTACTATTTCAGTCATTTCAAACACCATATAAACATAAAAAAATAAAAAGAAAAAACTATTCCAAGATCTAAAACAGACCCTCCATGTATGTGAACAAAGGTGTGCAAGCATACGCATCTAATAAGGTAGTTATTGCTTGGTAAAGATTAAAACTTTGTTTCATACATAAAGAAAAGAAAAGAGTTCATCCAAAAGGATTCAACCCCTTCAACCACCATAAAACATTTGAGGTGGGGAGGTCCTAATTTACAAGACCTCAATAGGAGTACAGCAACCAAATGAGGCCTATGGTATCATAAGAGCCAGCCAGCCATTCATATAATTCACTGACAACTGGCTTGTGTCATGCATATGTATGCAGAAAATCAAGACATGACTCTTCAATATGGAAAGAGGGTGGGAAGGGATAAATTATAATATATGGATCCTTCTTAACAGATAATATTATGTATGACTGACAAATATTGAAGTGTACATCCATTATGAAATTAATAAATAAATGTAACAGTGACTAGGCAGACTGAAAAAAGTCTATGGATGCCTCCACAATGTGGCAAGTTAATTCAACCAGGTACACCATTCAAAAATAAAACGTATTCATGACTTATGAAAAACCAAAGAATAATAATGGCAATGATACCTATCAGACTTCTGTCAGTGTCAGAGATGAAAGTGCACCACAGCTTGCTGATTTGGTATCAAGCAACAGCCAACACATCTAAATAGAGCAAAAGAAACCTGAATCAGGAAGGGTAATGGCCTGGGGTAAGCTCACCAACAAACTACAACACAACCTGAACAGGTCGTTATACAGGCAGTGTCTGTTGTATGAGCATCTGCTGGCAAGATAAGTTTTATGATGATTAAGAGGGAGTGGGCTGAATCCTCATGGATGTGCCTTATCTTGGAAGGTAAAACACTTTTCTAACCCCCAAAGAAAGGGTACCTCAAATAATCCTTCATTACATGAAAAATAAATGAATATGCAATCTTTGGCAAATTCTAAATATTTCTAGTTTCACTTATTGTGCAGGATGATGAAAAAGCATACTAACCTATAAGCTGAAGTTGCTGCTTAGGTACATCATGTGAGGCAGTTAGGTACCGATCTATGTAGTCTGTGGCTAAGTAATAGGTCTCCCGGTGTAGTTTATACACTTCACATACCTGGTGGGAATGTACGAATTAGAAGGGTAACCAAACATTCAAAAAATTGTATATACAAAAATACAATTATGTTGGTCTGCATGCACTAACATACACACGAGGCTGTTCCCTGTAGGGTGGGGTAGAGGCAGGAATGGATGTAGGCAAGCAAGTATGAATATGTACATGTCAGTGTATGTGTATGTATATGTAGATATGTATATGCATATGTATGTGTATGGGCATTTATGTATATATATGTGTATACGAGTGGATGGGCATTCGTTGTCTGTTTCCTGGCACTACCTAGCTAATGCAGGAAACAGTGATTAGGTGCCATAAAAAATATAATAAAAATATTCATCTACTTATTTATCATACTTAACTCTTAAAACCTTCTGCAAAGCATCTCTATCAACCATATCATATGCCTTCTCCAGATCCATAAATGCTACATACAAATCCATATGTTTTTCTAAGTATTTCTCACATACATTCTTCAAAGCAAACACCTGATCCACTTCTGAAACCACACTGCTCTTCCCCAATCTGATGCTCTGTACATGCCTTTACCCTCACAATCAATACCCTCCCATATAACTTCCCAGGAATACTCAACAAACATGCCTCTGTAATTTGAACACTCCTACACCATAAGAATACATGGTGTGGGAGGTAAGTTGTTAGAAGCAGTGAAAAGTTCTTATTGAGGATGTAAGGCATGTGTACGTGTAGGAAGAGAGGAAAGTGATTGGTTCTCAGTGAATGTTGGTTTGTGGCAGGGGTGCGTGATGTCTCCATGGTTGTTTAATTTGTTTATGGATGGGGTTGTTAGGGAGGTGAATGCAAGAGTTTTGGAAAGAGGGGCCAGTATGAAGTCTGTTGTGGATGAGAGAGCTTGGGAAGTGAGTCAGTTGTTGTTCGCTGATGATACAGCGCTGGTGGCTGATTCCGGTGAGAAACTGCAGAAGCTGGTGACTGAGTTTGGTAAAGTGTGTGAAAGAAGAAAGCTGAGAGTAAATGTGAATAAGAGCACGATTATTAGGTACAGTAGGGTTGAGGGACAAGTCAATTAGGAGGTAAGTTTGAATGGAGAAAAACTGGAGATAGTGAAGTGTTTTAGATATCTGGGAGTGGATTTGGCAGCAGATGGAACCATGGAAGCGGAAGTGAATCATAAGGTGGGGGAGGGGGCGAAAGTTGTGGGAGCGTTGAAAAAAGTGTGGAAGTCGAGAAAGTTATCTTGAAAAGCAAAAATGGGTATGTTTGAAGGAATAGTGGTTCAAACAATGTTATGTGGTTGCATGGCGTAGGCTATAGATAGAGTTGTGCGGAGGGGGGTGGATGTGTTTGAAATGAGATGTTTGAGGACAATATGTGGTGTGAGGTGGTTTGATTGAGTAAGTAATGAAAGGGTACGAGAGATGTAGGGTTATAAAAAAGAGTGTGGTTGAGAGAGCAGAAGAGGGTTTAGAAATGGTGTGGTCACATGGAGAGAATGAGTGAGGAAAGATTGACAAAGAGGATATATGTGTCAGAGGTGGAGGGAACAAGGAGAAATGGGAGACCAAATTGGAAGTGGAAAGACAAAGCGAAAAAGATTTTTGAGTGATGAGGGTCTGAGCATGGAGGAGGGTGAAAGGTGTGCAAGGAATAGAGTGAATTGGAACGATGTGGTATACCAGGGTCGATGTGCTGTCAATGGATTAAACCAGGGCATGTGAAGCGTCTGGGGTAAACCATGGAAAGTTCTGTGGGGCCTGGAGCTGTGGTTTGGGTGCATTATACATGACAGCTAGAGACTGAGTGTGAACGAATGTGGCCTTTGTTGTCTTTTCCTAGCGCTACCTCGCGCACATGCGGGGGGAGGGAGTTTTCATTTCATGTGTGGTGGGGTGCCGACGGGAATGAATAAGGGCAGACAGTATGAATTATGTACATGTGAATATATGTATATGTGTGTGTATATATGTGTATATGTTGAGATGTATAGGTATGTATACGTACGTGTGTGGACGTGTATGTACATACATGTGTATGTGGGTGGGTTGGGCCAATCTTTCGTGTTTCCTTGTGCTACCTCGCTAACGCGGGAGACAGCAACAAAGTATAAGTATAATACTTAATCGCCGTCTCCTGCGTTAGTGAGGAAGTGCAAGGAAACACACGAAATACATTAAATATCCTTACCAACCAATCAACAACGCAGTCACCCCTTTATTTAAATAAATTCCACTGCAATACTATCCAAACCCACTGCCTTGCCGGCTTTTATCATCCGCAAAGCTTTCGCTATCTCTTCTCTGTTTACCAAACCATTCTCCCTGACCCTCTCACTTCACACACCATACCGACCAAAACATCCTATATACTCCTAAAACCTTCCACAAGACATTCCTATCACCCCTATCATATGCCTTCTCCAGATCCATAAATGCTACATACAAATCCATCAGTTTTTCTATTAACCCTATCATATGCCTTCTCTAAATCCAGAAATGCTACATACAAATCCATCTGTTTTTCTAAGTATCTCTCACATACCTTCTTCAAAGCAAACACCTGATCGACACATCCTCTACCACCTCAGAAACCACACGACTCTTCCCCAATCTGATGCTCTGTGCATGCCTTCAACCTCTCAATCAATACCCTCCCATATAATTTCCCAGGAATACTCTACAAACTTATACCTCTGTGGTTTGAACACTCACCTTTATCCCCTTTCCTTTGTGCAATGGCACTATGCATGCATTCCACCAATCCTCAGGCACATCACCATGGTCCATACATACACTGAATATCCTTACCAATCAGTCAACAATACAGTCATCACCTTTTTAAATAAATTCCACTGTAATACCATTAAAACCTGCAGCCTTGCCAACTTTCATCTGCAAAGCTTTCACTACCTCTTCTCTTTTCGCCAAATCATTCTCCCTGACCCTCTCACTTTGTACACCATCCCGACCAACACACCCTATATCTGCCACTCTATCATCAAACACATTCAACAAATATTCAAAATACTCACTCCACTGTCTGTTATCACTTCCTCACTTGCTCTCTTCATCGTTATTTCCATTTGTTCTCGTCTTACACACGTTATTAACCTTCCAAAACATATTTTTATTCTCCCTAAAATTTAATGATACTCTCACCCCAACTCTTATTTGCCCTCTTTTTCAACTCGTGCACCATTCTCTTGACCTGCTGCTTTCTCTTATACACCTCCCAGTAATTTGCAATACTTCCCTGCAAATATCGTCCAAATGCCTCTCCCTTCTCTTTCACTAACAATCTTACTTCATCCCACCACTCACTACCCTTTCTAATCTGCCCACCTCCCACCTTTCTCATGCCACATGCATCTTTTTTACAACCCATCACTGCTTCCCTAAATACATCCCATTCCTCCCCCCACGTCATTTGCTCTCACCTTTTCCCATTCTTCACTCAATCTCTCCTGATACCTCCTCACACAAATCTCCTTTCCAAGCTCACTTACTCTCACCACTCTCTCCTCCCGAACATTCTCTCCTCTTTTCTGAAAGCCTCTACAAGTCTTCACCTTCGCCTCCATAAGACAGTGATCAGACTTCTCTCCAGCTGCCCCTCTGGGCTGGGGATTGGGAAGAAAGAATACTTCCCACATATTCCTTGCGTGTCACAGAAGGCAACTAAAAGGAAAGGAAGTGTGGGACTTGTAATCCCACAGACCTTTCCATGGTTTACCCCAGATGTTTTACATGCCCTGGTTCAGTCCATGAAAATCAAAATAATAAATACTTACCTGATCAATGCAATTCATTGCACGAGGCTTAATGCATGAACGAAGCAAAAGAGATATGAATACTACAATCTACCAGATAAAGGAAATACAAGATACCATTTCAATAAAGATACATACATATTTGCCATTTCCCACATCAGCAAGGTAGTGTCAAGAACAAAGGACAGCCTTGAAGGGAAAATCCTCACTTGACCCCTTTCTCCGTTCCTTCTTTTGGAAGAGTTAAACCTGAGGGGAGGATTTCCAGCCCCATGCTCCCACCCTTTTAGTCACCTTCCATGACATACAGGGAAGTTTTGGATAATATACATCACAATATAATCATTTGAGATGCAACAGTTGGTTCTTCAAATGGTCTCACCTCTGTCAACCAGTCTAAGAGAATGGCCCTCATTCTCGCCTGGAGTGAGGGATGTTGTGTGAGGTAGTCTGGGCGCCGGGGGTACAAGCGGTCCTTACGGCACATGAGCGCCCACACCTGTCCTTGGTCTGCCCAACTTAACTTTGGCAAAGATGGCTTCCTGGTGGACTGTGGTGTCGAGAGGCATGTCAAACCCCGAAATCTAAGGAGACAAATCCATTACTGTCCAATCATTCCAAGCTTCACAAAAATCCTAAACACCACAGCTAAAGTGAGTTTATTAACCAAAACAATACGTTAACATAAAGAATGCTCTCATTATGATCAAACAACCAATGACAACACAATAGAAAAAGAAACATACTTTTGCCATGTGTCAGGAACTGGGTTGTCTGGGGTTACCGATCTTTCCCTCTCAACATTGAGACTGGAAGTTACGTCACCTAACGGCTGAGGCTGTTGACACAAATCATTAAATTACATCCAGGTAAATTTGCAGTGGATGGAACCATTTGCGCTGAAGTGGGTCATAAGGTAGAAGAGAAGACGGGTTCTGGGTTCAATAAGGAACATGTGGAGGGACACATCACTGTCTGCAAAGGTAAGGAAGGGTATATTTGAAGATTTAGTAGTCTTGAATGTTGTATGTTATGTTGGTCTTGAACAAAGAATGCAAAACTGAGGACAAAGATGGATGTGATGGAAATTCAAGCTTGAAGATAATATATGGTGAGATAGGTTGATAATGTATATAATGACAGCATCACTGAGAGAGGTGTGGTACTAAGGTCAGGTTGACTGAGAGGCAGTTATATGGTGAGGATGGGTAAAGAAAGAGCAAGAGGAACTATATTTTAAAAGGGGAGCAAGCAATACAGAAAAGAAGAAAAAGGAAGGATAGAGAAAAGGAGGCTTTGTGGTGACAAGGTTTGAACATTCAGGAATGTGAAGCATGTACTGGATAGCATGAATTAGAGTAATGTGGTAAATGAAGGATCAAACATGCTGACAATGGGCGAAACCAAAATCTGATGCAGTCAAGATACACAATTGAATAGTTTGAGACTTAGCTAAGGATGACATGATCTGGCTTCAGTACGTAATATGTGACAACTATATATATATATATATATATATATATATATATATATATATATATATATATATATATATGTCATGTGGAAATTAGCCATTTTTTTCTTCTGCCTTACTGCTACCTTGCTAAGGTGAAGCTGTTTCGAATCTTTTTCTCTACATCCCCCCAATTCCAATTTGATCTCATTCCCTCCATTTCTGACACACATATATTCTTTTTATCAACTTTTCCTCACTCATTCTCTCCATGGCGGTCATACCATTTCAACACACACTCTTCTGCTCTCTCTATCACACCCTTTTATTACCACATATCTCTCTTATCCTTTCATTACTTACTCGATCAAATCACCTCACCACATATTGTCCTCAAACATTTAATTTCCAACACATCCACCCTCCTCTGCATAACCCTATCGATAGCCCATGTCTCACAACCATATAACATCATTGGAACCACTATTCCTTTAAACATACCCATTTTTGCTCTCCAAGACATTGCTCTCCACACATTCTGCAACACTCCCAGAACCTTTGCCCCCTCCCCAACTCTATGACTCACTTCTGCTTCCATGGTTCTATCCACTGTTAATTCCACTCCCAGACATCTAGTCTAAAACACTTCACTTCCTCCAGTTTTTCTCCATTCAAACTTACCTCCCAATTAACTTGCCCCTTCACCCTACTAAATCTTATAACTTTGTTCTTACTCACAATTACTCTCAACACTCTCCTTTCACACACTTTATCAAACTCAGTCACCAACCTCTGTAGTTTCTCACCCAGATTAGCCACCAGCGCTGTATCATCAGCGATTAACAACTGACTTACTTCCCAAGCCCTCTCATCCACAACAGACTGCATACTTGCCCCTCTCTCCAAAACTCTTCCATTCACTTACCTAACTACCACATCCATAAACAAACTAAACAACCATGGAGACATCACACACCCCTGCCGCAAACCGACTCACTGGGAACCAATCACTTTCCTCTCTTCCTACTCGTACAAATGCCTTACATCCTCGGTAAAATCTTTTCACTGCTTCTAGCAACTTACCTACCACACCATATACTCTTAAAACCTTCCACAAAGCATCTTTATCAACCCTATCATATGCCATCTACAGAACCATAAATGCTACATGCAAATACATCTGTTTTTCTAAGTATTTCTCACACACATTCTTCAAAGCAAACACCTGATCCACACCTCTACCACTTCTGAAACTAAAATGCTCTAACCCAATTTGATGCTCTGTACATGCCTTTACCCTCTCAATCAATATCCTCCCATATAATTTCCCAGGAATACTCAACAAACTTATACCTCTGTAATTTGAACACTCACCTTTATCCCCTTTGCCTCTGAACAATGGCACTATGCATGCATTCCGCTAATCCTCAGGCACTTCACCATGAACCATACATATACTGAATATCCTTACCAACCAGTCAACAACACAGTCACCCTCTTTTTTAATAAATTCCACTGCAATACCATCCAAACCTGCCTCCTTGCTGTCTTTCATCTTCCGTAAAGCGTTCACTACCTCTTTTCTGTTTTACTAAATCACTCTCCCTGACCCTCTCTTTTTGCACACTACCTCGACCAAAACACCCTATATTTGCCACTCAATCATCAAACACATTCAACAAACCTTCAAAATACTCACTCCATCTTCTCACTTCACCACTACTTGTTATTACCTCCCCATTAGCCCCCTTCACCAATCTTCCCATTTATTCTCGTCTTACGCACTTTATTTACCTCCTTCCTAAACATCTTTTCATTTTTCCTAAAATCTAATGATACTCTCTCACCCCAACTCTCATTTGCCCTCTTTTTCACCTAATGCACCTTTCTCTTGAACACCTGCCACTTTCTTTTATACATCTCCCAGTCATTTGCACTCCTTCTCTGCAAATGTTGTCCAAACACCTCTCTTCTCTTTCACTAACAATCTTACTTCATCCCACCACTCACTACCCTTCCTAATCTGTGAGGTAGTGCAAGGAAACAGACAAAAAAATGGCCCAACCCACCCACATACACATGTATATACATACACATCCACACACGCACATATACATACCTATACATTTCAATGTATACATATACATATAAGCATACAGACATATACATATATACACATGTACATAATTCATACTTGCCTTTATTCCATCTGGTCAACCAGAAGCAAAGTGAAGTTATGAAAGTAAATTCATTGCCTACAGTAATATGTGCCTGTTAAAATAGTGTGCTCTAATCTAAGTTAATTTTCCAGAATTTAGGAAATCCAATGCTTCTCAGTTCAAGCTCATTTGGGTCTATCTGGATTTATATAATACACTTCCTGACAAACAATCTAGCACAAAAACAGAACTTTTCCAAACTTACTAATATAAGGTTACTAAGAACATACATGTAAATATACTTACATTCAATGTTTGACCTCTTGCAAGTACAGAAAAGAGAAAAATCCATCCTTTAAAGTCATTCTATCATTCACCTAACTTATGGCAAGAAATACATTTATTATATACCTTAATACAGGAAAGGAGCATGAATATAAAACAGACCACTGAGACTTACAACTAATAAAAAAAAATTAATCCCACCAAATACCATTTCTGAGGGTTCCACTCGGGCTTGCTTTACTTGCTGTTCATCTTCTTCGTTCTCTGAGCTCCTCCTTTTTCTTGTTCTTAGAATTGCCGGTTTAATTCTAGTTGACAGTGAACCATTTTTCAGTCTGCAAGACCAAATTACTTGGATAAAATTTTACTAAGAACTATGCATCAAGTTTACATACTTTCAGTTTTTGGTCAAGTATTACTTTTAAGGACTTAGTAAATCTCTACTGGATAAAAATCACTGAAATAACCAACCACGAGAGTAACCATGAAAATATACAAAATATCCCTATAACTGATGTTCTGAGTAGTAGCCTCAATCATCCAATTAGTCTAAGGTCAGTAGTGGGAAAGTTTCTGGAGGCAGTAATGGTAAATAAAAGTTTTAACATCTACAAAAGAAGTCTCACAATTTTGCTGCCATTTTCACTAGTTTTTTACTGGCAGACTATGATGAAAAGCATGACATTATCTATCTTGACTTCAGTAAGCAATCCAGCAGTTTATTTATTTTTTTTTTTTATTATACTTTGTCGCTGTCTCCCGCGTTTGCGAGGTAGCGCAAGGAAACAGACGAAAGAAATGGCCCAACCCACCCCCATACACATGTATATACATACGTCCACACACGCAAATATACACACCACAGCTTTCCATGGTTTACCCCAGACGCTTCACATGCCTTGATTCAATCCACTGACAGCACGTCAACCCCGGTATACCACATCGCTCCAATTCACTCTATTCCTTGCCCTCCTTTCACCCTCCTGCATGTTCAGGCCCCGATCACACAAAATCTTTTTCACTCCATCTTTCCACCTCCAATTTGGTCTCCCTCTTCTCCTCGTTCCCTCAACCTCCGACACATATATCCTCTTGGTCAATCTTTCCTCACTCATTCTCTCCATGTGCCCAAACCACTTCAAAACACCCTCTTCTGCTCTCTCAACCACGCTCTTTTTATTTCCACACATCTCTCTTACCCTTACGTTACTCAATCGATCAAACCACCTCACACCACACATTGTCCTCAAACATCTCATTTCCAGCACATCCATCCTCCTGCGCACTACTCTATCCATAGCCCATGCCTCGCAACCATACAACATTGTTGGAACCACTATTCCTTCAAACATACCCATTTTTGCTTTCCGAGATAATGTTCTCGACTTCCACACATTCTTCAAGGCCCCCAGAATTTTCGCCCCCTCCCCCACCCTATGATCCACTTCCGCTTCCATGGTTCCATCCGCTGCCAGATCCACTCCCAGATATCTAAAACACTTCACTTCCTCCAGTTTTTCTCCATTCAAACTCACCTGGGATCCCAATTGACTTGACCCTCAACCCTACTGTACCTAATAACCTTGCTCTTATTCACATTTACTCTTAACTTTCTTCTTCCACACACTTTACCAAACTCAGTCACCAGCTTCTGCAGTTTCTCACATGAATCCGCCACCAGCGCTGTATCATCAGCGAACAACAACTGACTCACTTCCCAAGCTCTCTCATCCCCAACAGACTTCATACTTGCCCCTCTTTCCAAAACTCTTGCATTTACCTCCCTAACAACCCCATCCATAAACAAATTAAACAACCATGGAGACCACACACCCCTGCCGCAAACCTACATTCACTGAGAACCAATCACTTTCCTCTCTTCCTACACGTACACATGCCTTACATCCTCGATAAAAACTTTTCACTGCTTCTAACAACTTTCCTCCCACACCATATATTCTTAATACCTTCCACAGAGCATCTCTATCAACTCTATCATATGCCTTCTCCAGATCCATAAATGCTACATACAAATCCATTTGCTTTTCTAAGTATTTCTCACATACATTCTTCAAAGCAAACACTTATGAAAGGTAATAAAGAAATCAGTTCTTAGTATTACTCAGGAAGTTTTAAATTGGATCACAGCATGGCTGATTGACATGAAACATTTGCTGTTACAAAAATAAAATCAAGAACATTCTATAGCACTGCATGGAGATCTGTGTCAAATGAAACTCAATAATAACAAGTTTAGTGTTTCAAACTTGGAGAAAAAACAGTCATGTGCATCAGCTTAACATAGATACAGTATTGAGAAATGAGTGTGTGCAAGATCTTGAAGCTTTAATAAAACAGACTTAAAACTGGAGCAGCCATGTAAGAAAGTCCTAAATAAAGTGAAAAATCACTTGGATTTGTTTATAAAAGTGTTCACAATAAAAGTGCATGTTATACAAAAGATGTATCTCTCTGGTAAGACCACACCCTGATTATGCATTACAGTTTGGGGTGCCATATTACAGGCTCTAGAAAGCACATATTTATGAATTACAAAAATCATCCCTGGCTTTTAGTCCATGAGAAGAGACCTGGGAAATATATCTGCACTTTCTAAAAAGGCAGAGAATAAGGAGTGATATGATCAAAATGTTAAATTAGATGACGGTTAAAGGGAATATCAATAAATTACAACGAATATCCAACCTTGAAATTCTAAAATGCACAAGACTGGTTTCAAACTTGAAGAATCTAGTTTAACAATAATACAGGAAGGCACTGATACAGAAACAAGATGCCAGTGAGTGGAGTAAGCTGCCAAATAGGATAGAAATTTGTCACCAAATAAGATAGCAAGTACAAAAATTACAGAAAATTTAAATTTCAGTACAAAGTTACATGAGTAAAAGGGGCTATAGGTATAAAGACCAAATGAAGACCAATTGAGGTTTTCTTCCATTCATGCAAAATTATTATAATCAGGACTGTGCTTACTAAAGAGAAAACTGTGCTAAAATAGCTTTTTATTATATTTATAAAACAATGTGATCCTCCTAATTCTGAGAAAATCGAGTAAATTTTAATGCAGCACCTACCTTCTTTGGTTCTGAGACATGAGGCTGTGTGTGTGTGTTGCTTTGTGGTGAAGGTCTGGTGATGCTAACAGGGCCTGCAAGGAAGAAAGAATTATTGATGAATTTACCAAATAACTTGCTGAAATATTCTAAGATAATATATATCACTACTCAGACCATGTAATTACCTATTTGCACTGTGTGGGAAGGGAATTTTCACTGGGGTAGCCCTATCTTTTAAACATTCCTTACAAACAATACAGCATCTTAAAATCTATGTATGATGTCTGCATACACTAAAAAATGCAACTTGCATCCATTAAAACACTCCAGTGAATGTGATCTATATGAAGTGCATATTGCATACTGAAAACAATCACTATTAAGTATTGCTAACACAGTAAAGATAATTACAGGAAATTCATTAATTACTTGATATCATCATATCAGCAAAATTTCTTGACAACAGGATGTGAACACATTACATTAAATCCATACACTGCGATTTAGGAGTGAATCAAGATCTTAGTTCCGTGTGCTAAGGCCTAGATGCTTTCTATTTTGAAGACCTCTTGTTTTTAAATCACAAGCTATATCCTGATTTCACAAATAAAGCAGCAACTTTTATTGCATAAATACACTCCATGATTAACTATAACAACACAGCAATCCTAAAGAAAAACTAAAAAAATAAACCCTTTACGAAGACTCGTTTCCCACGCCGGCCGCCAAAGAAATCTGACAATTTACGATTCTTAAATCACAATATTCCATTTAATATTGTTTCAGGTATCAGTAAGAGGGATGGGGATTTCTCTGTAACAGGCGACCATAGAAACAGAAACAAATAAGCCGAATGGCCAGGTGTTTATACCTCTGGGCGGCAAGTTTACCCGCCAACCCGCCATGCCCCCCACATGCGTCTGGACTCCCATCCACGCTCACACTCGTTAATCCACTTACACGGTTATTCCTTATTAGACCCATGGCCTTCAACTTCTTTCTTGCAAGGTTATGTACATAACAAGTGATGGTTAATAAAGCTTTGAAGCTTAAAGAAACCGTTCTGTCATCCTTTGTGGCCAACGGATGGTAAGCTGAGACAATTCACAAACAAGTCTATTTTCTTGCAATATGATAATGTTCATTATCAATGGAATTGAAGATTTCATTGACACCATTTACATCCATCCCCACGCTGATCGCGTATAAACAAAACATAACTTAAATACCATAATAAAGAAAACAACCCGCCAAACTGCTTCTA